>NW_006921775.1:5653625-5658453 GCF_000298275.1 Orycteropus afer afer
CACTCAGAACAAGTCATCCGATCCCATCATGGGAAAAACCACACAGAACTGGGGTCCAGCCAAATTGACACACAGCTCCAACTATCACACAGACATACTGTTCCTGATCTCCATTATGTAATACCAATCTGATTTCCCTTGATAATCAGGATCAGTCACACCAGGCAATACAGTAACCTCCTTCTTTGTCTGTGGATCCAGAAGTATGAGAAGCCCAAAATGACCAGGTAGCATTCCTAACTTCCATTTCAGTGGAATCAGTATTTTGTCTCCGAGTGGAAGTATTCCTCCCTTTGGAACTAAGATTGCCAGACCTACAGAGCATATGGTCACAGGTACAAGAAGCAAAAATATTTTTAGTAGGTCGCTAGGGATAATAATGAGTGGTGCCACTTCCTTTTCCACCCCTTGGTTCCTGGACCCATGAATACTGGCTACTGGGAAAACACCACCAAATACTGGATGTTAGTTTAGAGCATATACAGCCTCCTAGAGAACATCGCCCCAACTCTGAAAGGTATTCCCACCTAACTGACACCATAATTGTGTCTTTAGAAAGCCATTCCATTGTTCTTTCAAGCCAGCTCCTTCAAGATGGTGGGGGAAATGGTAACACCAGTGAATTCCATGAGCATGGGCCCATTGCTATACTTCATTTGCTGTGAAGTGAGTCCCTTGATTCAAGGCAATGCTGTTTGGGATACCATTATGATGGTTGAGGCATTCTGTAAGTCCCTAGGTGGTAGTTCTGGCAGAAACATTACATGCAGGGAAGACAAATCTGTATCCAGAGTGAGAGTCTATACCAGTAAGAACAAACACTTCCCTTTCCATGCTGGCAGTAGTCTAATGTAATCAACCTGCCACCAGATTGCTGGCTGAAGACCCGAGGAATGGTTCCATATCACAGACTCAGTGTTGGTCTCTACTGTTGACAGATTAGGCACTCAGCAGTGGCAGCATTCAAGTCAGCCTTGGTGAGTGGATGTCCATGTTGCTGAGCCCATGCATAACTTCCATTCCTGCCACCATAGGCACTTTTTCATGAGCCTATTGGGGAATGACCAGTGGCTGGGGAAAAGGATGACTGGTTTCCACAGAATATCCACTTGATTGCTAAAATCCTCCTCTGCCAAAGTCACCCTTTGGTGAGTATATCTGCACTGCTTTGGCCCATTCAGAGAGGTCTGTCCACATACTGCTTCCCCACTCTTTGTCACCAATTTTCCAACTATGATCCTTCAAGTCCCTGATCATCCAGCCAAAACATTGGAAACAGTCCATGAATCAGTATACAATTGCACATTTGGCCATTTCTCCTTCAAAATAAAGTGAACACCCAGATCCACTCTTTGACGTTCTCCCCATTGGAAAGATTTCCCTTCATCACTGACTTCAGAAAGGTCCCAGAAAGGAGCTGAAGTGCTGCTGCTGTCCAGTTTTGAGTGGTGCCTGCATATTGTGCAGAGCCGTCTGTAAACCATGCATGAGTTTTCTCTTCCTCAGTCAGTGGTAATATACAGCTGAAAAAATTGGCCACTGAAAACCTTCTGAATATCAGTGAAACATTATCTGATAAATTACTGAAAAACGTTATGAATAGCAGGGAGACATTATCTAATATAGTGCCAGAAGATGAGCCCCTCAGGTTGAAAGGCACTCAAAATATGACTGAGGAAGAGCTACCTCTTCAAAGTAGAGTTGACCTTAATGACATGGATGGAGTAGTTTTCAGGACTGTTATTTGCTGATAGGGCATGACTCAAAATGGGAAGAAACAGCTGCTAACATTCATTAATAATGGAAAATGGAATGTAAGAAATGCGAATTTAGAATATTGGAAGTTGTCAAAAATTAAATGGAATGCATAAAGATCAATATCCTAGGCATTAGTGAGCTGAAATGTACTGGTATTGGCTCTTTTTAAACACATATTCATATGGCCTATTGTGTCACAATGGCAAATTAAAAAGGAATGGATCATATTCATTGTCAAAAAGAACATTTCAAGATCTATCCTGAAGTATAATGCTGTCAGTGGCAGGATAATATCTGTATACCTACAAGGAAGTCCAGTTAATACAACTATTATTCAAATTTATGCACCAACCACTAAAGTCAAAGATGAAGAAATTGAAGATTTTTACCAACTACTGCAGTCTGAAATTGCCTGAACATGCAATCAAGATGTACTGATAATTACTAGTGATTCGAATGCAAAACATGGAAACAAAGAAGCATCCATAGTTGGACGGTCTTGGTGATAGAAATGATAGTGGAGATCACATGATAGAATTTTGCAAAACCAATGCCTTACTCATTGCATATACATTTATTCGACAACATAGATGGTGACTATATGCATGGGTCTCCCCAGATGGAATACACAGGCATCCAATTGACTGCATCTGTGGAAAGAAGTGATGAAGAAGCTCAGTACCATCAGACAAAATAAGGCCAGGTGCTGACTGTGGAACAGACCATTGATTGCTCTTATGCAAGTTCAAGCTGAGACTGAAGAAAATTAAAACAAGTCCACAAGAGCCAAAATATGACCTTAATTGTATCCCAACTGAATTTAGAGACCTTCTGAAGAATAGATTTTCCATGTTGAATGCCAGTGAACAAACACCAGACAACTAGTGGGATGACATCAAGAACATCATACATGAAAAAAGCAAAAGGTCATTTAAAAGACAAAAAAGGAAGAAAAGACAAAATGGATGTTGGAAGAGACACTCAAACTTACTCTTGAAAGGAGTAGCTAAATGGAAGAAATGTTTAAATAAAAGAACTAAACAGAAGGTTTCAAAGGACAGCTAAAGAAGACAAAGTGAAGTATTATAATGAAATGTGCAAAGACCTAGAGTTAGAAAACCAAAAGGGGATGGACACACTTGACATTTCTCAAGCAGAGAAAACTGAAGAAAAATATCAAGCTTCAGATTGCAATATTGAAGGGTCTATGGGGAAAATATTGAACAATGCAGAAAGCATCAAATGAATATAGAATAAACACACAGAGTTACTCTACCAAAAAGAATTGGCCAACATTCACTCATTTCAAGATGTAGCATGTGGTCAAGAACTAATGGTAATGAAGGAAGAAGTCAAGCTGCACTGAAAGAACTGGTGAAAAGCAAGGCTCCAGAAATTGACAGAATACCCATCGAGATGTTTCGACAACAGATTCAGCACTGGAGGCACTCACTCATTTATACGAAGAAATGTGGAAGACAGCTACCTGGCCAACCAACAGAAAGAGATCCATATTTGTGCCCATTCCAAAGAAAGATGATCCAACAGAATGTGAAAATTATTGAACAATGTTATTAATATCATGAAGTAAAATTTTGCTGAAGATAATTCAAAAGAGTTGCAGCAATATGCTGACAGGGAACTGCCAGAAATTCAAGCTGGATACAGAAGAGGATGTAGAACAAGGCATATCACTGCTGATGTCAGATGGATCTTGGCTGAAAGCATTGAATACCAGAAAGATGTTTACCTGTGTTTTATAGACTATGCAAAGCCATTTGACTGTGTGGATCATAACAAGTTATGAATAACATCACAAAGAATGGGAATTCCACAGTACTTAACTGTGCTCATGAGGAAGCTGTACGTAAAACAAGAGGCTGTTGTTTGAACAGAACTAGAGGATACTGGTAGTGTAGTGCCTATGGCATTTGAGTGCTAACCAAAAGGCTGGAGGTTCAAACACACCAGCCCTCCTCAGAAGGAAGATGGGACAATCTACTTTCGTAATGATACTGCCTCGGAAACCCAAGAAGGGGTCTCTATGCATGGTTGAAAATCAGAGAGGGTGTGCTTCAAGGTTGTGTTCTTTTACCATACTTATTCAATCTGTATCCTGAGCAAATAATCTGAGAAACTAGACTATATGAAGAAGAACTAGGCATCAGGATTGGAGGAAGACTCACTAACAACCTGCAATATGCAGCAGATGACGTAACTTTGCTTGCTGAAAGGGAAGATGATTTGAAACACTTACTGATGAAGATCAAAGACTACAGTCTTCAGTATGGATTACACCTCAACATGAAACAAAAATCCTCACAACTGTACCAATAAGCAACATCATGATAAATCGAGAACAGATTTAAGTTGCCCAAGATTTCATATTACTTGGATCCACAATCAACACCTGTGGAAGCAGCAGTCAAGAAAGCAGGCATCATATTTCACTGGGTAAACTGCTGCAAATGTCCTCTTTAAAGTGTTAAAGGGCAAAGATGTCACTTTAAAGAGTAAAGTGCTCCTAACTGAAGCCTTGGTATTTTCAGTATCCTCATATGCATGTGAGAGCTGGACAATGAATAAGGAAGACCAAAGAAGAATTGATCCCTTTGAACTGTGGTGTTGGAGAAGAATACTGAAAGTACCATGGACTGCCAGAAGAGCGAACAAATCTGCCCTGGAAGAAGTGCAGCCAGAATGCTCCTTAGAAGCGAGAATGGCCAGACTTCATCTCACCTACTTTGGTCATGTTGTCAGAAGGGACCCCCTGGAGAAGGATATCATGCTTGGAAAACTAGTTGTGTTGTTGTTGTTGTTAAGTGCCGTCGAGTCGTTTCTGACTCATAGCATCCCCATGCACAGCAGAACGAAACACTGCCCTATCCCGCGCCAACCCCACAATCCCTGCTATACTTGAGCCCATCATCGCAGCCACCATGTCAATCTATCTCGTTGAAGGCCTCCCCCTTTTTCGTCGACCCTCCACCCTACCAAGCATGACATTCTTCTCCAGGGAATGGTCCCTTCTGACAACATGACCAAAATAGGTGAGACAAAGTCTGGCCAT
>NW_006921775.1:5659238-5667793 GCF_000298275.1 Orycteropus afer afer
TGTCATGATCCACACAATCAAATGCCTTTGCATAGTCAATAAAACACAAGTAAACATCTTTCTGGTATTCTTTGCCTTGAGCCAAGATCCATCTAACAACAGCTATGATATCCCTTGTTCTACGTCTTCTTCTGAATCTAGTTTTGGAAAACTAGAGGGTCAGCAAAAAGGGAAAGACCCTCAATGAGATGGATTGACACGGTGGGATCAAGCATAGCAAGTATTGTGAGGATGGTGTGGGATCAGGCAGTGTTTCAATCTGTTGTAAATAGGGTTGCTATGAGTTGGAGCCGACTTGAGGACACCTAACAACAATAATCAACTTATCATAAGAAACTCCCTATGAAGCCAGACATGCAGACTGAGAGAGGGAATGTATTGTGACCAGAATGGAGACCATAGGCGTTTGAGCCACTTCTTCATGTAATTTACTTGTGCCTTCAAGTCCTACTTGAGCTTGATTTCTTAGATACCACTTCTGTTTAATGATAGAGTTCTGCTGTGCACATCCAACTTTATTACTTGGTGGGTCAGACAACACCCAGTTCATGATGGGCATCTCAAGGCTCATGGTGACTTCGTGGCCTATGATTAGGCATTCAGTCTCTAGTAAGGCCCAGTAACCAGCCCAAAGCTGTTTTGCAAAAAGAGAGAAGTTATCAGCAGAGGATAGCAGGGTTTTGCTCCAAAATCCTAACGGTCTGCACTGTGATTCACCAATAAGAGCTTTCCAAAGACTCCAAATAGCATTCTCTGTCTGCCACCAACACTTCAAGCACCATTGTATCAGCTGGATCATATGGCTCAAGTGGCAAAGCAATTGCACAGCAGTCTGAACCTGTTGCAGAGCCTGCTCTTGTTCTGGGTCACACTCAAAACTGACAGCTTTTGATTCACTGATAAATAGGCCAGAGTAACACACCCAAATGAGGGATATGCTTCCTCCAAAATCCAAAGAGGCCTACCAGCTGTCGTGCCTCCTTTTTAGTTGTGGGAGGGGCCAGATGCAATAACTTATCGTTCACTTTGCTAGGAATATCTCTATATGCCCCATACCACTGTACCCCTAGAAATTACACTGAGGTGGAAGGTAGGCACCTGAATTTATTTTGGGTTAAATTTCCACTCTCTAGCATGCAAATGTCTTACCAGTAAGTCTAGTTGTTGTTGTTGTTGTTATGTGCTATCGAGTTGGACCCGACTCATAGCGACCCCTCCTTGGGTTTCCGAGGCAGTATCACTACGGAAGTAGATTGCCCCATCTTCCTTCCGAGAAGTGGCTGGTGGATTTGAACCACCAGCCTTCTGGTTAGCAGTCAAGTGCCTTAGCCATTATGCTACCAGAGCTCTAGAGTCATTGATATTTCTTCATTATGAGGTCCAGTCAACATAATGTCATCAATTTAATGGGGCAGTGTGACATCTTGTGGAAGGGAAAGGCTGTCAAGTTCCCTGTGGACAAATTACGATATATGGTTGGAGAATTGATATACCTTCAGGTAGGACAATGCAGGTGTATTGCTGGTCTTGCCAACTGAAGGCAAACTGCTTCTGGTGTTTCTTTGAAACCTGAATTGAGAAAAATGAATCAGCCAAATCAATAGCAGCAAACCAGGCACCTGGAAATGTATTAATTTGCTCAAGAAATGAAACCACATCTGGAATAGCAGCTGCACTTTGAGTCACCACCTAGTTAAGTTTATGATAATCCACTGTCATTCTCCAAGATCTGTTTTTTGCACATGCCAAATAGGAGAGTTGAATGGGGATGTGGTAGGAATCACCCACTCTTCATCTTTCAGGCCCTTGATAGTGACAATTAATCACCATTAATCTTTGCAATCCTTTCAGGAATGTGATATTTCTTTTGGCTTACTATTTTCCTATATAAGGGCAGTTCTAGTGGCTTCCACTTGGCTTTTCCTACCATAACATCCCTTACTCCACATGTCAGGGATCCAATGTGGAGGTTCTGCCAGTTGGTGAGTATGTCTATTTCAATTATGCAGTGTAGGACTGGGGAAATCACTATGGGATAGGTTCAGGGACCCACTGGATCCACTCTGAGATGGACCTGAGCTAAGACTCCATCAATAACTTGACCTCCATATGCCCCATTCTGACCAGTGGGCTCCAGTGACATTTTGGGTCTCCTGGAATTAGTGTAATTCAGGGTCAGTGTCTAGTAATACTCCATTAATTCTGATTATTTCCTCAATGAACAGTCACTCTGATAAAAGGATATAAACCCCTTTGGGGAAGGCTGGGAGAAAGATTAACAATATAAATTTTTGGCAGTGTAGTGGGGTCCTTCCTCAAAGGGATCCAACTTCCCCTTCATTCAAGGGGCTGTAGGTTTATAAACTGGCTCAAGTCTGGGAATTGATTGAGGGGCCATGACTCTGTATTTTTGGAATTCAAGTTAGATTGCTGTTTCTTTGACCTGGAATTCTTCCACTTGTTGTTACGTGCCATCAAGTTGGACCCAACTCATAGCCACCCTTCCTTGGGTTTCTGAGGTGGTATCACTACAAGCAGATTGCCCAACCTTCCTTGTGAGGAGTGGCTGGTGGGTTTGAACTGCCAGCCTTCTGGTTAGCAGTCAAGTGCCTTAGGCACTACGCTACCAGAGCTCCTACAACCAACTAAATATTTAGTTGATTTCAGTTCAGTTTCACTCCTAAGGACACCATGCCTAAGAAGTCAATACTGTAATTTCATATGAGTCAGAGTATTCTGATTATTATTTTGACTCTGCTGTCCATTATGGTAATCATGCCTACCTTACCTTTGTCTATTAAGTGCTGCCACTTGGCCCCTACTACCATTAGATTCAATCAGCCCCCTTGTAGGCAAGTGTCTTAATTCAGTGAGGATATTTCCCTCTGTCAGATCTGGCTCACATAAAATAGCAATCACAGCAGCCTTCAAAGATGTTGGGGCTCTCTTCACAAATTTTCCCTCACTGTTGTGGTACAAGTATCCTCTGGGCACTCCATGTGTGAATCTGTGGGTCTAACCTGATAAATCTATTTGGACATGCCAATCAATTTCCTTAAGCCTTTGGATACTTTCTTTTACATATACCAAGGCAGGTCTGTGTACTTCAGCTTGATTTAGGGTAGGCCAACACATAATCCATACTTCAGTAAACCAACCAAATTAGCTATAAGGTCATTTCTTAACTTCTTGAGCTGAAGTACTGAAAGAAGAATCTGTACTTCTTGTTGTTATTGTTTTGTGCCTTTGAGTTGGACCCAACTCATAGTGACCCCTCCTTGGGTTTCACTATGGAAGTAAATTGTATCACTTTAGTATCACTACAAAATTAGTATCACTACGGATTCAGTATCACTGCTGAAGTAAATTGCCCCATCTTCCCTCTGAGGAGTGGCTGGTGGGTTTGAACTGCCAGCCTTCTGGTTAGCAGTCAAGTGCCTTGGGCACTATGCTACCAGAGCTGTTGTTGTTAGGTGCCATCAAATTGGCTCTGATTCATAGAGACCCTGTGTACAACAGAGCAAAATACTGCTTGGTCCTGTACCATGTTCACAATCCTTGCTATGCTTCAGCCCAACATCACAGCCACTGTGTCAATTCACCTCATTGAAAGTCTTTCTCTTTTTTGCTGACCCTCCACTTTATTAAGCATCATATCCTTTTCCAGGGAATGATCTCTCTGGCAACAAGACCCAAGCTGGTGAGATGAAGTCTGGCCATTCTCACTTCTATATAGGGAGCAGTCCAGCTGCATCTCTTCCAGGACAGATTTTTTCATTCTTCTGGAAGTCCATGGTATTTTCAGTATTCTTTTCCAACACCACAATTCAAAGGCATCAATTATTTGTCAGCCTTCTTTTATTCATTGTCTGGCTTTCACACACATATGAGGTGATTGAAAACACCATGCTTATGAGGCAATTGATAATATCATGGCTTGGGTTAGGCACATCTTAGTCTTCAAGGAGATATCTTTACTTTTCAGCACTTGAAAGAGGTCCTTTGCGACAGATTTGCCCAATGTGATATATCCTTTGATGTCTTGACTGCTGCTTCCATTGCTGTTGCTTGTGGAACCAAGTAATATGAAGTCTTTGACAATTTCAACCTTTTCTTCATTTGTCATGATGCTGCTTATTGGTCTAGTTGTGAGGATTTTCATTTTCTTTATGTTGAGATGTAATCTATACTGCAGACTGTAATCTTTAATCTTCATCAGTAAGTGCTTCAAGTCATCCTCACTTTCAGCAAGCAAAGTTGTGTCATCTGCATATCACAGGTTGTTAATGAGCCTTCCTCCAATCTTGATGCCATGTTCTTCTTCATATAGTCTAGCTTCTCAGATTATTTGGTCAGCATACAGATTGAATAAGTGTGGTAAAAGGATACAACCCTAACCCACTCTCTTTCTGATTTTAAACCACGCAGTATCCCCTTGTTCTGTTCGAATGACAGCCTCTTGGTCTATGTATAGGTTCCTCATGAGTACAAGTAAGTGTTCTGTAATGGGACAAGTAGGTCCCATTTTTCTCATGTTATCCATAATTTGTTATGATCCACAAAATTGAATGTTTTTGCATAGTCAATAAAACATAAGTAAACATCTGCAGTGAATTGCTTGATGTGGCCCTTCTAGCCATTTTCCTCCATTTTGTGATGTATTGTAAATCCTATTATCCATGCCTGTTTATGGCAATGTGGTAGTTAAGGTTGTGTGTTAACTTGGCTGAGCAGCTGGTAATAGTTATTCCCTATAACGATTGGCAGTCCACTCCATGGTGGAATTTGCCATGAGCAACTGAGTAGATGCTTTTAAACTCCTGATTGTTAAAGTCATCCACTTGGGTTATTTCTATTTGAGCAGCATGAAGTAATCAAAACAGGTGGGATGTATCTTGAGTCCTGCCTTGCTGGAACAGGTAACTCAAATCACCATCCTTAACTTCCTTGAGGGTATATATAGGAATTTTCTGGGAAGGTTCACTCTCCCTCTTGCTCCAGTTCTGTGTGTTGGCTCATCATCATTTCACCCCAGGATTTGAGACAGCAGCCATCATCTGATCTGCTGATTTAGGTTAATCAAACCCTGAGAATTGGGAGGATCCTCCATACCTACTTACAGACCTGGGACTTGCCAGCCTGTCAGCCTCCCAGCCTCCACCACCACTATGTGAGACAATCCCTTGGATGTCTGTGAGTGCTGTGAGATGTTACAGAGAAATATAGAACCCTAAGATGGGGGAGATTACTGAGAGGAGGAGTTAATGTCTGAAATGACAGAGTTGCACAGTAGTTTGGACATTTGGGACATCTTTAACCTCTGTCTCATGGGGACCTATTTTGTCCTGATGTTTCTGAGAAAAATTGTTCAAGCAACATCTATCTGGTATCCTTTACTTTCAGCCAAGATCCATCTGATATCAGCAATGATATCCCTCGTTTCATGTTCTCTTCTGAATCCAGCTTGCATTTCTGGAACTTCTCTGTCAATATACTGCAACAACTATCTTTGAATTATCTCCAGCAAGATTTTACTTCTGTGTGATACTAATGATATTGTTCGATAATTTCCACATTCTGTAGGATCATGTTTCTTTGTAATGGGTATAAGTATGGATGTCTTCCAGTCAGTTGCCAGGTAGTTGTCTTCCAAATTTCTTGGCATAGATGAGTGAGTGCCCCCAGTGCAGGATCTAATTGTTGAAACATCTCAATGGGTATTCCATCAATTCCTGGAGCCTTATTCTTCACCAATTTCTTTTGTGAGGCTTTGATATCTTCCTTCCATACCATTAGTTCTTGATCATATGCCACCTCTTGAAATGGATGAATATTGATCAATTCTTTTTGGGACGGTGACTCTGTATATTCCTTCCATCTTCTTTTGATGTTTCCTGCATCCAATATTTTGCCCATAGAATCTTTCAATATTGCAACTTGAGGCTTGAATTTTTTCTTCAGTTCTTTCAGCATGAGAAATGGCAAGCATGTTCTTCCTTTTTGTTTTCTAACTACAGGTCTTTGCACATTTCATTAAAATAATTGACATAGTCTTCTCAAGCTGCTCTTTGAAATCTTCTGTTCAGTTCCTTTATCTTGTCATTTCTTCAATTTGTTTTACCTACGCTGTATTCAAGGGCGAGTTTCAGTCTCCTCTGAAATCCTTTTTTTTTTCCTTTCCTGTCTTTTTAATGACCTTTTGCTTTCTTCATGTATGATGTTCTTGATGTCATCCTACAGTTCCTCTAGTTTTCGGTCAGTGGTGTTCAATGCATCAAATCTGTTTTTTAGATGGTCTCTAAATTCAGGAGGGATATACTCAAGGTAATATTTTGGCTCTCATGTACTTGTTTTAATTGTCTTCAGCTTCAACTTGAACTTGCATATGAGCGGTTGATGGTCTGTTCCTCAGCCAGCTGCTGGCCTTGTTTTGGCTGAAGGTATTTATTGAGCTTCTCCATCACATCTTTCCACAGATGTAGTTGATCTGCTATGCCATAAATTAGGGCCCCTAAGTTTGCTTCTATTTTTCTTTGATGAACTTTATAGTTTTAGGTTCCACATTTACGTCTTTGATCCATCTGGAGTTAGTTCTTTTATGTGAGGTATTGATCTTGTTTAATTTTTCTGCAATTAGATATCCAGTTTTGCTAGCACCATTTGTTAAAGAGATGATCTCTTTCCCATTGAATGGAATTCAGACCTTTGTCAAAGATCAGCTATGTACATATTTGGATTTCTGGGTTCTCAATTCTATTCCACTGGTCTATGTGTCTATTGTTGTACCAATATCAGGCTGTTTTGACTACTGTGACTGTGTAGTAGGTATTGAGATCTGGGAGTGTGAGACCTCCTACTTTGTTCTTCTTCTTCAGTGGTGCTTTATTTATCCAAGGTCTCTTTCCTATCTATATAAAATTAGTAATTGTTTTTTCCATCTTCTTAAAGAATGTTGATGGAATCTGGATCAGGATTGCATTGAATGTGTAGATTGCTTTGGATAGTATTGACATTTTCACAATATTCAGTCTTCCTATCCATGAGCTTAGTATGTTCTTCCATTTATGTAGATCTCTTATAATTTCTTGAAGTAGTGTTTTGTAATTTTCTTTATACAGGTCTTTTCTGTCTCTGGTAAGATTTATTCCCAAGTATTTTATTTTTTTGGTAGCTATTGTAAACAGTCAGGAGTTCTGGTAGCATAATCCCTAAGGCACTTGACTACTCACCAGAAAGCTGGCAGTTCAAGCCCACCAGCCACTCCTTGGAAGGCAGGTTGGCATTCTACTTCTGTAGTGATACTGCCTTGGAAACCCAAGGAGGGGTCCCTTTGAGTCAGCTCCAACTTGACGGCACATAACAACAACATTGTAAATGGTATTGATTTTCTTATTTCTTTTTCAGAGATCTCTTTGCTGGTGTAAAGGAATCTGATTGTTGTATGTTGGGCTTGTAGCATGCCACTATGCTAAATCTTTCAATAAATTTCATTAGTTTTCCTGCTGAGTCTCTTCGGTTTTCTATGTATAGGATCATATCATCTGCAAATAGGGATAGTTTTACTTCTTCCTTCCCAATTTGGATGCCTTTGATTTCCCTTGCATTATTTCCCTGGCTTGGACTTCCAATACAATGTTGAATAGAAGTGGAGATAGATGGCATCCTTGTCTCATTCCTGTTCACAAGGGGAATGGTTCCAGTCTCTCTCCATTGAGAATAATATTGGGTGTTGGTTTTGCATAAATGCCCTTTATTACACTGATGAATTTCCCTTCTATTACTATTTGGCTGAGAGTTTTTTTTTTTTTTTTTTAATCAGGAATGGGTGTTGGATTTTATTAAATGCCTTTCTGCATTGATGGATATGATCATGTGGTTCTTTTCCTTTATTGTACTTATGTGATAGATTACATTGATTGTTTTTCTAATATTGAACCATCCTTGCATACCTGGTATGAATCCCACGTGCTCTTCATGTATTTTTTTTTAATATATTTTTAGAGTTTATTGGCTAGGATTTTGTTGAAGATATTTGCATCTATATTCATGAGTGATATTGGGCTGTAGTTTTCCTTTTTAGTGATTGTCTGGTTTTGGTATCAGGATTATGGTTCCTTCATAAAGCACATTTGGAAGGATTCCATCCTTTTCTATGTTCTGGAATAATTTGAGTAGAGTTAGTGTCAGCTTTTCTGTGAATGATTGGCAGAATTCTCTCATGAAACTATCTGGACCAGGACTTTTTTTGTTGTTGATAACTTTTTTTATGACTTGTTCAATTTCTTCTTTTGTTATAGATCTGTTCAAATTTTCTACCCCATTCTGTGTTACTTTAGGTAAGTAGTGTGTTTCTAGAAATCTGTCCATTTCTTCCAGGTTTTCAAATTTGTTGGAGTACAGTTCTTCATAATATCCTGATATTATCATTTGTATTTTGGTTGGTTCTGTGGTGATGTTGCCCAATTAGTTTATTCATGTTATTTACATCTTTTTCTTTTCCTTTGTGAAGTTTGCCAATGGTTTGTCAATTTTATTAATCTTTTCAAAGAACCAAC
>NW_006921775.1:5667893-5670108 GCF_000298275.1 Orycteropus afer afer
TTTTTTTTTTTTTTTTTCTCCAGGTGACCGTACGCTTTTTTACTGCTCTTTTTCTAATTGCTGGAGATTTTGTGTTAAGGTGCTGATTTTGGTTCTTCTTTTTTGATGTGTGCATATATTGCTATAAATTGCCCTCTGATCACTGCTTTTGCTGTGTCCCATCAATTTTGGTATGTTGTGTTTTCATTCACATTTGATTCAAGGAAATTTTTAAATTCCTTTTTTCATTTCTTCTTTTACCCAGTACCTTTTAAAGAAGGTGTTGTTCAGTTTCCATGTGTTTGCTCTTTTTCCATTGATCTTCCTATTGCTGACTTCTAATTTTATAGCATTGTGATCTGAGATGATCCTTTGCAGTATTTCAACTTTTTAAAATTTATTGAGGCTTGCTTTGTGACCTAACATATGGTCTACCTTGAAGAATGTTCTATGTGTATTGGAAAAGAATGTATATAGTGGTGTTGTTGGGTGAAGTGCTCTGTAGATGTCTATATGGTCAAGTTGGTTGATTGCATTGTTTCATTCTTTTGTGTCTTTGTTGAGTTTCTTTCCAGTTGTTCTATCTTTCATTGAGAGTGGTGTGTTAAAGTCTCCTACTATTACTGTGGAGTCATCTATTTATCTTTCAACTCTGTTAAATCTGATTATATATTTTGGGGTTCTTTCATTGCATGACTAGACATTTATTATGGTTATGTCCTCTTGTTCAACTGATTCTTTACTCATTATACAATGTTCTTCATTGTCTCATAGTAGTTTTGTCTTAAAGTCTATTTTATCAAATAAATAAAAAGTCTATTTTATCAGAAATTAATATTGCCACTCTTGCTCTTTTTTTGATTGCCATTTGTTTGATACACCTTTTTCCAAACTTCAATTTTTATTTATTTTTTTCTTTTTTGTGGGTGCATCTTCCTGGGTGAAGTGGTCTGCATGTATAGCTTAACTATTGAGCTGGGAGCCAGCCCCTGGGAGTGAATTTTATTCTAGGTGCAGAATGTATTCCAGGGACATAGTATTGGGGATCTCACCAGACTCCATCTGACCAGTAATTCTTGTCATTACTGAGTTTTTGGATTTTCTTCCACTTTTTTCCTCCCACTCTATCCAGGATCTCCAGATTTGATCCTTTCCTGAGTGGTTCACGTTTATAGCTGGGCACCACCTAGTTCTTCTGGTCTTGAGGGCCATTGTGTCCTAGGGCTAATTGCTTCCAAATGCCCTTGTTTTTTGCACTCTTCTTCACTCCCAATGCTAGGAGACAATTAGGTGCATCTTAGCTGGATGCTTGAAAGGTTTTAAGACCCCAGTCGCTACTCACCGATGTAGGATGAGGAACAAGGCTTTTATGTATTCTGTTGTGCCAGTTGAGTCTGGTGTCCCCCAGTACTATGCTCCTGAGATGGTAGATCTATTGGATCTCTTTCCCCTAGTGTCTGGGTGTCTGTGAGGGATTGCTCTCTGTCTAT
Organism: Orycteropus afer afer; assembly: GCF_000298275.1. Lineage (NCBI taxonomy): Eukaryota > Metazoa > Chordata > Mammalia > Tubulidentata > Orycteropodidae > Orycteropus > Orycteropus afer. The sequence goes on from NW_006921775.1 coordinate 5,669,363, forward strand.
CTTCTATTGTTTCTGTAAGGATTGCAGGTATTTTGTATCACTGGTATCTGTGCAAGATTAGCCTCTGCTGAATCTATCCTTGGTCTAGAGTATACTCCTGTTCACTGGCCCCCATCTGATCCTCTCAGGTATTCATGTGTTTATCTGTAGCCTGATATGTGGTGTTAATGGTAATGCAGTATTGTGGATATACTGGTTGGTATTAGCATCTGTCGTCTATCTCCTATGTGCACAATTCAGTGTCCTCCCTTTTCCTAATGTTATCATGGTGGTCTCAAACTCTTTCCATATATCTCTCCCCTTACCCATGTCAGTGTGTGGGCCCCAACTAGCCTGAAATTAATCCCCCCTTCCCTCCCCACCCCGGTAACCTACAGTGTGAGTCCCCTTTCACAAACAAACCCTTCTTTGTCTTTTTACAGGAATGGGCTCATACAGTACTTGTCCTTCTGCGATTGACTTATTTCACTGAGCTTAATGTCCTCCAGGCTCATCCACGTTGTGAGATGATTCCTGTATCCCTCATTGTTCTTTAAGGTAGCACAGTATTCCATTATGTGCATGTACCATAATTTGGTTATCCATTCATCCATTGATGGGCATTTAGGTTGTTTCCATCTCTTTGCTATAGTGAATTGTGCTGTGATGAACATAGGTGTACATATGTCTGTTCGTGCACTGTCTCTCACCTCTTTAGGATATATTTCTAGCAATGGAATTGGTGGGTCAAATGGTATTTCTATTTT
>NW_006921775.1:5676786-5678401 GCF_000298275.1 Orycteropus afer afer
TTTTAAACACCAGAGGCTCAGCCTCCAAAACTCACGTCTATATGTCACCACAGTAGGACAAACCGACAGACAAGTTTGTCCTGCTGCTGGAGACCTCTCGTGTCACCCCCACCTGGCTGACTGTTCCTCTGTCTGGCTTCCTGGCTTTTAATCCCCTTTCTTCTGCTCTTCCGGCCTGCTACTCTGGCGTCCCTGCGTTGTCTCTCCTCACCTATAAGCCTGGGACTCAAGGCTTTTATCCCCTTCCCTGCTCTTTCGGCACTATTTATTCCCTCCTTTTGGTTTGTAGTTGTTTTCATTTACCAACTGATGTCTAAGGTTCCCTGTTTATAGTCTTATAAGCTTATTTTACTTTGGATACTTCTATAACTGGGTTGGTTTCTGGGTTGTGTCATCATGTGTGTTAATTATCAGTTGTTGTCTGCTGTTATTGGTTCTCTGTCTGAAAGACTCCCTGTAGCATCTCTTGTAAGCTTGGCCTGGTTTTAACAAGTTCCCTTAATTTCTGTTTATCTGGAAGCTGACTGTGGAACAGATCATCAGTTACTCTTTTTCAAGTTCAAGTTGAAGCTGAAGAAAATTAAAACAACTCCATTAGAACCAAAACAAAATCTTGATTATATCACACCCGAATTTAGAGACCATTTGAAGAATAGATTTGACACATTGAGCACCAATGCCTGAAGATCACATGAGTTGTGGGATGACATCAAGAACATCAAACATGAAGAAAGCAAATGGTCATTAAAGAGACAGGAAAGGAAGAAAGATCAAAATAGATGTGAGAAGAGACTCTGAAACTTGCTGTTAAATGGAGAGTAGCTAAATAAATGGTGGAAGAAATGATTAAATAAAAGAGCTGAACAGAAGAACAACTCAAAGAACAACTCAAGAAGACAAAGTAAAGTATTATAATGAAATGTGCAAACCTGGAGTTAGAAAACCAAAAGGTAAGAATACATGTGGCATTTCTAAAGCTGAAAGAACTGAAGAAAAATTCAACCCTTGAGTTGCAATATTGAAGGATTCCATGGCCAAGATATTGAAAGATGTAGGAAGTACAAAAGAAGATGGAAGGAATACACAGTTATTGTATCAAAAAGAATTGGTCAATCCCAATCCATATTTCATCAACATTCTTTAAGGATATGGAAAGACCAATTGCTAACTTTATATGGAAAGGAAGGAGACCTTGGATAAGCAAAACATTGAAGAACAAAGTAGGAGGTCTCACACTCCCAGATCACTCCACCTATTATTGGTATGACAACAGACACATACACCAATGAACTAGAATTGAGAACCCAAAAATAGATCCATTGACCTATGGTCAGCTGATCTTTGACAAAGGGCTGAAATCCATTACATAGGGAAGAGATTGTCTGTTTAACAAATGGTGCTGGCAAAACTGGATATCCATTTGCAAAAAAATGCAACAAGATCTGTACCTCACACCATACACAAAAACTAACTCCAGATGAATCAAAGACTTAAATGTGAAACCTAAAACTATAAAGTTCCTCAAGGAAAAACTAGGGGCAAATTTAGGGGCCCTAATATATGACATAAATAGACTATCAAGCATAACCAAAAATGCACAAACAGCAGAAGAGAA
>NW_006921775.1:5679001-5681070 GCF_000298275.1 Orycteropus afer afer
CAGGACAAGAACAGATATATGCACACCCATGTTCATTGCAGCACTATTTACAATAGCCAAAAGATGGAAACAACCTAGGTTCCCATCAACAGAAGAATGGATAACCAAACTATGGTACATACACACAATGGAATACTATGCAACCCTAAAGAAGAATGTAGAATCTGCAAAATACTGCATAACATGGATGAACCTGGAGAACATTATGTTGAGTGAAATAAGTCAATCATAGAAGGACAAATATTGTATTAGTCCATTATTGTAAAAAATCAAGGAAAGGTTTATATATGGAAAGAAATTTTCTTTGTTGGTTACCTGGGGTGGGAAAGGAGGAGAGGGAACACTGTTAGATAAGTAGAGACAACTATTGATTTGGGTGAAGAAAAGGGCAATGGACCAAATGTGAGTGATCAACACAGTGACACTAAGGAAGAGGAAGACAGAGAGAGGTGCATGGGAGTCAGGGAACAAAGATGAACCCTTTTACACATACAGTACTGCATTGTCAGTGAAGGCAAACACTGATATATAGGTAGATAGATGGGTGGACAGGCTGAACTGTTGGGTGTGTCTTTGCAGGGAGGAGTGTGCCAAGACCATGTATAGGGTTGGCAGACAATGTTTCTACAAGTGTACTGGTTGGTATGTTTTATAAGAATTCCCAGGTATATAGTAGAGCTGACAAGGGACAAGTTTGTAGTCACTTTTTGGCCACAGCCAGCTACCCAGAGGGAACGAGTAATTGGATGGACCTGTGGTCTTGGGATCATAGTCACGGGATATCAAGCTCAATTGGCATAACATATTACATGAAAACATTGTTCTACATCCCACTCTGCTGAGTAGCGACTGAGATCTTAAAAGCTTGCAAGTGCCCATCTAGATGCAACAATGGGTCTCTCCTCATCCAGAGCAAAGAAGAATGAAGAAAACCAAAGATGCATGGCAACAATTAGTCCAAGTGACCGGTACACTATGCGATCCTCAGCCTATACAACTATGAGACCAGAAGAGCTAGATGGTGCCCAGCTACCACTGTCAACACTCAGAGGGGGATCTATGTAGGAGATCCTAGATAGAGTGGGAGAACAATGTGGAACCAAACTCAAAATCATTAATAATAAAAAGGGACCAGGTTTGCTGGTCTGATAGAGCCTGATGGAACCACTGAGACTATGGCCCTTAGCTGCCCTTTAGGTCTGAATTGAACCCACTTTTGTGGCTTCCAGCCAAATAAAAAACAGGCATATGAGCTGAACATTTACATTAGGTAGATATACTCCTTGGAGAGATCAATCATGGGCGAATAGAAGGGCTGTGTATGCACAGGGATGCAGCTTGGGGAGCAGGAGTCTATGGAAAGGACACAGGAAAGAGGTAACTATGGGGAGGAAGTGGGAAGGAAGCTGTGGCTTTGTGGGAAATTGCAGTCAATGTCATGAGACATTGTATGTGAGCTGCTGTATGAAAAGTGTATTTGCTCTGTAAACTTTCACCCAAATCACAACAAAAATTTAAAATAAAAAAAATTGGTCAATATTCAACTATTTCAAGAGGTAGCATATAATCAAGACCCAATGGTATTGAAGAAAGAACTTCAAGCTGCATTGGAGGAACTGGTGAAAAATAAGGTTCCTGGAATTGACAGAATACCCATTCAGATGCAGCACCAGAGGCGCTTAGTCATTTATGCCAAAAAAATTTGGAAGACAGCTACCTGGCCAACTGACTAGAAGAAATCCATATTTGTGCCCATTCCAAAGAAAGGTGATCCCACAGAATGTAGAAATTATAGAACAATATCATTAATATCACATGCAAGTAAGATCTTACTGAAGATAATTCAGAAACGTTTACAGCAGTACATTGATAGAGAACTGTCAGAAATGCAAGCTGGATTCAGAAGAGGATGTGGAACGAGGGATATCATTGCTAACATCAGATGGATCATGGCTGAAAGCAACGAATACCAGAAAGATGTTTACCTGTGTTTTATTGACTATGCAAAGGCATTCAACTGTGTGGATCATAACAAGTTATGGATAATATTGCAAAGAATGGGAATTCCA
>NW_006921775.1:5682095-5698498 GCF_000298275.1 Orycteropus afer afer
CCAGCTTCCAACACACATACTATTTAAAGAAATATTCGGAAAGGGCGGAGGAACGAGAGGGTGGTGAGGGTATCAGGGATTGGTTAGGGGACAGGGGTGGACAAAGGAATTCCAGTGATAGGCCAGTTTATATTTCGGCGCGAATACAAAATACAAGTGATTGGTTATTTTAACATAGCTTTACAGGTCATTGGTGCATCAAGTTGATTCTGACTCACAGCAACCCCCACTGGGTTTCTAAGGCAGTGAATCTTTACAGAAGTAGATTGTCCAGTATTGCTTCTGTGGAATGGTTGTGAGTTTGAGCCACCAACTTTCTAGTTAGTAGTCAGATGCCTTAGGCCCTGTGCTACCAAAGCTCCTTGGTAAAGTAGAGGGTCAGTGAAAAAGGGAGAGACCCTCAGTGAGATGGATTGACTTGTGTTTGTGATGATGGGCTGAAGCACAGCAAGGATTGTGAGGATGGTGCAGGGTCAGGCAGTATTTTGTTCAGTTGTAAATAAGGTTGCGATGAGTTGGAGTCAACTTGAGGGCACCTAACAACAACAACAACAAATAATCGAGCAGAGCAGAGAAGAGGGGAGATAGATACTACGCCACATGGAGATCTCCAAGGAACCAGGAAACAAGCCGAAGAGACAAGGATCTTCCCTGAAAACCAACAGAGAGAGGAAGTCTTCCCCTAGAGCCAGCACCCTGATTTCAGGCATCTAGCCTCTTAAACTGTGAGAAAATATATTTCTGTTTGTTAAAGCCACATACTTGTAGTGTTACTTTTATAGCAGCACTATATAACTAAGACACTATCTCACTTCTTCCTTGGAAGTTGCCTTTGTTCAGTAACTTTTCACATGGAATTTTTGGACCTTTTTGATTTAAGGAAGGTTGGATGCTGATACATCCTATAGAACAGGGACCAGCAAACTATAGCTAACAAGCCAAATGTGACCCAGCACCTATTTTTGTACAGCCCACAAGCTGTTGTTGTTGTGGTTATTTTGTGCCATTGAGTCAGACCCGACTCGTAGAGACCCTTCCTTGGGTTTCCGAGGCAGTATCACTATGGAAGTAGATTGCCCAACCTTCCTTCCGAGGAGTGGCTGGTGAGTTTGAAGCGCCAGCCTTCTGGTTAGCAGTCAAATGCCTTAGACACTATGCTACCAGAGCTCCTCAGCCCACAAGCTAAGGGTGGTTTTTTACTCAAAAGAAAAATAATTTCATGACATATGATCTGATACGAAATTTAAATTCCATAGTTCATAAATAAAGTTTTCTTGGAACACATCCATACTCATTCATTTACATATTGTCTATAGCTGCTGCTTTCACACTATAATGACAGAGTTGGATAATTTCAACAGAGACCTATGATCCACAAGTTGAAAATATTTACTATCTAGCCCCTTGCAGGAAAAATTTGCTAACTTCTATTATAGAACCTGGAGATTCTCCCGAGGATGGCAGTGGGTCACCTTGGACTGATGCTTGAAAAGCCATATACTAGCTCAACTTACAGAGCCCTGATGGTGCAGCGGTTAAGCACTCAACTGCCAACTAAAAGGTCAGTGGTTCCAGCACACCAGCCACTCTGGGGAAGAATGATGTGGCAGTCTGCTTCTGTAAAGGTTATAGCCTTGGAAACCTTGTGAGGCAGTTCTGCTCTGTCTTATAGGGTCACTATGAGTAGGAATCAATTTCACACTCATGACTAGCACAACTGAGTGGGTAGTAGTGGTTCAGTGGTAGAATTCTTGCCTTCAGTATGGGAGACAAGACCGGAGTTCAGTCCTGGCCAGTGCACCACATGGGCAGCCAGCACCCCTGTGTCAGTAGAGGCTTGCAGGTTGGTATGATGCTGCACCGGTTTCAGTGGAGCTTCCAGACCAGGTAGATTAGGAAGAAAGGCCTGACAATCTACTTCCAAAACCCTATGGATCACAACTATTTGATCCTGTTTGTGGAGTGGCTGAGCTGGAGGTAGTTAACAATGGCAGTAGCTCACCTATGGGCACACATCTATAAAATCTGTGCAATTTATGTGCCTCCCTCATGCCCTCTGGTCCCCCAGCTGCTTACTCAATGAACAACCCCTGCCACCACCCTGTCACCTCATCTCAGTCTCCCTCAGTGTGTAAGCTACGCTCTAGTGTGGCCTCATTCATGTCCATGATGCCAGAACCTGCCACAGCCGTTCACCTCCATCACTTCCAGAGCTAGACAACACACTTTGCTGCAGGGCCTGAGATCTGTTTCCCCCAATGGCATGACCCGGAAGTCCAGGACACTGGAAATTGTTCAATGAGACATAGGAGGCAGCTGACAGATAAATTCTTTTCATCTCTTTCATCTCCTCTCTGACTGTTCTAAGGTACAGTGGTTCCATTTGGCTTGGCCAAAGACATCCGTGTGACTGTGGCCAGCTCAAGAATGCACCAATAATGTGTTAGATGAGACTTTACTTTCTAGGGAAGCTAGGTTGTGACATCCATCCTTTGTTTGATGTAGTCACGTCCCCAGTGATTCACAAACTTTTACTGTAACACAGCTTCAAAAGTATGAATCTATTCTATTTTATAGAATACTCAGGAATGATGGATCTGTTTGTTTATTCTGGGTTTTCCTAAAAGGTACCTTATCATTCATTTTGTAGGGGGAAAACAACAACAACAAACATGGCACATGTTAATACTTGACCACAATCAATATAGCAAAAACTACTTTTAAAATTAATTCAGTACATATTTTTTGGGGTAGCTGTTTTATGTCAAGTTACTCCGAATATAAAAATCCTGTCTTCTCAAATATATAATGTGCATTTAGAAATTAATATTGAAAAAGACAAGAAGCAAGCATATGCACAGCAGGTTCACAGAAAGGGAAATGGGACTATTTTACATGTAGGAACATGCTCAATCTCACATGCAATAAAAAACTATACCAATTAAAAGTATGAGATACCATTTTCCACCTATCAGTTTGGCAAAAATATAACAGTTTTATATAATGTTAGCAATAGCTTCAGTTTTCAAGAATCAGGGAGTGGGTTGCTGGGAGAAAGCCTAAGGTTTGTGCAAAGTGGAGAATCAGTACATAACCTCAAGTAAGGCTAAGGGCTTAAGGACGGCAGCTTTAGCTTTAGTGAAGGGGTAATCTAGGGACAACATGTGTGAAGAAATAGTCACTTTTAGAAATTGCTGTTAGGAATATTTGCCTATAGAGGACAATATCAACCAAATTACAAATGCACATCCCCACTGACTAAGCAGTTGTACTCAGGAATTTATCCTATGACTATACAGATAGTAATGTCCAAAAAATTGTATGAGAAAGGTTATTTACTGCAGCCCTGTTTGAGATCACAAATGATTATAAACATCCTAAATATCTAATAGGATACTGGTTAAAGAAATATTGTCATATCTATATGAGAAGAATGAGAAAGATTTTTATGTATTCATATTAAAGTAAGGAGCTGGGGTGTGCCTAAGGCATTTAACTGCTAACCAGACGGTTGGCGGTTCAAACCACCAACTGCTTTGTGGAAGGAAGATGGGGCAATCTACTTCCATAAAAATTTACCCCCCATGGGGTCATTATGAGTTGGAATCAACCTGATGGCAGTCGGTGGTTTTTTTTTTTTTTAAAAAAAAAAACTTTAATATTAAAATATCTCTGAGAATTAATATTAAGTTAAAAAAAGAAAAGTGGGCTCGATATGGTATCATTTGTATAAAGTGTATTCTTTATACATAGAATGTCTTTGGAAGGATATTTTTAAATTTTAATATTGGTTTGAGGTAACTGGGGGATGATGAAACAAGACATATTTTTCACTGTATACCTTATTGTACCTATGGAATTTTGAAATATGTGATTTTACTACTTATTCTTCAAAAAAAAGAAAGAAAGAAATTTTTAAAAAAAGATTAAAGAAACAACACAAGCTTCCCAAATACCACACTATGGTAGGCTGGCTATCCTGAAACCCTCCCACTATGTTTTTGTTAGATGCCGTTGAATCTATTTCAACTCATGGTGACCCCATGTGATGGAGTAGAACTGTCCCAGAGGATTTTCTTGACTTAATCTTTATGGAAGCAGGTCACCCTGTCTTTCTCCCACAGAGCTGTGGGATAGGTTCTAACCATCAGCTTTTCATTTAGCAGCCAAACACTTAACCATTGGACCACCACTATAAAACACCTAAAATATTGAGAAAATACTTTTTAAATTAAAAATATATATATTTAAATGCATGGCTAAGCTGACATGAAATTAAGAGAAATCCTCAGAAGCCAAAGTTAGAGGGAAAGCACAAAACTAGGAAAGTCAACTCAGGCTAAAGCCATTAGCTGCACTAGGACATGAGCACCTCCCTGGAGAGCAATAGCTTCAGTTTTCAAGAATCAGGGAGTAGGTTGCTGGGAGAAAGCCTAAGGTTTGTGCAAAGTGGAGAATCAGTACATAACCTCAAGTAAGGCTAAGGGCTTAAGGACGGCAGCTTTAGCTTTAGTGAAGGGGTAATCTAGAGACAACATCTACCCCACAAAGGGAGGTAGCAAGAGTACCTACCAACCATGGCCTTGACTCTGGGTAGAAGGCCCCCCATGAGAAGGCTTAACCACAAGCCCAGCTTCACTCAAGGCTGGAACATGAATTCACACCACCTGCAGAGTTCAGAAAACTACCAGCAACAAAAAAAATTCTTCAACTCATGAAGTTAATAAGAAAAACACTCACAGGCCAATTGTGCTCATGAATCCTAAAGACAATGTCAGCAAAGCAAATCTACTATTGAATATAATACTGAATATAAAATATGACCTAACATGATCGAGTTGGATTTATCCCAGACCACAATGATTTAACATTTAAAAATCTATTCAGGTAATTGACCACAGCAATAGATTAAAGGAGAAAAATTATACCAATATCTCAATGGAGACAGAAAAAAAATATTGAGTAATGATTACAGAAAACTAGGAATCAGATAAGAGCTCTGATGGCATAGTGCCTAAGGCACTTGACTGCTAACCAGAAGGATGGTGGTTCAAACCCACCAGCCACTTCTCGGAAGGAAAGTTGGCCAATCTACTTCCGTAGTGCCACCACCTCAGGAACCCAAGGAAAGGTCCTATGAGTTGGATCTGACTCTACAGCAGTGAGTTGGTTTTTTTAATTTTTTTTTTTTTTGAGGATTCAGATAAAGAATATCCTTAAAATTCTATGGCAAATATCATTCCTAATGGTGAAATACTGAAAGCATTATTTTAAAATAAAATTTAAAAAATGAAAAGACCATAGCTAGCACAATAAAAAAGGATACAAAACAAAAGATGTAAAGGTTGGAAAGGAAGAAACCAAACTAACTTAAATCAAATGATTTAAGTCAATACAGAAATCCTAAAGAATCTATAGCCAAACTGAAAGAATAAATAAGAGAATAAGATTGCTAAACATAAAATCACATACAAACGGCTATAAACCAGCTGCTGTTGTTGTTGTGTGCTGTCGAGTCAGACCTGACTCATAGCAACCCCTCCTCGGGTTTCCCAGGCAGTATCACTGCAGAAGTAGATTGCCCAACCTTTCTTCTGAGGAGTGGCTGGTGAGTTTGAACTGCCAGCCTTCTGGTTAGCAGTCAAGTGCCTTAGGCACTATGCTACCAGAACTCCTCTATAAACCAGCAACAGTGGACAAAATGTAATTTTTTACAAAACATATACAACAATCAAATATTTAAGGTACCTAGGAAAAACTCTAACAAAGATGCACAAGATACAGAAAAAAATGTAACCCATAATTGCAAGATATTGTATTCATATAGCTAACTATTAAAAAAAAAAAAAAAAAATCTCCAAACACTTAGTGGTTTAAAACAATTGATGTGTATATCTCGCTCTCCAAAAAAAAAAAAAAAAAAATCTCCAAACACTTAGTGGTTTAAAACAATTGATGTGTATATCTCGCTCTCCCAACAGTACAATTTTCATGTGCAGTGGGAAGACTCCCCCACAATGATCTGGAAACCCAGATTCTTTTTTTTTTTTTTTAATTGTGATTTGGGTGAAGATTTACAAAGCAAATTCACTCTCCATACAGCAGTTTACATATACTTTGTCTCATGTCATTGACCACAGTTTACCACAATGCAACAGCTCCCCTCCCACTTCCTCCCCATAGTTACCACTTCCCAGTGTCCATCCCTCCATACTCTCCTGCCCCCTGAGCTGTCTCCCTGTGCATAAGCAGCCCTTCCTTCTCCCATGATTGTTCTCTCCAGGGTGTGTGTCTACTTGAGGTAAATGTTTAACTCACATGTCTGTACTTTGTTTGGCTGGAAACCACAGGTGTGGGTTCAATTCCAGACCTGAAGGGCAGCTAGGGGCCATAGTCTCAGTGGTTCCACCAGGCTCTATTGGACCAGCAAACCTGGTCCCAACCATCCCCCCCCTTTTTTTTCCCCTCCCATTGATTTTGAGTTTTGTTCCACATTGTTCTCCCTCTCTATCCAGGATCTCCTACATCCCTTCCAAGTGGATGACAGTGGTAGCCAGGCACCATCTAGTTCTTCTGGTCTCGTAGTTGTATATGGAAACCCAGATTCTTCCAACTTGTGCCTTCACCATCCTTTCTTCTTGTTGCTGTGATAGTTATGGTTGTGTGTCAGTTTGGCTGGGCCATGATTCTAAGTAGTATAGCAGTTGTGATATAGTCATCCCGCATCATGAGATCTGATGTAATGTAATCACTTCCATGATGAGATCTGCTATGAGCAGCCAATCAGTTAAAAGGGTATTTCTTTCATGGTGTGGCCTGCTTCCAATATATATGGAAAAACTCTGGAAAATCTCTCTGGCTTTTTGTTCCGGATCCTGCATTTAGCTCATCATCACCTGGACTTGAATCAGTGGCCTTCCATATTGCCTACCAATCTTAAGATTGTTGACTTTGCAGCCTGTGAACCAACAGCCTGCCATCTTACCTGCTGATCTTGGATTTGTCAGCCTCAGAAGCTTACAGCCTGCTGTACTGTCTGCAGATCTTGAATTCATCAGTTCCTGCAGCTGCATGAGTCAGAAGAAACCCTCAACTTGACATCTCACCCACAGACTTAGGACTTGCCAGCCTCTACAATTGTGTGAGCTGCTTCCTTGAGATAAATTCCTCTCTCTCTCTCTCTCTCTCTCTCTCTCTCGTTGTCAGGTGCAGTCGAGTCAGCTCTAACTCATAGTAACCCTTGTAAAACAGAACAAAACACTGCCTGGTCCTGTGCCATCCTCATAATCCTGGCTATGCTTGAGCCCATCATTTCAGCCACTGTTTCAATCCATGTGTTTTGAAGGTCTTCCCCTTTTTCACTGACCCCCCACTTTACCAAGCATGATATCCTTCTCCGGGGAATGGTCCCTTCTGACAACATGACCAATGTGGGCAAGAAGTCTGGCCATTCTCACTTCCAAAGATCATTCTGGCTGCACTTCCAGGACAGATTTGTTCATTCTTCTGGCAGCCCATGGTCTTTTCAGTGTCTTCACCAGCACCACAATTCAAAAGCATCAACTCTTCTTCCATCTTCCATATTCTTTCATGTTCCAGCTTTCACATGCATATGAGGTGATTGAAAAGACCATGGCTTGGGTTAGGTGCACCTTAGTCCCCAAACTGACATCTTTGCTCTTCAACACTTTAAAGAGGTCTTTTGCAACAGATTTTCCCAGTGCAATAATTGTCTGATTTCTTGACTGCTGCTTCCATTGGTGTTGACTGTGGACCCAAGTAAAATGAAATATCCGACAACTTCAATCCTTTCTCCATTTACCATGATGCTACCTACTGGTCCAGTTGTGAGGATTTTCATTTTCTTTATGTTGAGGTGGGAGCTCTGGTGGCGTAGTGCCTAAGGCCATTTGACTGCTAACCAGAAGACTGGCGGTTCAAACCCACCAGCCATTCCTTGGAAGGAAGATTGGGCAATCTACTTCTGTAGAGATACTGCCTCGGAAACCCAAGGAGGGGTTGCTATGAGTCAGATCCAACTCCACAGCAGTGAATTTGGTTTTTGGTTTTTATGTTGAGGTGTAATCCATACTGCAGATAAGCATAAGCATCAGTAGGTGCTTCAAGTCATCTTCATTATCTGTCTATATGCTTCACTGGTTTTGCTTCTTTAGAGAACCCAGCCTAAGACAGTTGCCATCCAGTCAATTTTGACTCATGGCAACCCTATATGTGCAGAGTAGAACTCCATAGGGTTTTCAAGACAGTGACGTTTGGGAAGCAGATTCTGAGGCCTGTCTTCTGAGGCACCTATGGGTGGATTTGAACCACCATAGCAAGTTTTTGGCTAGTAGTCCAGCACGTAACCATTCCCAACAGCCACGGACTCCCCACAATCCTTTAGGAGCTCTTCTTGATTCACTGTGTCCATCTCCAGTTGTTGGCAGAGACTGAACACACAGTACCACACAGGACGGCCAGACCTGGAGAGGTGCTAATCACTAATTCCATTGGAAAAGGAAGTAAACCACTAGACAGTTTGTTGTCGCAGACATGAAAGAAGACCTAAACAAATGTAGATATATGCCATATTTGATAGAAAGACCATAAGAAAAAGGAAACAACTCTATAGAAAAATAGAATAAAGACAGGAAAAGATTTTCACACACACAAAAAAGAAACCTAACTGACCAGTTTAATGATACTTAGATTCATAAGTAATTGTGGAAATGCAAATTAAAATACAATGAAATACTATTTTCCATTTAGTAGATTAGGAGCTCTGGTAGCATAGTGCCTAAGGCACTTGACTTCTAACCAGAAGGCTGGCGGTTCAAACCCACCAGCCACTCCTCGGAAGGAAGGTTGGGCATTCCTACTTCCGTAGTGATACTGCCTCAGAAACCCAAGGAGGGGTCGCTATGAGTCGGGGCCGACTCGATGGCAAATAACAACAACAACAACAACATTTAGTAGATTGGTAAAATCTTTAAATCCAACAATTGGGGAGCAACAGGAACTCTTCTGCACTGTCATGAAAACATAAATTGTTGTTGTTGTTAGGTGCCCTCGAGTCATTTCCGACTCATAGCGACCCCATGCACAGCAGAACGAAACACTGTCCGATCCTGCGCCAGCTCCACGATCCCTGCTATATACTTGAGCCCATCATTGCAGCCACCATGTCAGTCCATCTCGTTGAAGGCCTCCCCCTCTTTCATCGACCCTCCACCCTACCAAGCATGACATCCTTCTCCAAGGAATGGTCCCTTCTGACAACATGACCAAAATAGGTAAGACAAAGTCTGGCCATTCTCGCTTCCAAAGAGCATTTCGAGTGCACTTCCTCCAGGACAGATCTGTTAGTTCTTTTAGCAGTCCCTGGTACTTTCAGCATTCTTTGCCAGCACCACAACTCAAAAACATCAACTCTTTTTCGGTCTTCCTTATTCATTGTCCAGTTCTCACATGCATACGAGGAAATTTATGAGAACATAAATAGATAACATTAAATTGGACAGCAATTTACCATTACCTAGGAATGTGTAATGATGGGTTAACAGCCTGGACACAGGAGCCCTCCTGCCTGAGTTTTAATCTCAGGACCTTCACTTATGAGCGGTGTCTGCCTAAATTTCCTCACCTGTACAATACAGGGAGGAAGATAATAATCATCCTACATTATAGGATTATTATGAAGGTTGAATGAGCTTATGTACTGAAGAGTGGAGTTTGAATTCTCACGGAACCCAGAAGTCTGGAGGCTGAGATGACCCTCCCAAGCTATTGCTCTGAGGAAAGTTGACATGTGTACACACTTGAACCTTAAGCCCTGAGAAGGCTGGTTTTCTAAAGTCACATCTCAGTCAAATAGTGTTGACTGATTAGTAAAGACATTCTGCTTCGGCATTGTGGTCTTTTAAAAGAATTATCTATGTGAGGTTTTGATATCAGAAACTACATTTTAGGGTAAATCAGTAATTATTATAATTCTTCTTCAAGAAAATGCTGTATGGAATCTTACTGGCCACAACTTGTTTTACTAGCGATAAACTAGAGAATAAGCATCTGTAAAGGATTTCTATTATTAGCTTAATATGATTTTTGCGTGAACAGTATGTATTTTGTGAATATCTAACGTACAATAAAATAAACTTTATATAAGCATTAACTTTATGGAAAAGTTGAAATGTGTACACACTGCAACCCAGCAAGTCAACCTTAAGGAAGAAACCCTAGAGAAACATTTGCTCCTGTGCGTCAGGATTTGGCAGTGTTATTTTAATTCCCCCAAACTTGTAACAACCCAAATGTCCATCAACAAAAGAATGGATAAATAAAATGTGATTCGCTCATACAATGGAGGACAACATTAATGTGGAAATGAAGGAAATGCAGCCACTCACATCAGTATGGCTACATCTCAAAACACAATGTTAAAGGAATCGAAAAAAGTAAGAGTAAACACATTGTTTAGGGATGCATATATATGTTGCAAATCTGGAAGGAAAAACAAAGGAATGATAAACATCGGATTCAGAATAGTAGTTACCTCAAAGAGGGTAGCATGAAGTAGGAGGGGCTCATGCAAGAACTTCAATGGTTTCCATAAATAAAGTGAATGTTGTTACACAAGTGTTTATATTGTTGTTGCTATGTATACCTTATATGTGTTTTTTTAATTAAGTATATGTGTTTTTAAGTAATGTGTGTGTGTGTGTGTGTGTAGTTGTTGTTGGGTGCCATCTAGTTGCGTTTTGACTCATGATGACCCCATGTGACAAAGTAAAACTGGCCCATAGAGTTTTCTAGGCTGTAATCTTTCCAGGAGCAGATTTCCATGTCTGCTTGTGGAGCCACTGGGTGGGTTCAAGGCACCAACATTTTGCTTAGCAGCTGAGTGCTTAACTATTGTGCCACCAAGTCTTCTAATTGGCTGATATGTGTCTTTTAGTCAATTCCAACTCATAGTGACCCTGTATGACAGACTTGCCCCCACAGGGTTTTCTAGGCTGTAATCTTTACAGGGGAAGATTGCCAGGTCTTTTCACCTGATGAACCGCTGGTAAGTTCAAACTGTCCACTTTTCAGTTAGTAGCTGAGTGCTTAACTGCTGTGCCACCAAATGAAAACCAAACCCAGTGCCACCACGTTGATGTGGAGACAGCATGACACCCTTTGGGTTTCCAAGGCTGTAAAGCTTTACAGAATCAGACTTCTCATCTTCCTCCTGCTGAGCAGCTGGTGGGTTTGAACCAGCAACATTCTGGTTAGTAGCCAAATGGCTTACCCACTAGGCCTAAATGAGCTCTGGTGGCATAGGGGTTAAAGCATTGGGCTGCTAACCAAAAGGTCGGTGGTTTGAACCTACCAGCTGCTCTGAGGGAGAAAGATGAGGCAGTCTGCTTCAGTAAAGGTTACAGCTTTGGAAACCCTATGGGGGCAGTTCTTGTTGTTGTTAGGTGCCATCAAGTCATCTCCGATTCATAGCGACCTTATGCATAGCAGAACGAAACACTGCCCAGTTCTGTGCCAGCCTCACAATCCCTGCTGCTATACCTGAGCAGTTCTACTCTTTCCTAAAGGGTCACTATGAGTTGAAATTGATTTGAAGGCTGTAGATTTGGTTTTGGTTTGGTATGAATGAAATAAAGAATATCTTGGCTCTGGAAGGGCTTGGAATATGGTAAGTTAAACAGGAAACCAAATCATCCCAATATAATGTGAAAAAGGAGCACAAAAGAGTTGGGGATAATATGCCATGAGAACCACGAGGACAGACACCAGTTTGGTCTGAGAGATTTGGGGTGGCCCTACAGAAGAAAGTTTGAATTGGGTCTTAAGAAGGTGTAGGAAATCAACCATACAAGATAAAAGGGTGGCATTTTGTCCAGGGATAAAGCTCAGAAGATAAGAAGTAATAGGAAAGAAGGACAAATGGAAATGGTAAACACAGGGAGGAAGTGGGAAGAGACCTGTTATATTGTGGGGATTGCAATCCATGTAACAAAACAAAATGTACATGAATTGTTGAATGGAAAACCAGCTTGCTCTGTGAACTTTTTGGATTTCATCCAAATCACAACTGAAAAAAAGAAAGTAGGAGTTCTTCAGGTATGGAGAGACATTTCACATCAGCAGGACAGTTTTGCAAATCCAGGGGATGTAAGAAAGCATCTGCATTCAGAGATGTATCCATGACCACATTTTTATTTATGCAGTTAGGCTGAAAGCAAAATGTTTTTTTTTTGTTTGTTTGTTTTAAAGCCACCTCATGGCATAAACCAAAAGTCAAACTCATTGCTATTGAGTCAATTCTAACTCATAATGACCCCCATAGGATTTCCAAGGCTGTAAATCTTTACAGAAGTAGACTGCCTCATCTTCCTTCCACAGAGCAGCTGGTAAGTTCAAACCATCAACCTTTTTGTTAGCAGCCAAATGCCTTAACCCTGATACCATCAGAGCTCCTTACCTCATAGGATAAGCACATATAAACTGGAAATTAGGTCTCTGAAGTAAATATAAGCATGAAACAGTCAAATAACCACTAGTAAACATAGACTCTTCCATCCTCAAGGTGGTGGGCTTGCCTGTCCAGTCACACTGTGAACTGTCACTGGGCACTGCTCTTAGAAAGCAAATAGAGCGATCTTGTGCAGGCACTTGCAAAGCCCAAGAAAAATTTTGTGGTTATTCTGGGTAAACAAAAGCAGGGCTATGAGAGAAAAATAAATTTTGAATTTTGAGATCTGTCTAGCTCTTTAGATACTTAAATCTAACTAACTGTTCAAAAGAAAAGGAGCAATTTTTCTTTCCCATCAGAATTTAGGGAGGAAAAAGCCTTAGGCAGACTTATTCATTAACAAAATGACTAATTTGGAATCAACCTTTTCCTCTTTGCCCCTCTGCTTTCTGATCAAAAAAAGTAAACTTGGGGCTCATGATACATTTCTAGAAGGCAGGTAGCCTGAGAAAAGGAAGAGATTGCGTGGCTTGCAACATGCACAATCAATCAGTCCAGACATAACTGAAATCCCAGGAACTTCAGGGTGGAAATCCTGGGCCTGTAAGATCCTTCAACTTTGAAAATTATCCTCCATTCTTAATAGAAAGTCATATTGCCGTTATCTAAGCACTCTAAGAATTGCTTTTCTTTGGTCAGTCTTTTTTGCATATGCTGGGTTTGGTTGCAGAATTAGGTGTTCTAATCACATTATCACCACTGACCCAGGAAACCTGGCAGGATCCATAGAAACGGAAACTGACATTGTTTTGATTTTTAGCTGTTTTGATCTCTCAGCAGGAATCCAGTAAAGAATCTCAGAAGAGTCTAGTGATCCCTCAGAAGGGACAATTGGGATAAGGATGTCAGATCACCAAATAGGCCCAGTCATGGGGGAATGGGGCATTGTGGTGCATTGGCTGCTTTTTATTAAGTAACCTACGTTTTGGAGGGTTGTCTATTGCTTTTGCTTCTATTGTTGTTAATGCTTTTATTAAATCAAGGAGGGAGTAGCAATTGAGATTATAGGTTTGGAGTCAGATAGACTTAGTTGGAAGCTAGCTACCCCACATTAGTTTTAATAATTCCTGCATCCGAATGAATGTACCATAATTTCTTAACCACATAGTTTCCACTCCTTTGTATTTATGAATAGCATTATAGCAAACATTTTTGTATGGAAATTTCGGTTCCCTGTGGCAGGTACTGTTGGCAACTTACCTAAAAGCCATTCACTTTCTTTCCTTGTAAAACAAAACAAAACAAAACAAAACAAAAACAGTTGCTGTCAAGTTGATTCTGATTCATGGCAATGCCATGTGTGTCAGAGTAGAATTGTGCTCCATAGGGTTTTCAACGGCTCATTTTTCAAAAGTAGGTTGCCAGGGCTTTCTTCTAAGCCTTCTCTGGGAGGATTTGAATGAACAACATTTTGGGTAGCAGCCAAGAACATTAACCATTTGCATCATCCAAGGGCTCCAAGGAATCCTCATTGTTAGATGTCTTCAAGTCTATTCCAACTCATAGTACCCTATATGACAGAGAAGAACTGCTCCATAAAGTTTCCTAGGTTGTAATCCTCAGGCCTAAGGCAGTCACCTGCCACACCCAAGGCTGGCAGTTCAAACCCACCAGCCACTCCTCAAAAGGATGATTGGGCAATCTACTTCTGTAGCGATACTGCCTTGGAAACCCAAGGAGGGGTCGCTATGAGTCGGGTCTGACTTGATGGCACATAACAACAACAACAAACAAAATGTTGGCGGTTTGAACCCACCAGCCGCTCTGCAGGTGCAATACAAGGCAATCTGCTTCTGTAACAATTACAGCCTTGGAGATCCTATGGGGGTCTCTATGAGTCAGAATCAACTCAATGGCAGTGGGTTTGGGTTGTTTTTTTTTTTGGCTAATCTTTATGGGAGCAGATTGCTAGGTCTTTTCTTCTTTGGAGTGGCTAAAATGGCCAACCTTTCAGTTAACAGCCTAGTACTCAAACATTTTGCTACCAGGGCTCCTTATAAAATTCCTAGATTTAGATTATTGATATATACAGATATGTTGTTGTTGTTGTTGTTGTTGTTGTTATGTGCCCTTGAGTCAGACCTGACTGTAGCGACCCCTCCTTGGGTTTTCGAGGCAGTATCACTACGGAAGTAGATTGCCTAACCTTCCTTCCAAGGAGTGGCTGGTGGGTTTGAACCGCCAGCCTTCTGGTTAGCAGTCAAGTGCCTTAGGCACTACACTACCAGAGCTCCTAGCTCACTACAAAAAAGTTGTTCATATTTACACTCCTCTTAGCAGTAGATAAGACCTTCTTTCCACACCCTACTTAACACTGAGTCACCGAAGTATTATTTAAAAACATATATATCATTGGTAATTTGGCAAGCAAAAGTTAGTGTTTCAAAATCCGTGCTTGTTCATCTCCATTTGCTTAAGTGTAGCGTGTGTGGACTTGCTGTAAGAGCCCAGTGGTATTCTTTCCTAGGAAGACATGTGGGGTTACTATCAGACTTCTAGAAGCAGTGACAGCATCATGTAAGGGACAGCAATAGGCTCATGTGGGGTGGGGTGTGTGTGTGTCAAGAACTCTACCAAGTGAGGTCAAAAACTTGAGGGCAATAAGCTGGACTGTGTGTGAAGGATGTGACCAAAGATCCCAGGCAAGGAAAGGAGTCAGGCAGGGGCAGCTCTCAGGAGGTATGTCGAAGGCTGACCTCAGCCAGACTGTGTGCCTCTACTTTGAGGACTTTCATCCAGAGATCAGGTACTAGTTAGCCTCTGAGAGCTTTTCTTGATAAATTGAAAATCCCAGAAAAATAAGTGAGGCCAAAATGATCTAATATCTGCCGAAATTAAATATGGAATTAAGTTTCCTTAAATTGAAATTTAGAAATAACACTTAAAATTTTTCTATTATTAGTCAGACAAACAGAAAACACTCAAGGTATTTCAAACTGAGAAGAAAATGTGGGGGATTTTTTACAAAAGTGTTCTAAGTTCTGGAAGA
The DNA here is from genome assembly GCF_000298275.1 of Orycteropus afer afer. NCBI lineage: Eukaryota > Metazoa > Chordata > Mammalia > Tubulidentata > Orycteropodidae > Orycteropus > Orycteropus afer. The sequence goes on from NW_006921775.1 coordinate 5,697,611, forward strand.
ACAAAAAAGGAGAAGAAGGGGTAAAAGGACGGAAATACCCAGGGATCAGAAGCATCATAAATTAGAGTCCATGACCCTGTCTGTATCTCCTACTGCAATTTGAGTGACTGTTGCAATTGGTTCTAAGTCTGTCAAAGGGATAGAACCACTGGAAAAGTTCTGCCTCTGGGCTGCTGGGGCCTAAGAATTACCTTATCTCTGCTACCACTATAGCAGTGCCAGGACCTGCCAACAACTGCCATACCACCAGGGCCAAAACAGGGATCTTCTCTCTCCTTCTTATCTTCTGGTCTCCTGCCAGCCACTCCAATGAGCAGAACCTACTAGAGATCTTAGATGGTGCAAACATTAATGCAATTGGTTGCTAACCAAAAGGATGGTGGCTTTGGTCCACCCAGAGGTGCCTTGACAGAAAATCCTGATGATTTACTTCCAAAAAAATCAGCCTTTGAAAATCCCATGGAGCACAGTTTTACTCTGACATATGTGAGGTTGCCATGAGTCAGACATGCACAGCAACTGGTGATGGTAAAATGGAGATCCAGCTGGCAAAGGAGTATGGGAAATGTAGTCTCTTGGTCACCGCAGTTCAGAGTGTACAAGGGCAGGAGTAGACCTGACAAAAAAACGGGAAAATTACTGGCATATTCTACATATATCGATTCTACAACTTTCTATATTTTTTATTCTATAAAGGATTGTATAACTCATTTTTTATATAGCTAGATTTTATATTTCAATTTTTATGTTTTATATTTAAAATAACAACCTTTTTTTTCTTTTTTTTATTGTGATTTGGGTGAAGATTTACAGAGCAAATTCACTTTCCATACAGCAGTTTACATATACTTTGTCTCATGACATTGACCACAGTTTACCACAATGCAA
>NW_006921775.1:5714677-5732508 GCF_000298275.1 Orycteropus afer afer
TTCAAGGCTCAGGGGTCCAAGATTATCTTCTGTGTCTGTGTTAATTGGTTTCCCTTTTCTTTGTTGAAGAGGGTCTGTGCAATCCTTTTGCCTAGCCCGCCATCTTGCCCCGCCTCCCCTATTAACTCTTATAGAAAGTAATTTAAGTTTGAACATCGGGTTGTTCTAAGTAAAGCTTCACTAGCAGGCTGATAACCTGCCTCAGTCAATCATAGATTTGATTGTGGATGGAAGAGTCCATTTTTGTATGGTGCCACTTAATTTTTTGTATGAATATCTTCATTTATTTTGAAAAAAAAAAAAGGTGATAACAATGACATTTGGCCTGTCTCTCACCTTTTCTTATCTTTATTTTCTATTTTTGGACCTCAGGCCTCTGAAAAGTTCTGGGAAATACTTTGGGATGTTTCTAGGGGTTTTCGCACATATTCACCAAGTAACCATGTGGCTGCAATGTTGTTTCTGCTTGACTCTCACCTTGCCCCCAGTTTATGCTGGCCATCACTGCTCCCGCTGGGCACTGTGGGTGCTGCTGAGTCACCTTGTTGTCCTGAAGACCGCTGCCAGAGCACGTGAAGTCGAGTGCTGCCTGATGTCTCTGGTGAGGCTGGGAGCTTTTCTAGGGCACCTCATCACCTTGTTCTCCACTGCCCTGGACTTCCACATCAAACCAACCATACACAGGTGTTTGGGACAGACACCTTACTCCTTAGTATCCCTTCTTCCTACCACACATCCAATTGGCTCCTTTCTTCCCTGAGAAAACCTCTCAGAGCTCCTACATCAAATCAACTTCAGATGATTTATGCTGTCAGGCTTCAGATGTGCCTACTGATCTTAACTGGAGCAGTGCCCCAGCATGGCCTGGGAATGACCCCTGCTATAGGAACAATAGGGCTACAGTCCTTGTGGCATGCTCAGATAATCAAACTAGAGTTTAAAAATCTTGGGACAAACTATTGCTTTGATGCAAATAATCCATAATCTCAGACTGCAAAACACAGATATCCAAGTAAAACCATGGATGCATAGTGTTTGAAAGCTGGGGAAAAAAGAATCTCGTACACCTGCTGGCTAGGCTATGTAGACATGTCTTCTCTAAAAAAAAAACACACTGCTGTCGGGTCGGTTCCAACTCATAGCGACCCCTCCTTGGGTTAGCAGGCAAGTGTGTTAGGCACTACACCACCAGAGCTCCGTTGTCTTCTCAAGGCTGACATAAAATAGAATGGAAGCATTATTGAGCTATATAAATATATATATGAGAATAGAAGTGTGAGTGAATAAATTTCTGTTGTTTTAAGTCACCAAGTTTTGGTGACTGGTATTAGTTAACCAAGAAAAAAACAAAACTGTTTTTTGGGGACACAAAGTATTGATTGAAAACCACAGAATCTGAAAAGTAACAGTTCATCCATTCCCAAACATAAAGAATACAATAGGAAATATTTTCTGTTGCTTCCAGCCACAAAATTTTAATTGATACATATATCTGGCTGTTCAAACTTGAATTTTACTTACCTAGAGGATTATCAGGACCTCTGGTAGCATAGTGCCTAAGGCACTTGACTGCTAATCAGAAGGCTGGCGGTTCAAACCCACCGGCTACTCCTCGAAAGGAAGGTAGGAAGGCAATCTACTGCCTTGGAAACCCAAGGAGGGGTCGCTATGAGCCGGGTACGACTGGATGGCACATAACAACAACAACAACAGAGGATTATCTAGGAGTCCCGGGGTGGTACAAATGGTTAAGCACTTGACTGCAAGTGGAAAGGTTGGTGGTTCCAATCCACCCAGAGCATCTCAGAATACAGGCCTGATGATCTGCTTCTGAAAGGTCACAGCCTTGAAAACCCTATGGAGCGTAGTCCTACTCTGCACACATAGGGTCACATGAGTCTCAAGTAATTCAGTGGCAACTAACAATAACAATGCATGATAATCTGCCAGTAGAAATCTGTTTTGAAGATATATCCAATTTTTAGTATATAATTACTTACTTATAGAAATAATTTATTTCTAAAATAAAATGATTTTATATATTAACAAAAGCGTAAAGACTTGTGTAGACAATGGAATACTATACAACACTAAAGAATAGCGTAGAACTGCAAAACACCATATAACATGGATGAACTTGGACAACATTATGCTGAGTGAAATAAATCAATCCCAGAAGGACAAATATTGTATTAGCTCATTATTGTAAAAAGTCAAGGAAAGGTTTATATATGGAAGGAAACTTTCTTTGCTGGTTACCAGTGGGAGGGGAGGCAGGGGGAGGAAACACTGCAAAACAAAAATAAAATAAAAAAGAATTGTGTAGAATACTGAGAACAGGATGAAACAAAGTGTTTAAGAATGAAAATGTCATCTTCTCCGTGGTACAATTTTAGGCTTATGAAAAAGAAAGCAGTGGGAGTTAAATGAAATTTCTAAAACTAGCTTTTTTATTCAGTACTTTTTGTTTCTGAATCCTAAGCTGGTTTTTGCCCCAGCAAAAGCATGAGTTATTTGTCTGTGCCATCCTACACAAAACTAGCATGGTACATGCTTTTCTTCTCATGCCCAGCAAATGTTCTTGTGTATTTAGGCTTTCTGAATTAGAAAAAGTGAGTTTTCTCATCTACAGGGCTTTGCACAGTTGCCACAAGGGCATTTGCAACATGAGAACCTCAGGTTACATGGGCAGTAATTACAAGTCCACAATAAAATTCTATTCTTGAATTCTGCTATAGTCAAGAAGTCTTTGCCCCTCTGCTAGAGCCTGGTGAGACCTCTGAGACTATAGCCCCTAGTCACCCATCAGGTCTGGAATTGAACTCGTTCCCATGACTTCTAGCCAAACAATAGACAGGCATATAGGGGGGACGTTTACATCAGGTAGATACACTCCTTATAATGATCAATCATGGGAGAACAGAAGGGCAGTATTTACACAGGGAGACAGCTCAGGGGGCAGGAGTGCGTGGGAGGGATGGACATAAGGAAGAGGTAACTATGGGGAGGAAGTGGGAAGAGAGCTATTGCATTCTGGGGAATTGTAGTCAATGTCTTGAAACAAAATGTGTATGAATTGCTGTATGGAAAATGAATTTGCCCTGTAAACTTTCACTCATATCACAATAAAAATTGAGGGAGAAAAAAAAAGACATCTTTGCCCCTCTTTTCTACCCAGGAAAGGGCACTGAGGAGGACCACACAAGGGGACAATTATGGGACCATGCAACTGGATTTCCAACTATGAACTTGGAAGATTTTCTCTGCAGATTGCTCTACCTTTACCTTCTAAGGTAAGGGAGGGAGAAAACATTCAGTTTTACTTAATGCATTGTTAATGCTTCTTTAAGAAATTGTACTCAGACCCTTATCGTGAGCATACTCAAAATCCAGGAGATGGTACAAAATAGTCTTTCACTTAATACCAAAACCAAACTCACTGCCATCGAGTTGGATTTGACTCATGGCAACCCTTCCTTGGGTTTTTGAGCTAACCAGATAGCTAGCAGTTCAAACCCACCAGCCACTCCTTGGAAGGAAGATGGGACAGTCTACTTCCATAGTGATACTGCCTCAGAAACCCAAGGAGGGGTCGCTATGAGTCAGGTCCGACTTGACGGCACATAACAACAACAACAACATCACTACAGAAGTAGATTGCCCATCCTTCCTTCCAAGGAGTGGCTGGTGGGTTTGAACCACCAGCCTTGTGATTAACAGTCAAGTGCCTTAGGCACTATGCCACCAGAGGTCCCCTTTCACTTAATTAATGGTCACATCAAATCTTTTAGCTCAAACTGTCCACAGTGATTTGGGAGCAGCTGGCTCCCTTACTTAAATTCACCCAGCTCAGATTCTCAAAGAATATGAATCCCTCTGTGGAGGCCCTCAGGACCCCACAATTGGAAGCCTTCCAGCTCCTTAACCCCTGAGAGTTCCAAGGTTCCTCTGCAGCTTCCAGTCTGTATAGGTTCTAACCTTGACGATAGAGCATCTACAGGGCAAGTTGGCCTTTCACATTACTGAAAATGACCTCCTCCTCAATTTACTGTGTGTAGTAAGCTAAAGCGTATCATTATGCTAATGAAGGGAGAGGCATCAATTGCATTACCAAGGCTGTATCCTCTGGTAGCTAGTGCCTAAGGCACTTGACTGCTAACCAGAAGGCTGGAGGTTCACACCCACCAGCCACTCCTCAGAAGGAAGGTTGGGCAATCTACTTCCATAGAAATACCACATCGGAAACCCAAGAAGGGGTCGCTATAGGTCGGATCTACTCGAGGGCAGTGAGTTTTTTTTTAAATCTGTTAGCTTCAGGATGCAGCAGGTCCTCCTGACAATTCCAACTCATAGCAACCTATAGGACAGAGTAGAACTGCCCCACGGGGTTTCCAAGGCTGTAAATGTTTACAGAAGCAGACTGCCACATCTTTCTCCCATGGAACTGATGGTGGGTGTGAATGGCTGACCTTTTGGTTAGCAACAGAGTGCTTAACCACTGTACCACCAGGGCTCCTGCAGCAGGTCCTGGAATAGAACTGCTGGAATGGAGGGTGGGGGTTTCAGGGACAGAGAGAAAAAGAGTTCTGTCCTACCACTCAAATAAAAAGTTGAATATTCAGATATGCTGAGAAAAATAAATATCAACTTCAGCAATGAGACAGTTACATTTTGTGGTCCTGTTTACTAGCAGCTACTGATTGTTTGTAACAGGTAGTGAAGTACTAATGAGAAGGTTCTACTTTAAGAAAGGCAAACCATTTCTGTCTAGCCTGACTCTTCCAGTATGTTACTCTCCTGTGATAAGGTGGCAGATTTATTCATTCCCTGGGTATCCTTTACTCAAATACTTGACTGTTACACAGAGAATTTGCCTTGAGAACACAAAGTAGAATGAGAAGGTAGTATTTTAAAAGCAAAGGCTTAGAAGAGGGGGAGAGGCAGAAGGGACCTTCAAGTGTGAGGGAAGCAATGGTAGCTCCGAGTTCCCAGGAGTGGCTCATTAGGGGAGCTAAGTCTCAAGGGCCAAGTCTCAGATAATGCAGCAAAAGGTATGCAGCAGTGGTCCCCAGGGTCCCGTCTGGTGCTGAAGGGTTTTCAGTCTGGGGTCTTGAGAATGAGCAGGTGGTTTCTGCGGCAAGCAGACAGCCTGGGGACAAGAGACTCTCAGCTGGAGGTTTTAGAATGCACTGCCAGCCTTGCTCAGACAGAATCACCTGGAGGGCTTGTTAAGGCAGATTGATGGGGCCCTACCCCAGCATCTCCCACACAGCAGGTCTGGGGCATAGACCCAGAATTTGCAGTGGTAACAATTTTCCAGGTGAGGCTGATGCTGCTGGTCAGGGAACCACACTTTGAGAACCACTAACTTAAGACGTTGCTAGTCTAAATGTGGCCCATGGACCACCAGCAGTATTTCTCAGGAGCCTCTATTTCTGTAGTGATACTGCCTCAGAAACCCAAGGAAGGGTCGCTATGAGTCGGATCTGACTCAAGGGCAGTGAGTTTGGGTTTTTTTTTTTTTTTTTTTGGTTTTCTTAGAAATGTAGAATCTCAGGGCAAAGAAGCCCTGGTGGCTCAATAGTTAAACACTCAGCTGCTAAGTGAAAGAATGGAACCCAACCAGCAGCTCTAGGGGAGAAAAGACCGGGTCATTTGTTTCTGTGAAGATTCAATAAACAAACAAACTCACTGCCATCCAGTCAGCTCAAACTCATAGGGACCTCTCCTTGGGTTTCCAAGGCAGTATCTCTATGGAAGTAGATTCCTTCCACAGAGTGGCTGGTGACTTTGAACCACCAGCCTTCTGGTTAGCAGTCAAATTCCTTAGGCACTATGCCACAAAGCTTCAAAGATTACAGCATACAAAACCATTTGGAATAGTTCTACTCTGCACACACGGGGTTGCCGTGAGTCAGAATCTATTCGATAGCAACTAATAACAACAAATTGTCATGTCAACCCCTTTCACTTTCCAGATGAGGGAAAGCAGTTTGGAATGGTTAAGTAACTTGCTTGAGGAGGAGGAAAGCTGATTGCGAATCCCTGGTCTCAGAGCCTTCCAACACTGGCTGCACACCAGGATCACTTGGACAGCATATGGTAATGTAGTGCCTAAGACATCCAACTGCTAACCAGAAGGCTGGCAGTTCAAACCCACCAGCCACTCCTCAGAAGGAAGATGGGGCAATCTATTTCCGTAGTGATACCCCCTCGCAAACCCGACTCGATGGCAGTGTTTGTTTGGTTTGGACAGCATACACTGATGTCCAACCCCACCCCAGAGATTCCAATATGATTGGTCTGGGGTAGGATCCTGGGTATGGGCAGTGGTTTAAAGCTCCCCATGATTCTAATGTGCAGCTGGCTTGAGAAGCCCTAATAGAGGCCACATTTAAGACTTCAGTTTCGAATTGTCACTCCACTCACCTCACTGAAAAACTATATGAAACTTGTTTTCTAATGTCCTTCTCCACAGGAGTTTCTTGTTGGAAAACATTCCGTGGCCCTTTTAATTATAATCTTTATTTGTGATTTCCTTTTTTTTCCTGGTTGAATGTGTTTCAGAAATATCTGCAGATGGTTATGGTTACAAATCCAGTCCTCACTGACCTTGCTTCATAGATGTTGGTATTAGCTGTTGTCAAGTCCCATCCAACTTATGGCGACCCCATGTGTCTCAGAGTAGAACCGTTCCAAAGGTTTCAATGGCTGTGAGCTTTCAGAATCAGATTACTAGGACTTTCTTCCAAGGCATTTCTGCAGGGGTTTGAACTGTCAACCTTTCAACTAGTTGTCAAACACTTCCCTGTTTGCACCACCCAGGGAATCCTGTTCACTATATCCAAACCAGAAAACCAAACCCGTTGTCATTGAGTCAGTTCTGACTGCTAGAAACCCTACAGGATAGAGCAGAACTGCCCCATAGGGTTTTTAAGCCTGTGAATCTTTACAGAAGCAGACTGCCACATCTTTCTCCCATGCAGCAGCTGGTAGCAAAAGCCAACCTTTTGGTTATCAGCCAAGCACTAAACCACTAAACCTCCAAGGCGCTTTCCCACTAAATCGCCAAAAAAACAACCAAACTCACTGCCAGTCAATTCTGACTCATAGAGACCTCCATTGGGTTTCCAAGGCTGTAAATCTTTATAGAAGCAGACCGCCTTATCTTTGTTCCTCAGAGCAGCTGGTGGGTTCAAACCACTGACCTTTTGGTTAGCAGCCAAATGCCTTACTACATCATCAAAACCATTACATCATCAGAGCTCCTTTCGCACTACATCTAGTACCTATTAATTTCGGACATGCCCTAACCCCAGGAAAATCATTTCCTTCTAACCGCATCCTAGAAACTCCCTCTTTATCTTATGCAAGGGCCACGTGGTTTTCTCATTGAAAATTCTTGTCTTTTTCTTTAAATAGGGACCCAACCAGGGCTGAATGACAGCTATAGAAAGAACAAGAAGGAGAAGGGCACTCCCCAAGAACTTTGTGGCTAAGGAAAATAGGGAGTTTTCTATCTAAGGGGACAAAGTCCTTCCCTCATCCCTCCAGTCAGTGCTGGAAGGAGCCGATACACAGTGGAGAGAGAGCTATTTGAAGCCAAAGTTGAGGAAGTTAGCAACAGTTCCAAGACCCCCACCCCATCCGGAAATGCAGTGGTCTGTTGATAGCCTCCTTGCGCTGATTCACAGGCCTCTGTTTGAGACACTAGAGGTAGGAGGGCTTTGGAGTATTCCGTTAAAGCCCACTGAGCAACGATTACTAGGATGACACTTAGGGCCAAAAGGGGGGGGGGGAGTTCTGTTTATTGAACTGGCAATACCAGGAAAGAATTCTCCTCAAGACCAGTGGAGGAGACTCAGGAAGAGGGAGTTGGGAAGAGCTTTTTGGAGCTCTTGTGACATAGTGGTTAAACCATTTGGCAGCTAACCAAAATATCAGTAGTTTGAACCCACCAGTCGTTTCACGGAAGAAAGATGAGACAGTCTGCTTCCGTAAAGATTTACAACCTTGGAAACCCCATGGGGCAGTTTTACTCTGTCCTACAGGGTCACTTTGGGCTGGATTCAACTCGATGGCAGGGGATTTTGTTTTGTTTGCACAATTAGGGCTGTGCAGTGTGATTCTAAAGAAGGATTAGGGAAGGGGTGGGGGCGATTATGGATTTGATGCTATCAAAAAGTGGGGCAACTTGGTAATGAAATATGTATCTAAATAACTTTAGTAAGAAGGCAGAACACTAGACTGAGTTGTCGTTGGTGAAGGAGCAGTAGTCACTCAGACTTGTCAGAAGAGGGAGATATTTCGTCATTTTTGTGTTTTGAGAGTGGCCTTGCCTGGGTCTTGTTCTGAACAGGTGAGGGGAGAGGGGCGCTTGACAGAGTGCTGCTTCTGTGCTGCTGGGAAATCAAGGCCTGACGGCCAGCCCCGCAAGCTTTCACTTTCTCAGTTTAAAGCCAGCGTTCTTGAGATCCCAGAAAGATTCCGTCCTCATTCCTTGCTTCTGTAAATCCTGTTCTCTTCTGACCAGTTCCTATGTGCTTCAGAGACAGATCAGCAATACAGAAATACAAGGTGAAAGTGGAGACAGAATATTGGAGAGGTCATCAGCAGCTCGGCCACGCATCTCTGGTTTTAGCTGCCATTGAGTTACCCCTGACGCATGACCAGCCCATGAGCAATGGCACTCAACGCTGCCCGGTATGGTACCCTATGATCAGTTGTAGACTGGGCTGTAGTGATCCACAGGCTTTTCATTGGCTAATTTTCAGAAGTAGATTGCCAGGCCTTTCTTCATAGTCTGCCTTAGTCTGGAGCAGCTAAAGCCCATTCAGCATCATAGCAACGGATGAATAGTAGCTGCATATAAGATACATTGGCTGGGAACAGAACTCCAGTCTCCTAAAGGGAAGGTGAGAATTCTACCCGGAACCACCACTGCCCCCATGCACCCCTTAGGACTCTGTAAGTCTTCTACTATTGGAAAAGAAGTTCTAGGCTATATTAGTTATATAATGCAGTGGAACAAGTTACTCTAAAACGTAATGGTTTAACACAAAAAACATCTGTTAGTTCACACAGTTTTTGAGAGTCAAGCTTCTGAGAGTGGCCCAGTTGGTGGTTCTGGCTCAGGATCTCTCAGGAGCTTGCTGTAAGGTGTTGGCAGGGGCTGCAGTGATTTGAGGACTTGAGTGGGCCTGAAGGATCCATTTCCAAGATGTCTTATATAGCTGTTGGCTGGAGGTCTCCATTCCTTGCCACTTGGACATTTCCCTGGGGGTTGGAGTATCCTCATGACATGATGACTAGCTTCTCTGAGAGTGAATGTTTAAGAGAGCAACAAGGGGGCTGCAATGCTTTTATGACCTTGCGACACACAATCACTCCTACTGTCTTTTATTCATTAGAAGTGAATCACCAAGTCCAGGCCACACTCAAGGAAAGGAGAATTGGGCTCCACTTTTTGGAGGGAGGAGTGGATATACTTGTGGATACATTTAAGAACCATCATCTCAGGCATAAGGAGCCGTGGTAGCACAATGGTGAAATGCTCAGCTACTACCTAAAATGGCATTAGTTTGAACCCACCAGCTACTCCACAGGAGAAAGATTTGGCATCTACAAGCCAAGCAACACGTGGAGCTACCAGGAACTGGGAGAGATAAGAAAAGATCTTCCCCTAGAGCCCCTGCTGCCTCTGGACTTTATTTACCTGAAAAATAAAGTATATTGTTTCAACAGGTGTTAATTTGGATTTATGTCACTTATAGCTAAACCTAGGAGCTCTGGTGGTGTAGTGCCTAAGGCACTTGACTGCTAACCAGAAGGCTGGCGGTTCAAACCCACCAGCCTCTCCTCGGAAGGAAGGTCAGGCAACCTACTTCCGTAGTGATACCACCTTGGAAACCCAAGGAGCGGTCGCTATGAGTTGGGTCTGACTCGATGACACATAACAACACCACCACCACAATATGGCAGTCCTTATTCCCTTTGAATACCTTGAATTTGGACTACTGGCCTCCAGAAGTGTAAGACAATAAGTTTCCATTCTTATCAGCCACCCAGTTTGTGGCCCTAGGAAACTAATACAGTACATTTTGTTTTGTGTATGTGTGTTTGATTTCCCTCCAAATTTTGTAGTTGCTATTTCATTTCCCAGCTTTGCAGGAGCAAAGCACATGGTTAGCCTGCCTGTTGGGTAATTCATCCCTGGAAAATCACACCTAAAACTACAAAAACTACGAAAATGAAGTCCAAGCTGCCCCTTCTTACAGACACTCAATGGATGAGGAATCCACACAGTTCTTACAAACTAGTACCTAGCCCACTTTCTGCACTCTCAGGGATGAGGCCATCCCAGTAACCCTGGCAGCCGGCAGCTGCTGTGGCACAAGTTCCTAGTTATCTCCCAATAGCTTCTCTCTTTCTGTAAGTAAAAGAATCTCTCATTTTCAGGTGGGCAAATGTCCGACTAGAATAAAGACTACATTCCCCAGCTTTCTTTGCAGCTAAGTATGATCATGTCACTAAATTCTGGCCACTGAGATGTAAGCAAAATTATCATGTGTGACTTCTAGGAAAAGTCTTTAAAGGGAGGAGACTGCCCTTCTCTGTCCAGTTCTCCTTCTTTCTGTCAGAAGAAAAGATGGAGACAAGATGGCTGGTTGTGACTCCTTTTTTTAAAAAAAAAATTTATTGTAAGAGTTTGTTTTACATTCAACATTACGTGTACATTTAGTTTCACTGGCGGTGACTCCTTAGGTGGGAGTCACACAGTGAGCATGGTAGACCAATAGGGCAGAAGGAGTCCGAATTCTTTGTGCTCAAGGACTTCTGTAGCATCGCTGGACTGCTTGCCTCTGGACTTTATTTATCGGAAAAATAAACTATATTGTTTCAACAGCTGTTAATTTGGATTTATGTCACTTATAGCTAAACCCAGGAGCTCTGGTGGCATAGTGGGTAAGGCATTTGGCTGCTAACCAGAAGGTCAGTCGTTCAAGCCCACCAGCTGCTCTGCAGGAGGAAGATGAGGTGATCAATCTACTTCTACAAAGATTTACAGCCTTGGAAGCCCAGTGGGAGTCAATATGAGTTGGAATTGACTCATTGGCAGTGGGTTTCACAGTTAAGCCTAATCCTAGTAGATCTTTTAAGAACCTTCTCACTACACCTAAGAAGGACTCATTCCATCTCTATAGTTCATCTAGTTTCTGACCTTCACTCTGTCCTGTCCACTGGGGCTCTGGCCTTCCCAATTATTCCTCTCTGTTCCCTAAACCTCTGCTCTGCCTCCCACTTGCTAACCTGCAGATGTGCTCTCTTGCCTCACTCTGGACCTCTCCTCCCTACTTCCCTTTTCGGTTTTGTCCTAAAGAGGCTAGACATTATATAAAATATGAACCCTTTGAGAATAGCTATAGGGCCTTTCAGAGGTAGAGGTGGTACAAAGCAAAAATAGCTTAGGGATGAGGACTCATGGGACATGCTTACTGAAAAGTCATGTCTCTCTAAACATAAGATGCCCGCCCTGCCCTCTTAACCTTCCCCACCTCTTCATTTCACTTTGGACCAAAAATTTCTCCCATTGGAGCCACTTGGGTTTAAAATGTACACATAACAAAATGTAGCCAGCCCTGGAAGAGTTAAGGGACTATTTTCTATTTGCAGTGTTAAAACAAAAAATCATCTTAAGCCAATAATAGAAATCGAGGAGTTCTGGTAGTATAGTGCCTAAAGCACTTGACTGCTAACCAGTAGGCTGGCGGTTCAAACCCACCAGCCACTCTTCAGAAGGAAGGTTGGGCAATTTACTTCCGTAGTGATACCACCTCGGAAACCCAAGGAAGGGTTGCTATGAGTCGGGTCTGACTTAATGGCACATAACAATAACAACAACAATAGAAATCGATTGAAGTTTAATTAATATATGACTTGTAAATTGGGGTAACATTTCAACTACTGAGTGAAAAATGTTCCAAAGAAGAAGGGGCCTTCACAGATTCTCATACTGCAGTGTATCATTAATAAAACAATTTGTGGTAGGTAGGATTCCATGTAAGGAGCTTTGGTGACACTATGGTTAAAACATTGGACTGTTAACCAAAAGTTAGGCAGGTCAAGCCCACCAGCTGCTTGTGAAAGAAAGATGAGGCAGTTGGCTTCTGTAAAGATTTACAGCCCTGGAAACCCTATGGGGCAGTTCTACTCTATCTTACAGAGTCGCTATCAGTGGGAATCCACTTGATGGCAGTGGGTTTAGTTTTGAATTAAGATTCCACACAGTGTCCTCTTGAAGAACAATTAAAATAATTATTGATTTACCCTAAAACACAGCTCTAGTATAACCTGGAGGTGCTGTTGAAACTGCACATAGATGATTCTTTAAAAGAGCACAATGCCTAAGACAAAACAAAAAACCAAACTCACTGCTGTTGAGTTGGATCTGACCCATAGCGACCCCTCCTTGGGTTTTTGAGGTGGTATCACTATGGAAGTTGATTGCCCAACCTTCCTTCTGAGAAGTGGCTGGTAGGTTTGAACTGCCAGCTTTCTGGTTAGCAGTCAAATGCCTTAGGTACTATCCTACCACGTTCCTGCTAATTAATCTAGACCATTGTTTGGTTTAAAGGTGATTTTAGATACTCAGTTCTCTCCAGGCTCAAGGTTCAAAGACCATTTCAAGCAATAGCTTGGGATGGTCTTCTCAACCTCCATGGATGGAGCCCAGAGATCTAGATTCTGAATTAAAACTTCATTTCTCAGCATTTTACTGTGAATTAGTTTCACACGTTTTTTTTTAAATTTATGCATTCTTTCCCTAAACATATAGTCATTTAGAGTCTGTTTCTACGCCATAAGTATATAGCAGTGAACAAAAAGGTAAGGACCTGCCTTCGTGGGACATATATAGACAGGAAGCCAAGAATATACAAGTAAGCAAAACAACTAGTAAACGAAAAAGGCATTCCATCATGTTATCAGTGCCATGAAGAACATGAAATAGGGTATTGTGATAGTTCCTGGGGAGGATGTCATTCAGAGAAGGCCTCTCTCACAGTAGAGAAGGCCAGAAGGCAGAATTGAGTCTGGCAAGCTTGAGGACCAGAAAGAAGGCCTGTGCTGAGCGTACAGAGCAACTAGAGAGGGGATGGCCTTGAAGAGTTAAGCAGGGGCCAGCTCAGGCAGGTCTGGTGGGGCACAGTGAGGCGGCTGGCCCTTACTCTAAATGTGATGGTAAGCTTTGGGAGTTTTTTTCCTACCCCCAACTCTCTTGATATCCGCCAAGTTGCAAGGCTGACAGGTGGGATTCTAGAGGCAGGAAGAGAAAGAGTGCTGTCGAGCACACTGGGAAGTAATACAGGCGGGTGCTGCTTCTTTCACCTTTAGATTGGTTTCCTCCTGTGGCTGTAATACATTACTACAAAGTTAGTGGGTAAAAACAACACAAAGTTATTGTCTTAGGGGTCTGGAGGTCAGAAACCCCACACAAGTCTCATTGAACTAAAATCCAAGGTGTCAGCAAGGCTATGTTCCTTTATGAAGGTCTCAGGGAGAATCCGTTTTCTTACCTTTTCTGATTTCTGTCTGCCACTCACATTCCTTGGTTTGTGGCCCTTTTTCTCTATCTTTAAAGCCAGTAACAGTGAGTAAATTCCTTCTCACTTTTCATCTCTCAGACCTTTCTTGTGTTGTCTCATCCCTCTCTGATCACAGCCTAGATTTTCAGCTTCATGTTCTCCAACTCATGTGGGATGAGATTGCTTCCACTCACATAATCCAGTGTAATCTCCCCACCTCATGGTCTGTAACCTTAAGCACATGTTTCAGTCTTAAAGTGCCTTTTGCCACTGAGGTAACATATTCACAAAATTCTGAGAACTAAGATAAGGGTATCTTTGTGTGCCATTACTCTGCCTACCACACGCCCCCACACACCCAAAGTTACTGCCCACACCAAGATTTCCCCAAATCCTTTCTCCTCCTCCATCCATTTCTCCAGAAAGCTGTGCTGGCCCACAGCTGACCTTAGCTGAGCGGAAAACAGGCTGGCTGTCTGGGTGTCCTTTCCAGGCCTCTACCGCCCTCCGCGCCCCACTGATGATCAGGGACACGGGTCATTCCCTTGCTAGATCTCCTCGCTCGCAGCGCCAATGGTTTGATATGCAACAAGGAGACTCGGATTTTTCATAGCCCCAGCCCCTGAGCTCCAACGAGCTCTGGGACAATATTTTTTTGCCACCCACTTTCTTGTCTTCCAAGCCCAAGCTCTTCTCGCGTGCGTGCCCTGCCAGCGCCTGGCCCGGCCTCGGTGCCCTCCCGGGGCGTGCGCCGTGTTCCGGCGTGCCAGCTCCAGTCCTTAGCTGGCCACTGATCCCCCAGCCTCCGCTCCCCCGCCCCCAGTCCCGGGCACGGCGGGCGTGGTAGTTTGTGGCCGCCCTGTGCAGCCGTCTCCAAGGCGCTGAACCCGACGCGGACACAGGGCGGAGGGGGACACAGGGACCGTGCGCCCAGGTGAGTTGGGGGCGCACGGTGGAAAGGCGGGGAGGCAAGGAGAGTGCCGGAGAGAGGCGTCCTGAACTTTGTGGCCCAGTTAAGTGTTCGATACCGGCTAGAGCGGGGCTCCTCGACGATTGTAGAGGTGACCTACGCACGGTATTTAGGGATTTTCCGGTCGAGGGTAGATAGTTGGTTTTCTCTCTGGAAGATTCTATACATTGAGATTGTGGCATGAATGGGAAGCCTTCTCATTACCCTACAACACTCCATCCTCCAGGACGCATCTCTCTGACCCTTCAGCCAGAGCACGTGATCAGGACACTCAGAACCGGCTTTTTCTGACGTCCCCTCAGGACAGACCTGCCCCTACTCCCACTATCATTCCTCTCAGCCTATCTCCTACCCACCTATCTCCAGGAAGGCAGAGTGTCAGATTAAGTAAAACACAGAACAGAGTGAACACATCCGTGGTAAATAAACAAAGAAACCAACAATAAACAAACCAACCCAGTACTCTGGATGCCATTCGGATTCCTGGCGCTTGTCTGCTAAGGGAAAGGTTGCTGGTTTGAACCCACCCAGCAACTCTGAGGAAGAAAGGACTGGTGACCTGCTTCCATAAAGATCACAGCCAAGAAAACCCTTCGGAGCTAAGTTCTAGTCTGTAACACATAGGGTCATCACATACACAGTAAGCCTTTGATAAATATTCCTCTATGAATCAAGCAATCAGTTCTGGCTTTGGGGCACCGAGGTATTTGCTAAGCTGGCCTACAACATTCCATTTACTGAACATAAAAATGATATAAAGAAATGCTTGTGATATTAGGTGAATAACCCTCAAGATTCAGAAGTGTCTTAATAAATTACTTACAGACAATTTTTGTGTATATGTGTGTGTATAGTTTGTGTATCTGTAAATACCTAAAAAAGATTGGTAGGAAACTCTCCATTAGGTCAACACTAACTGCCTGGGAAACCCAAGGAGGAGTCGCTATGAGTTGGGGCCAACTCGATGGCACATAACAACAACAACAATACTGTATAATAGGAGCTCTGGTAGCGTAGTGCTTTAGGCACTTAACTGCTAACCAGAAAGCTGGCGGTTCAAACCCACCAGCCACTCCTCAGAAGGAAGATGGGGCAATCTACTTCTGTACTGATACTGCCTCGGAAACCCAAAGAGGAGTCTCTATGAGTTGGGTCCGACTTGACGGCACATAACAACAACAACAACAACAACAATACTGTATAATCCTTGTGAGCGGTATGGTATAGTGATTAAGAATTTAAGC
This sequence comes from Orycteropus afer afer, assembly GCF_000298275.1. Taxonomy (NCBI): domain Eukaryota; kingdom Metazoa; phylum Chordata; class Mammalia; order Tubulidentata; family Orycteropodidae; genus Orycteropus; species Orycteropus afer. Next base: position 5,730,475 of record NW_006921775.1, read on the forward strand.
TCTGGAGCCAGACTGCTTGTGTTAGAATCCTAGATGCACCATTTACCAGCTGTCTGAGCTTTGGCAAATTACTTAACCTCTCTATGCCTCAGGTTCCCCATCTGAGCATTTACTATGTCCCAGGCTGTTCTTAGCACTTGTCATGTTGTTAGTTGTTTTATAATTGTCTCTGACTCATGGCAACCTTATGTATAATAGAATGGAATGTTACCAGTCCTGTGCCATCTTCATGATTTTTGATAGGTTTGAACTCCTTGCAGCTGTGCTGTCAATCCATCTCATCGAGGGTCTCCCTCATTGTCACTGACCCTCTACTTTACCACACATGATGTCCTTTTCTAGCAATTGGTCTTTCCTGATGGCATGTCCGAAGTAAGCAAGATGAAGTTTCGCCATCCTTGCTTCTAAGGAGTGTTCTGGTTTTATTTCTTCTAAAATTAATTCGTTTGTTCTTCTGACAGTCCATGTTGTTGTTAGGTGCCATTGAGTTCATAGATACTCAGTATTCTTTATCAGCACTACAATATAAATGTGTCAGTTTTTCTGTCTTCCTCTTTCATTGTTAAGCTTTCACATGCATATGAGGCAATTGAAAAGACCAAGGCTTTGGTCAGGGCTCCTTAGTCATTCATCATAGTGCATCTTTGCTTTTTAGAACTTTAGCTCAATTTTCCTTATAACAACTCTATGAGGTAGTTCTTGATCATTATCATCCTCATGTTACTAATGAAAAAACGTTCTATTGGTTATCTCATTTAATCCTCACAAATGTCCAAAGAGGTATTATTCCTGCCACTGTTGCAGATGAAGAAAATGAGGTTCTGAGAAGTGAAAACAATTGTCCAGGGTCACCTTACTGGCAATTGACAGACACAGAATTCAAACCAGTTTCACCTGACCCAAAGCCTGGCCACTCTCTCTCTAACCTGCAGTCTCCCATGATGCTGTGCCAAGCTCACTGCCATCAGATCGGTTCCTACTGATAACGACCCTGTAGGACATATTAGAACTGTCCCCATAGGCTTTCTAAGGCTGGAAATCTTTATGGAAGCAGAATGCCTCAACTCTCCTGCAGAACGGTGGGTGAGTTCAAATTTCTGACTGGTTAGCAGCCTAATGGTTAATCACAGCACCACCAGAACTCCTATGGTGCCATGCCAGTGTTTGCCAATTGCCAGACAATTACGGTCTTGGATGGTGGAAGATCTGGTTCTATTCTTAGTCCCAGCAAGTCCCTTCTCCTTCCTGGGCCTCAATTTTGTCACATGTAAAGCAAGAGGTTAGACCAGACCTGCGATGGCAGATATGTTTCAGGTAGCTGCCAAGTCCTGTTGCTCTGGAGAAGCTGCCTGGAGAATGGCCTTCAATAGAATGCTGAGGCTGCATTTGGGTAATGGCCAAAGGAGAGAGGAGTGGTCAACGGCAAACAAGTGGCTTGCCCAAGACTTTCCTGGTTTTAACACTAAAATCCCAGGACAGGTGGTCACCATAGTGGTAGCATCCTTGGATTGGATGATCCATAATAGTATTTCTCATTCTGATAGATTCATTCTCTCTTTCCAGAATGTTTCTCATTCATTCATTCAGCATCTATTTATTGAGTGACTACTATGTGCCAGGCACTGTTCTAGCCCTGAGGAGACTGCAAGGAACAACATATTTATAAAATCTCTACTCATAGGACATGCTGCCCCTCCATCAGCTCTCAGACCAAGCAGGCCTACTATGTGAAGTCCCTGCTTGCATAGATCTTACCTTCAAAAGGAGGAAAGAGACATGAAACAAACAAGTTTTCCAAACAAGAAAAATGTCAGATGGTGATACATGCTGTACAGATAATTGAAGTAGGGAATGTGATAGAGATGAACTGAGGCCATTCTGAAGCATTGACACTAAACATTGCCCTTCTCTTCACCCAAATCAATACTTACCTCTATCTATCTAACAGCGTTCCCTCCCCTCCCCTCCCACCTCTGGTAACCAACAAAGAAAATTTCCTTCTATAGATAAACCTTTCCTTAACTTTTACAATAA
>NW_006921775.1:5735288-5736682 GCF_000298275.1 Orycteropus afer afer
TTTCTTTGTTGAAGAGGGTCTGTGCAGTCTTTCTGCCTAGTCTGCCATCTTGCCGGAACCTCTAAGCACTCATTTTTATGTTAGTTGCTGTCACCATAACCATCACATTCTGCATCACCAGGGAGCTCTTTCTGTCTTTGTTCCTTAGTGCTACTCTAACAGAAATACCACAAGTGGGTGGCTTTAACATACAGAAATATATTTTCTCATAGTTAGGAGGCTAGACATCCAAATTCAGGGCACTCGCTCTAAGAGAAGACTTTGTCTTAGAGGTTTCTCTTTAGGTTGGGTCTGGGGAAGGTCTTTGTCTCTTTTCAGCTTCTGTTCCTCGGTTCTTTGGTGATCTTCATGTGCCACAGCATCTGTCTTCTCCCATCAGTGCTTGCTTGCTTCTGTGCCTAATCTGCTCTTTTATATCTCACAGTCTCTGTGGGTCAGGCATCCAGGCACTGCTTACATGGGTCCTCTGCTCAGGGTCTCACAGGTTGCCCTCAAGTGTCAGCTGGGCTGTTCTCCTCCCATCCACACTTAGTCAGGTTATTGGCAGAATGCACTTCTTTGTGATTGGAGAACTGAGGGTTCTGGTTTCTTGCTGACTGTAGGCTGCCCTCAGCTCTTGCTGTCCATTTGCTGATTTCTTGAAGCTGACTTAAGGGATGAGAAACTGGACAGAGAGCAGTGGTTAAGAAACAGAAAGGAAGGACTTCCAGTAATATGGAGGAATAGGCAGACAAGAGACACAGACCCTCTTCAACAAAGACAAGAAAAACCAATTGACAGAGATACAGAAGATAATCCTGGAACCCTGAGCTTTGAAAGGAACTATACAGAAGTGGATTAGGCACCAACTAGTGGAAAAACCTGAACGAAAACAATGAGTACAGAGACAGTCGGAGCTGTGGAGTGTCAGCTACTCTGACGAGACCAACAGCCTGAATATTTCCAAGTAGTGTTGGGACCTGAGAATTGACCTAAAGATCAGTCCTGGTCACCATGTACTGCAGGGACAACTGCTCTGGTGGCCTATGACTAGGAAGAAAAACAGCAAGGAGGGAGACAACCTGAGCTGTGGACTTTCTGCTGTCTGGAGAGCACAGCCATTTTGAATGTTTACAAATGGTGGCCATTTTGGATATTTAAAGTGACCGAGGGCACAGCCATTTTGAATGTTTACATGTGGCAACCCTTTTGGATTTTAAAGTGATAGCATTCTCATTCAGATTCCAGGGACCTTAGAACAGGCTCTGTTTGCCAGGATTGGCAAGGACATATGAGAGGCTGAAACAGGAAAAGAGACAGGTGGTGAGTGTATAAGTGCTGTCAACTAGTGAATAGAGGAGCACAGCACAGTACCCTGCCTGTATAGATAAGATACAAAGAAAACAAAACAAAAA
>NW_006921775.1:5760706-5778012 GCF_000298275.1 Orycteropus afer afer
TGGTCAATGACATGAGACAAAGTATATGTGAACTGCTGTATGGAAAGTGAATTTGCTCTGTAAATCTTCACCCAAATCACAATTAAAAAAAAAAAAAGAAAGAAAAAGAAAGGCAAGCAGTATTTGCACAGAGAGATAGTTCAGGGGGCAGGAATGCATAGGAAAGAAAGACACAGGAAAGAGATAACTACAGAGAGGAAGTGGGAAGAGAGCTGTTACACTGTGGGGAATTGCAGTCAATGTTATAAAACAAAATGTGTATGAACTGCTGTATGGAAAATGAATTTGCTCTGAAAACTCTCACTCAAAGCACAATAAAATGAAAAAAATAGTAAAAAAGAGAAAGAAGTGACCTTACCACATTCAGGAGCCTGAGAGAACTGGAGATGGCTCACATGTTGTTATCTGTTCAGATGCCTCAATATGAGAAACACCTTGTTGCTGAATTTGCACAGTCTAGTTCTGAATAGACCTTCAAATCCTAAAAGTATGACTGCAAATGACAGATAAATCAACTATCAAAGATTCTATTAAATTTTTATAAGAAGATTTGCTTAGTCATACTTCTTAGCTAAAATGAACACAATCACAGGAAGATAAATTTGTGGATTAGAGTATCTGCATCTAAAAAATATCAGATGTAGATGATCCCATCATAAAGCTTTATGCTTCCCACATAGTTCTTCAATGAGACTCCATTTTAAATGGCAGTTCCTTAGATAAAGAGAAAGTTCTCTTAGAGGTCCAAATGATCATGTAATTAACATGATTAACTTTTAAGCAACTTATTAAAGCACAAACATATTTGTTTCCTTGTGTAAGCACTTTTTTACCTCACATCCTCAGGCTCTGTTTCTGGAATTGAAGGGATGCACCACCTACCCGTTCACCACCTTAGAAATCATTGATTGCCAAATGGACCCGTGGTCTCTACGGCGACTTGGGAAGGCTCTGCAGTTCAGCAGTTTGCTCTCTCTTGTTCTGGATTACTGCAAGTAAGGATGGAATGTGGAGTTCCCACTGGGATGTTCCTCCTGTCAGCTGGGGGGGTGGTGGTGGAGGGGAGAGGCATGTCCCAGTTCATCAAGTCATCGCTGAAAGGAGAGGCTCTAAAACCTTAGAATTAATGTTGCTGCGTAAATGCTAAAGCTCTCAAAAAGAGTCTATTCATGTGTTTATTCTTTCAACAATTACTTGTTGAAGGGTGTTCATTGGTAAGGAAGATGCAAATATTTATTAGGCAATGCTGCAGTCCAAGAAGAATCCCAAATGGTTGGTGTCACAACTGGTTAATGTGCTCAACTGCTAGCTGAACGGCTGTAGGTTCAAATCCACCCAGAGACACCTCAGAAAAAAAGACCTGGTCATCTGCTTCCTAAAGATCAGCCACTGAGAAGTCTGTGGAGCACAGTTGCCATAGGGGTCACCATAAGTCAGAGTCAACTAGATGGCAAGTGTTTGTTTTTGTTCTTAGGGCAGAGGAGATATTCCCTTGGTTCTATATAATACAAGGTAGAAAGCGTGAAAGTTACAAAAGATGTCCATACAAATATTTGTGGTAGTTCAGCTAAGGGAAACCACAATTCCCTGGGTGCTGGGTTGAACATTCATCAGAAGAGGAGTGGGAAGAAAGGTATGGTGCCATGGAAGAGCAGAACAAGTCCTTAAGAGGGCTTGGTCCCCAAGCATGCAGGGGCCCTGGTGGTGACAATGGGCAAGCCCCTCAGCAAACACTGGGAGAGAGGAGTATTCTATTGAGGTGCAGGGGTTTCACCACATTGTTCTCCAGGTTTCTGAAATGCTGGGAGGAGCATTAAACTCATCTCTGAGTGCAGGGCAACTGAAGGCCAGGGCCGCAGGCAGCTGAAGGCCAGGGCCTCCGAACACCACCACAGTGACTGCAGAGTCTGCTTGGGCGTCTCCCTCACTAGCTTCCACACTGTTCTCGGCAGAACAGGGCCTGCTGCTATGTACCCCCTATAAACCCCAGCTCCTGTGAAAGCCACTGAGACCTGTGCTGGTGGGAAGAGAGAAGGATTTCCCATCTTTAGCAAACAGCTTATTTTAACCATCAGTCAAAATGCTGCTGCTGCCAGGACACATGGAAGCTGTCAGGGTTGGGTCACTGGGATTCACAGCCCAGATCTGAACACTGGTTACAGGCCTTCCAAGGACTGCAGTTCTTTCCTCACTGTCTTCCCTGATGGACTGTAAGGTCCGTCTGACAAGATGCCCTTCTTTCTCATGTGCGGCCATATTCCTACATTTACCATGGCAGCTGACACATAATGGGCCCTCAATAGTTATATGTTGAATTATTTAATACATTCTAAAATTTATTTCTGATAATACTACCCACTGTATGTTAAAGCGCAAGCCTTGATATTATGATTTCCTTGAAGATGTCTCTTTACCTCACTGAACCTAAGTTTCCTGACATGTTGCTAATACCTACGTCCAGAGGCCCTCGATGGCCATCAGTGATAGGATGCATATGATTTCACTTTGCAAAAGAAAAGGACCGTGTAGCACAGAGCAAGGGAGCAGCAAGGCCTGCAAGGGGAGGTGAGAGGTTGAACTTTCCTGAGTCAGCTCTGGACATACTTTAGAGGGCTCCTTTCTCCCAGAGTTCTGGTGCTGCTGGATTTTCCCCAGACTCCTTCTCTCCTTGCCAGCTGGGCCATCTCTCCTGTCTCTGGGGTGGCTGCCTCCAGGATCCAGAGCTTGTATTCCCTCTGTTCTCCAGAAAGGATAGTTCCAACTGTCCGGTGCTCCCTTTTCCCAGGAGGCAGGCTCTGGGTCTCTTTCCTCCACCCAGCCCACTCCCACACCCAGCCCTGGCCTAGAAGTTCAAATTATGAATCGAAAAAATGCCTCTCACTGGCCCTGGGGAGTGCTTTAAAATTAATGATCCAATGGATGACGTAGGTTTTAAAAACTCACTAATTTGCTCTGTCATTTCTTTTTTAGATTTGGAAATGAGGAAATTGAGAGTATTTTCTCAGGCCTGGAGAACAACCAAAGGCTTTATGGTCTCAGTCTGCGTTACTGCGGTCTAGGACCAGAGACCGGGCCAAGGCTGGGTGCGGTCATAAGCCGGAGTGCCATTTGGTGAGCGTATCCTTGGCTTCCTGCACCCCCCCCCATTTTGGCACTACTCCCTCTTGTGTTACACAACCCACTTATTTACAAAGTCTATCAGCCCATGACTTTTCCTGATTGCTCCTTGTGATTTTAATCATCTTGTTTTCTCCCCTCTAGGTTTTTGTTTTCTGTTAATTAGCAGAGAAGGTCCAGTTAGTTAACTTTGAGAATTACAGTGTGATGCTGAATGCATGGTTTTAGCCAGCTAACATTGTCACTAATGTTTTATAACCTATGATTTTATGAGAGAAGACCTCAAATCCAAATTTCAGGAAGTGAAAATAACATCAGATGAAGAATGTATTTTGTTTCTCTCAGTGAGCTGCATCTTGATGGCAATTACTTGCAATGTTCCGGAGCGCTGGCTCTTCTCAGACCCATGGCAGAGTATGCAGAGATACAGGGGAAAGACCAGGCAGCCACATCCTCACCAGACACCAGAAATCCCCCTCAGCTTCTCCAAAGTAAGTGCTGTGGAACTTGGCCCCAACTCCTGATGAAGCCACCTAAACAGGAACCTTTGTTTTGTAATTAAAATTAAAAGTGACCTTCCAAATGGACAATGGAGCTGTTAATTAGAACTCTTTAGGTTAAAAGTGGCAGCACCTCCAACAAGAGTAAGGACAAACTGGGTTTACTGGTTCACATAACTGAAAGGTCCATGAATGGAGATGTCTTCAGAGATGGTGGATTTTAGGAGTTTAATCCATATCATCAGGAGACCCTGAGTTTGCTTCTCTTGAAGCTATTTCCCTCATGAGGGTTGGCCTTCTTCTCCACCCCCTGCTAAGAGATAGGCTTCCAAGCAGTAAGAGTCTATTAATGTGCTGCAAGTTGTCCCAGAGTTATCTTGTCACAACTATAATCAATAAGAAAGTGTGAGCCCCTTTCTTCCAGTGACTATGTGTCAAATCCCATAGATAGGGCTCTAATTGGCTCTCCTGGAGTCACATACCTATCCCTGGAACCAATCCCTATAGCCTAGGCTATGGTTAACTGATTGGCCAGGACTGATGGTACACTCCTTGTGCAGGGAAGGTGGAGCATTGTGATTGGCAGCCCTGGGTACCAAAATCACATGATTTTCAGTGGAGGAGTGGCAGTCCCCCAAAGAAGTAGACAAGTGAAGAGGACAAATGCAAAATATAAAAAAACAACAATAGCTAATTCCCTGTAAGTGGCTTTTCATTTATTTGTTTTAATAGATCCCAAGTACACATCTATATAACATATATTAAAGCTGGTCATTTTTAATATAATTGGCAACAGTTAACTATAGCAAATGGTTAATAGCATAGACCTGAGTTGAAATCCTATTCCAGCTATGTGTGACTTTGGATAAGTTACCAAATTGACCCAACTTCAGCTTCTTCAGCTGCAAAATGAGCATAATGATAACCACCTCATAGGGTTTGTTGTTGTTAGGTGCAGTCAAGTTGGTTCTGACTTGTAACAACCCTATATCCAACAGAACAAAACCCTGCCCAGACATGTGCCATCCTCACAATCCTTGTTATGTTTGAGCCCATTGTTGCAGCCACTGTGTCAATCCATCTCCTTGAGGATCTTCCCCTTTTTCTCTGACCCTCTACTTCCCAAGCATGACATCCTTCTCCAGGGAATGGTCTCTTCTGATTACATGTTTACAGTGTGTGAGATGAAATTTTGCTATTCTCACTTCAAGGAGCATTCTGACTGTAATTCCTCCATGATAGCTTTGTTTGTTCTTTTAGAAGCCCATGGTACATTCGATACTTTTGCCAACATCACAATTCAAATGCATCAATTCTTTTTCAGTCTTCCTTATCCATTGTCCAACACTCACATACATACGAGGCTATTGAAAATACCATGGCTTGGGTCAAGCACACTTTAGTCTTCAAAGTGACATCCTTGCTCTTTAATGCTTTAAGGAGGTCATTTACAGAAGATATGCCCAATGCAAGACTTTGTCTGATTTCTTGACTACTGCTTCCATGAGCATTGATTATGAATCCAAGTAAAATTAAATCCTTGACAGTTTCAATCTTTCTCCATTTATCTTGATGTTGCTTATTCATCCAGTTGTAACTATTTTTTTTTTTCTGTTGAAGTGTAATCCATACTGAAGACTGTAGTCTTTGATCTTCATCAGTAAGCGCTCCAAGTCCTCTTCACTTTCAGCAAGCAAGGGTGTGTCATCTGCATATGGCAGGTTGTTAATGAGTCTTCCTCCAATCCTGATGCCACTTTCTTCTTCGTATAGTCCTGGTTCTCAGATTATTTGTTCGGTATACAGTTTGAATAAGTATGGTGAAAGGATACAACCCTGACATACACCTTTCCTGATTTTAAACCACATAGTATCTGTTCAAACAACTGCTTTTCGGTTTATGTACAGTTTCCTCATGGGCAAAATTAAGTGTTCTGGAATTCCCATTCTTCCCAATGTTATCCATAATTGTTATGATCCACACAGTCAAAAGCCCTTGAATAGTCAATAAAACACAAGTCAACATCTTTCTGGTATTCTTTGTTTTCAACCCAGATCCATCTGACATTAGCAATGATACCCTTGTTCCACATCCTCTTCTGAATCCAGCTTGAAATCCTGGCAGTTCCCTATTGATGTCATAGGGTTTGTTGTTGTTGTTGTTATGTTGTTATGTGCCATCGAGTCGGACCCGACTCATAGTGACCCCTCCTTGGGTTTCCGAGTCAGTATCACTACAGAAGTAGATTGCCCCATCTTCTTTCCGAGGAGTGGTAAGGATTAAATGATATAATGTCAAGTAGTTGGCATGATGTCTTGCACATAGTAAATACTTGAGGGATATTAACTATCACCATCATCATTCTCATGATTATTGTAGCAACAATAGTAACTTTTTCCATTTTGATGAACACAATCACTCTACTTGCTGGAAAAAAAATGAAGATAAAAAGCAGAAGTAAAGGCTACTCTGTGAAAGGCGTGCTGAGAACAGTGTAATTAACCAAGTTTTGGAAATTCAGTCATTATTTCCTGTTTAGGGACTTTCATGGTATCAGGATTATATAGGTTATTTGTTGAATTTTATAATTTAATCAACCCAATAAGTATACAGAACCAAAACCAAACCAAACCCACTGCCACTGAGTCGATTCTGACTCAAAGTGACCCTATTAGGACAGAGTAGAACTTCCCCTTAGGGTTTCCAAAGCTGAAAGTCTTTACAGAAGCAGACTGCCTTTTCTTTCTCTCACTGAGTGGCTGGTGGATTGGAACTGCTGACCTTTTGGGTAGCAACCGAATGCCTTAACCACTGAGTCATCAGAGCTCCAAATATACAAACAGAAGCTGGAAGACAATGTTTTTTATCAAGTATTACTTTTCTTAAGCTATTGTTACCAACATTTTTGTAAAGAGTTATGAAGTGCTGTATTGTAACATTGGGATCTAAATAACTAGGTTGATCAGTGATTTATTTATTTATTTTAATAACTGGAAATGTAAAAGTACATCCAAGGGCTTGGTTATGTGACAGACAGGGACAAGCATGAGTGAGTGGGGCTGGAAAGGTAAAGAGGTGACAGGGATGAGAGAAAGTGATGCACTTGGGTTATCCCAGGGAGTTCCTGCTGAAAGGAGCAAAAACCAACAAAACAAAACAAACAAATCCAAATTGATTCTGACTCATGACAACTCCATGTGTTACAGAGTAGTACTAAGCATCTTGGTTATGATCTTTATGGAAGCAGATCACGTCAGATGGGTCTGAACCACCAACTTTTAGGGTAGTAGTGGAGTACAAATTTTACACTACCAAGGGCCTCTGGAAAGAGCAGTTAAAGCTTAATCTTCTGCTTTTTATTTTATTGTGATTTGGGTGAAAAGTTGACAGAGAAAATTTGTTTTCCATTCAACAGTTCATATACATTTTGTTTCATGACATTAATTGCAAACCCATAATGCAACAGCTCTCTTCCCACTTCTTCCTTGTGGTGATCTTTTCCCTGTGTCCTTCTTTCCTATGCATTCCTGCCCTCTGGGCTATCTCCCTGTGCAAATGCTGCCCTTCGGATCTCCCATGGTTGATTGTTCTAAGGAGTTGATTTTCTGCTAAACTTATATATGTTGTTGTTGTTAGGTGATGTCAAGTCGGCTCCAACTCATAGCAACCTTATGTACAACAGAATGAAACACTGCCTGGTGCTGTGCCAGCCTCACAATCCTTGCTGTGCTTGAGCCCACTGTTTGCAGCCACCGTGTCGGTCCATGTGGTTGAGGACCTTCCCCTTTTTCACTGACCCTCTACCAAGCATGATGTCCTTCTCCAGGGACTGATCTCTTCTGATAACATGACCAAAGTAGCTTAGATGAAGCCTGGCCACTCTTACTTCTGAGGAGCATTCTAGCTGTACTTCTTCCAAGACAAATTTGTTCATTCTCCTGGCAGTCCACAGTATTTTCAGCACTCTTTGCCAAACCCACAATTCAAAGGCATCAGCTTTTCTTCGGTCTTCCTTATTCATTGTCCAGCTTTCACATGCATATGAGACGATTAAAAATACCATGGTTTGGGTCAGATGCACTTTAGTCTTCAAAGTTTTATCTTTGCTCCTTAGTACTTTAAAGAGGTCTCTCTTTTTTTATTTTATTTTTTAATTTTTATTGTGATTTGGTTGAAAGTTTACAGAGCAAATTCACTTTCCATACAGCAGCTCACATACACTTTGTCTCATGACATTGACTACAATTTCCCACAATGCAACATCTTCCCTCCCACTTCCTCCCCATAGTTACCTCTTCCCTATGTCCATCCCTCCCATGCATTCCTGCCCCCTCAGCTGTCTCCTTGTGCAAACACAGCCATTCTATTCTCCCAGGATTGATCTCTCCAAGGAGTGTATCTACCTAATATAAAGGTTCAGCTCATATGCCCGCCTTTTGTTTGGCTAGAAGACACAGGTGTGGGTTCAATTCCATATCTGAGGGACAGCTAGGGGCCATAGTCTCAGGGATTTCACCAGCTCTATCAGACCAGCAAACTTGGTCCTTTTTTTTTTTTTAATGATTTTCAGTTTTGTTCCACATTGCTCTCCCACTCCATCCAGGATCTCCTACATAGATCCCCCTCCAAGTGGTTGACAATGGTAGCCAGGCACCATCTAGTTCTTCTGGTCTCATAGTCATATAGGCTGAGGATCACATGGTGTACCAGTTCCTTAGACGAATTGTTTCCATCTATCTTTGTTTTTCTTCATTCTTCTTTGCTCTGGATGAGGAGAGACCCATCGTTGCATCTCGATGACTGCTTGCAAACTTTAAGATCCCAGTAGCTACTCAACCAAAGTAGGATGTGGAACAATATTTTTGTGTAGTGTGCTATGCCAATTGAGCTTGATGTGCCCTGTGACTATGGTCCTGAGCCCACAGGTCCAACTACTCACTCCCTCTGGGTAGCTAGCTGTGGCCAAGAAGTGATTACCACCTTGCCCCTTGTTAGTTCTACTATATACCTGGGAGTTTTTAAAGAACATACAAATACACTTTTAGAAACATTATCTGGCAACCCTACACATAGTCACGGGCCCACGTCCCCCTGCATAGACACACCTAATAGTTCAGCCTGTCCACCCATCTGTCCACCTGTAGATCAATGTTTGCCTTCACTGACAATGCAGTACTGTATGTGCAAAAGGGTTCATCTTTGTTGTCTGTACCTCCCTAAATAGGTCTTCTGCAAAAGATTTGCCCAGTCCAATATGTTTGATTTCTTGACTGCTGCTTCCATGGATGTTATTGGGGATCTAAGTAAAATGAAATCCTTGACAACCTTCATCTTTTTCTGTAACACTCCTTATCGGTCCAGTTGTGAGGATTTTTGTTTTCTTTATGATGAGGTATAATTCATACTGAAGATTTTTATCTTCATCAGTCAGTGCTTCAAGTAATTTTCACTTTCAGAAAGCAAGATTATGTCATTTGCATATCACAAATTGTTAATGAATCTCCAGTCTTGATGCCACATTCTTCTTCATACAGTTCAGATTCTCAGATTATTTTCTTAGTATACAGATGGAATAAGTATGGTGAAAGGATACAACCCTGACACACCCTCTTCCTGATTTTAAACTGTCCAGTATCCCCTTGTTCTGTTCAAATGACAGCCTCTTGGTCTGTGTACAGGTTCCTCACGAGAACAATTAAGTGTTCTGGAATTCCCACTCTTTGCAACAGAATACATTTGACACATTGAACATAAATGACTGAAGACCAGACAAGCTGTGGGATGACATCAAGAACATCATACAAGTACATAAATTATATTTCAATAAAATGTATTTTAAAAAAAGAAAAGAACATCATACAAGTACAAAGCCAAAGGTCATTTAAAAGGCAGGAAAAGAAGAAAAGACCAAACTGGATGTCAGAAGACACTGAAACTTGCTCCTGAATGTAGAGTAGGTAAAGGGAATTGATGAAATAATGAAATAAAAGAGCTGAACAGAAGATTTCAAAGGGCAGCTTGAGAAGACAAAGTATTATAATGAAATGTCCAAAGACCTGGAATTAGAAAACCAAAAATGGAAGAATAAGAGCTCAGCAGATCTCAAGCTAAAAAAACTGAAGAAAAAAATTCAAGCTTCAAATTGTAATATTGAAGCATTCTGTGGGTAAAATATTGAATGGTGCAAGAAGCATCAAAAGAGGACAGAAGGAATACCCAGAGTTACTATACCAAAAAGAATTGGTCAACATTCTACCATTTCAGGAGGTAGCATATGATCAAGAACCAATGGTAGAAGGAAGAAGTCAGAGCTGCACTGAAGGAATTGGTGGAAAACAAGACTCCAGGAATTGAAGGAATACCCATTTAGATGTTTCAACAAACAGATGTAGTACTGGAGGCACTTACTCATTTATACCAAGAAATCTGGAAGACAGCTAGCTGGCCAACCAGGTAGAAGAGATCAATATTTGTGTCCATTCCAAAGAAAGGTGATCCAACAGAATGTGGAAATTATCTAACAAAACTTGTATATGGTCATGAACCATGGATGGGTCAGGCCACACAGTCAGTGGTCGACATACACAGGATTCTTTTATGTTTTTTCACATTAGTCAGGAGCTCAGCAAAAAAACACAAGTAGAAGTACATTTTAGGTCCTCTTCCCCTATGAAAGACTAACTGTGGCAGGTCTCTAACATTCACATTCACTTGAGCCTTGATTTTTGTTCAGCTCAGTTGTTGGATTTTTAGCTATTCTGGATTCCTTGGGGTAATACTATATACCAGTACAGAGTTAAAAAGTACGTTCTATTTCAAAGTGGTATTGATTGGCCTGTTTTCAAGCAAAGGAGCTTTCCCATCTTGATTTAACTTCTATGTCAACATTACTAGCCCTGAATGATAGTTGGAATAAAAGAGGCAATGTGAAGCCAGAAAAACTAATCATGGGGAGAGAAGGGGAGGGATTAATTTTGGGCTAGTTGGGGGCCACACACTGATGTGGGTAAGGGGAGGGATGGTATAGAAAGAGTCTGTGACCACCATGATAGCATTAGGAAAAGGGAGGACACCGAATTGTGCACATAAGATATAGACGATGGATGCTAATACCAACCAGTATATCCACAGTACTGCATTACAATTAACACCAAACACCAGGCTACAGATAAACGCATAAACATCTGAGAAGTTCAGATGGCGGTCAGTGAACAAGAGTATACACTAGACCAAGGACAGATTCTGCGGAGGCTAATCTTGCACAGATACCAGTGATACAAAATACCCCCAATGCTTACAGTAACAACAGAAGACAGACATAGAGTAATCCCTTACAGACAGCCAGACACTGTAGGAGAGAGAGCCAATGGGTCTACCAACTCAGGACCATACTATTGGGGGACACCAGACTCAACTGGCACAACAAAATACATAAAAGTCTTGTCCCTCATCTTAAATTTGTGAATAGCGAGGGGGGTCTTAAAAGCTTTCAAGTAGCCATCTAAGATGCAGCTAATGGTCTCCTATCATCATAAGCAAAGAGTACAAAAAAACAAGGGCATTTGGAAGCAATCAGCCCTAGGTCACGATGATCCTCGAGACCAGAAAAACTAGATGGTACCCAGCTACCAATGCCAACCACTCGGGAAAGGATCAAATCTGGAGATCCCAGATAGAGTGGGAGGGAAAACATGGAACAAAATCCAAAAACTCAATAATGACCAGAATTACTGGTCAGATGGGGTCTGATGAGACTCACAATACTATGGTCCTGGGATACATTCTGGGCCTGGAATAAAACTCACTCCCTAGGGCTGGCTCTCAGCCCAATAGTAAACAAGCGGTACATGCAGACCACACAACCCAGGGTGATGCACCCACATACTCTATCTATGGAAATGCATCCCTTGGAGCAATCAAACACAGGGCACAAGAGGGGCAACATTTGCAGGGAGAAAATACAGGACACACAGGAGTACATAACTATGAGGGGCACAGGGCGGGGGTGGGGGGTTACTGGGCAGGGAGGGGAGGAGACTGGGTTGGGGTGGGGATGGTAAATGGGGAGTGAAACTAAATGTGCACATAATGTTGAATGCAAAACAAACTCTTAAAACATTTTTTTAAAAAAAGAAAATGAGTTTTCAAAAAGGAAATCATTCTTCTTTGAAAAAGATCTTCCTTTTTTTTTTTCACATTATAAAACAAACAAACAAATCATGGTAGATTACCAACACCAGCACCCCCTTTCCTTTTTTTTCTTTTTTAGCTGCTACATACTTCATACCAGTCTGTCAGGGCAAGTCCTCATTTCTTCCATTGCCTGGCTCTCTCCAAGTCATCCAAGCATTGGCAAAAGGAAAATGAATACACTAACTTTCTCTTACAACTCAAGTGTTTAGATTCACTCAGCATTCACTCCCCACTTGCTCCACTAACTGGCACCCTGACTACAGGTGACTGCAGGATCCAACCTCTGCCAACTGGACTCTGCCACCCTGAAGTGTGACTCTTGCACAGAGTAGTGATATAACAGATTTTAAGTGTTAATATTTACAATATGCTGAAAATCTGATCCTTTGCAATGTTTTGAATGTAAGATGGAAAAGTTTAGATATCAACCTGTCCTTTAGCACAACCTGCCAGACTCCTGGTCCCTGTCCTTCACAGTACTGCTCTTGAAACTGGGGTACACAAAGGCTTTCTAAAAGGTATGTGGGAGGGACTGCAGATGATTTTAAAGTTTTCAGATTCTCAATTTTCATCAAGATCGGTGCCTATGGTTAAGTGTCCTGGTCACAATCATCTTCTCTTCCAAAATCCTAGCAGGGTGTCTTGCCCTGGATTATAAAAACAAAGAGAGAATTCAAAATACTTATGTAAGTGTTGAGAAAGTGAGCGACTCTAAGAACTTAGTGATGAACAATTCTATGCACCTCAGGTGGTCTCCAATTTTTGCTTTTAAGCAAAATTAATGCTGTTGACTGGTCATTTAAAAACTTTTTTTTTTTTTTTTTTTTTGCTGATAGACCACTATGTGATTTTGGGCATATGAATCAGTTCAGAAAAACTGAGTAATAGTTCTGTGACAAAACTCAATCTAGGATTGCCCAGTTAAATTAGAATTTCAGATAAACAATCATTCTTTTTTAGTATAAATATGTCCCATAAAGTGTTTGGGACATACTTACATGAACACACACACACACACACACACACACACACAAGGTTATTAACACTTAAGTTTAATTAGGTGCCCTGTATTTGGGGGGGGTGTGTGTGCCAGATATGGCAAAGGAGCCCTACTGGCTCCGTGGTTAAGTGCTTGACTACACTTGACCAACTTACTAGCCACTCCACAGGAGAAAGATGTGGCAGTCTGCTTCCATAAAGATTACAGCCTTGGAAACCCTATGGGTTACTATGAGTCGGAATCAATTCCACAGCAATCGGTGCTTTTTTTTAATCTGGCAAGCTGATTCCATTCTTATCTTGTGTGAACATGATTTCGTAGTACTTACACCTATAAAACAAAGAAAAACAAGAATAGAATGGATCCTGAATTCTGCTTCATTCTAGAAGTAATTAATATTCTTCAATGAATCAGACAACATATAGCAGTGGGCAAATCTGCTGCAAAAGACCTCTTTCAAGTGCCAAAGAACAAAGATGTCTCTTTTAAGGCTAAGGTGTGCCTAATCCGAGACTTTGTGTTTTCAATCGCCTCGTATGCATGTGAGAGCTGGACAGTGAATAAAGAAAACTGAAGAAGAGTTGATTGATGTTTTTGAGTTGTGATGTTAGCAAAGAATACTGACAGTACCATAGACTGCCAGAAGAACTAACAGATCTGTCCTGGATGAAGTGCAGTTGGAATGTTGCTTGGAAGCGGGAATGGCTAGACTTCATCTCACCTACTTTGGTCATGTTGTCAGAAGGGACCATTCCCTAGAGAAGGATATCATGCTTGGTAGAGTGGAGGGTCAGAGAAAAAGGGGAAGGCCCTCAACGAGATGGATTGACACAATGGCTGCCATGATAGGCTCAGGTATAGCAAGGATTGTGGGGCTGGCACAGGACCGGGCAGTGTTTCATTCTGCTGTACATGGGATAGCTATGAGTCGAAGCTGACTCAATGGCACCTAACAACAACATTTACAATATGCTGTAAATCTTATCCTTTGCAATGTTTTAAAGTTATGATGAAAAATTTATAGATATCAACCTAAAAATGTATAGTTTTTCAAGATTCCTTTAGGAGGATATGAAAGCAAAAGTATTTTGAGACCACTGCTTTGCTGGACCCAAATATTTAGTTTTCCTTCCTATTCTGTGAGCTTCTTCCAGTTCTCACAGTATAACATCTTCCTGGCAAAGTCAGATGCAGTGGCTTTCTGTTGCTGGTCACCAAAGAGGTCCAAATATCTCGAGACCCAACAGCATTTTGTTTCTTAATTATTCATTATAATGTGTATAGTGAAAGCTGAGCAAAGATGTGTGTGTATGTGTGTAAAATAAAGGAAGGAGTGTGTATCTGTGTGTATGCATAGTGTAGAATCTACCTCCATAAACACATATAAAAAGTAAAAATAAAATGTATGAATAAAAATAAAAAATCTGTTATATCATTCTTTTGAGGGTATCAGATGGAATCTAAATTCATGTGTGTGTGTGCATACAGAAAGACAGATATACATAGGTGAATCCTAATATAGGCTAGGTACTACTCTTCAAAATGCTTGATAAACTTTAGCATAAAATAGACAAAGACTCCAGCCCTTGGGGAGCCTCCACTATGAGAGGAGGCTAGGAATGCAGTGTGTGGTGAAAGGGGTCAGATGACTTTAGAGGACATGATAAATATGAATATTCTATAGTTTTTTAGAAAGTGATCATTGCTATGAAAAAAAGAAAAGCAAGTTAAGGAAGTTTGGGACTCTGGGGAAGGAAGAGAGGTGGGTTGTGAGTTTAAATAGTTTAAACAGATGCTTCAGGGTAGGTCTCCTTGAAAAGGTGGCATATGAGTACAGATGCAGGAGGTGAGGAAATGAGCCCTGTGCATAAATGGGGAAGAGCATAATGGGAAGAGCATAAATGGGATCAAGGGGACAGACTGTGCCACGGCCCTGAGGCCTGTGCACCCAAGGAGCAGCAGGGAGACTATGAAGATCATAGGGACCAAGGGTGAAGGGCCTTGTTAGTCAGTAAGGGGCAAAGAATGGCTTGATAGGCTCAGGCTTTAGAAGAACCCCGCTGGTGCTTGTGGAGAAAGTCTAGTGTGGGGCGGGGAATAGGAAAACCTGTTGGGAGGTTGTTGTCTTCCAGGAGAGAGGTGGCAATGGCACAGACTATGTAGTCCAAGGAAGGTGGTAAGAAATGGTCTGATTTTGCATCTGTAGCATTTCTTAGTAGATTGAAGATGGGATGCAACAGGAAGGAAAAGAGCAACTAGGATGACTCCAAAGCAATAATATTTCTGAAAATATGCGGTCTTAGTTCTCTAGTGGTGCTATAACAGAAATACAACAAGTGGATGATTTTAACAAACATAAATCTATTCTCTCACAGTTTAGGAAGCTAGAAGTCTGAATTCAAGGTGCCCGAGCTAGAGAAAGGCTTTCTCTTCTCTGTGTCTTCTGGTCCTAAATGGTTCTTAACCAAAGGACCCTGGTCTAAAGGATGTGACCTGCTCTTGGCTCTTCTGTCTTGGTTGTAGTGAGATCCTTTGATCTCTGCTTGCTTTTTAGACATCTTTTATATCTCAAGAGATTGATTCAAAATACAACCTAATCCTGTAGATTGTGTCCTGCCTCATTAACATAACTGCTTCAATCCTGCCTCATTAACATCATAGAGGTTAGGATTTATATCGTATAGGATAATTACATCATATTACAGAATGGAGAATATTACATCATATCAAAAAATGGAGGATAATAATATAATACTGATAAACATGGCCTAACCAAGTTGACACATATTTTTAAGAGATACAATTCCATCCATAACATGTATCCAAAATATGTTCTTCTCTAGAAAACATGCAAAAGACCGGACTGGACTGAAGTAGATGTGATTTTTACAATGAGTCACATCAATCTCTCTTGTGAGAAATACTTCTGCCCAAAACATACATAAAATGATATCAAATGTCAATATCAAGGTGTGTCATTCAACAGATTAAGGTCAACAATATGATGAACATACTTAATGTCACTGAACTGTACATGTGAAGATTGTTGAAATGGCAAATGTTTTAATACATTGCATTTACCACAATTAAAACATAACAAACAGCTATCCATTGAACTTTGAACAGGCTTTTCTTTTTTCTTATTATTATTTTTTTCCATGCAGCCAGCCAAAGAGGAAGTTCAACTTTGAACCTGATGACAAAATCATCTCAAGCTGTAAGAGCAAAAAATACTTCAGGAAAGAAAAAGAAAAAAAAAGGTATTGTTGTTGTTACTGTTTTAAGTATTCCTTCCATTTCCTTCATCTTCTAAATCACTTCTTCCTTTCATGGGCTGTGTTTCCACTACTAAGTACACCCACTCCTCCCTTATCAATATGGTTAGGTTCCAAAGACCAGGTCATTACATGAAAATCAGCATTATGTGAAAATGGAGGATGACCAATCAGATCACAAAATGGAGGATAACTACATAACTGCTGGGAGCTCTGGTGCCACAGCACCTAAGGCATTTGACTGCTAACCAGAAGGCTGGCAGTTCAAAACCACCAGCCACTCCTCAGAAGGAAGGTTGGGCAATCTACTTCCATAGTGATACTGCCTTGGAAACCCAAGGAGGGTCGCTATCAGTTGGATCCAACTCAGTGGCAGTGAGTTTGGTTTTTTTTTTTTTTTTTTATGTAAGCACCAAATCACACTATTACTTAACTGCCAAATCACATCATTACTTAACTGCCAAACCACTGAGAATCATGGACCAGCCAAGTTGATAGATAACCAACCTTAACCATCACAGTCAGCATTACTCTGGCCTCATACCTTGGCATTCATTACAGCCAGCCATAAGTCATTAGTGCACACAATAGTCAGATAGTAGATTTTTTACTAATGTCAAAAATGTAAAATATCAGGTAACAGGATAGTGAGGAGTATGTGTAATTGGCCCAAATAGAAAACTCAACTGTAAAAAAAAAAAAAAAAGACTTGTAGCCTCATATCAATCAGAGAGCAAACAATGGAGCCATATCCATTGAAGGAATTAGTCTTCAGCACATTCAACAAGGCTAAAAGAAAATTATAGGGCTAAGCAGGTATGGGAATATCTCTGCACTGACCAACCAACTCGACTTAAGTTTAGCGTGGAGACTTCTCTCCTATGGTTGTTATTTAGAACCAAAAACTTACTTGTTTAGAAGGAATTTTGAGAAATCATCAAGTCCATCCTCCTGCCTCCAAGCAAGATTAAACTAACAAGACTTCTGGTAAGATGGAGGAATAAATAGGCAGACAGGCGACACAGACCCTCTTCAACCAGGAAAAGAAAATCTAATTGACAGAGATACAGAAGATAATCCTGGAGCCCTGAGCTTTGAAAGGAACTATACAGAAGTGGATTAGGCACCAACTAGTGGAAAAGCCTGAACGAAAACAGTGAGTACAGAGATGGTCAGAGCTGCGGACTGTCAGCTACTCTGACGAGACCAACAGCCTGAATA
>NW_006921775.1:5778137-5778716 GCF_000298275.1 Orycteropus afer afer
GCCATTTTGATTGTTTACACATGGCAGCCATTTTGGATATTTAAAGTGACCAAGGGTGCAGCCATTTTGAATGTTTACAAGTGGCAACCATTTTGCATTTAAAAGTGATAGCATTCTCATTCGGATTCCAGGGACCTAAGAATAGGCTCTGTTTGCCAGGTTCCGCAAGGACATATGGGTGGCTGACAAAGGAAAGGAGATAGCTGGTGAGTGTATAAGTGCTGTCAACTATTGAATAGAGGAGCACAGCACAGTACCCTGCCTGTATAGATAACAAACAAACAAAACTAAGAAAACAAAAATTGTGGGCAAGTCACTCCAACATATAATCACCAATTAAATATGAACACAAAAACATCACAATGCCTCAGAGACAGCAGAGCATCACAGTCCACACAAAGAAACAAGATAAAGCAGGAGAAACAAGGGACTAGGATATAGATCCAAAACACACCCCTGAGGAAGAAGCAGCAATGGAACTCCCTGATAAGGAATTCAAAATAATTATATTTAGGTATCTTCAAAGGATTGAGAGGCAGACCAAGGAAAACACAGACAAAACCCTAGAAGAATTTTGGA
>NW_006921775.1:5778816-5802187 GCF_000298275.1 Orycteropus afer afer
CAAAATGAAGAAAGCCTAAGGTTCATGTGGGATACCATAAAAAGGAATAACCTACGTGTCATTGGAATTCCAGAACAGGAAGAGAAAAATGAAACCACTGAGAAAATTGTTCAAGATTTGTTGGAGGAGAACTTCCCTGATAAGATGAAAGATGAGACTATATCCATTCATAAAGTCCAACAAACCCCAAACAGGATAGACCCCAAAAGAAAAGCACCAAGACATATCATCAGCAAACTCACCAAAACCAAGACAAAGAAAGAATCATGAGAGCAGCACAGGAAAAACGAAAAAATTACCTACAAGGGGCAACCAGTAAGACTAATCTTGGATTTCTCGACAGAAACCATGCAGGTGAGAAGACAGTGAGATGATATATATAAAACACTGAAAGAGAAATATTTCCAACCAAGAATTATGTACCCAGCAAAATTGTCCTTCAAATATGATGGTGAAATTAGGACACTTCCAGATAAGCAGAAATGAAGGGAATTTGTTAAAACCAGACCAATCTTACAATTGATGCTAAAGAGAGCCCTTTGGACAGAGAAGCAACAACAGCCAACCACAACTGACCATTAACACACATGATGATATAACCCAGAAACCAATCTAGCTATGGAAGTATCCAAAGTAAATAAGCTTACAAGATTGTAAACAGGGAACCAGAGACTCCAACCGACATATGAGGACCACTACAAACCAAAAAGAGGGAAAAAAAAATCTGTGTCGTTACAGAACTTCTAGATGGTAGGGAAGTCAAGACAACTACAAGATAGAATGGGCTGTTCTAAACTTGGGAAGAAAACTATAAAACACAGGGTAACCTCAAAGAAAAATGATAAACCTTCACATCAAAATAAAAAAGACGACCAGCATAAATATTCAGCAAATACTAAAACAATAGCAATGAAGGAAGTGATAACATGATTCATAAACAAAACAAGCTCACCACAGAAAATTATATGGAACAAAGAAATCGACACCATGAAAAAGCACATGACAAAAGTGACAGCAACAAATTCATACTTGCTGATAATTACGTATCTGGCAAGGGACTTATCTCTAAGATTGATGGAAATCTCCAACACCTCAACACCAAAGGAATTAACAATCCAATTGAAAAACGGGCAGAAGACATGAATAGACACTTGACCAAAGAGGATATTCAGGTGGTCAGCTAATACATGAAAAGATGCTCACAATCATTGGCCATCAGAGAGATATAAATCAAAGCAACAATGAGATATACCATCTCACCCCAGCACTGATGGCAAGGTTCAATGAGACAGAAAATAACAAATGCTGGTGGGGATGTGGAGAGATTGGGACTCTCATACACTGCTTGTGTGACTGTGAAGTGACACAACCACTGTGGAAAGCAATATGGCGATTCCTTTGAAAGCTGGAATTGGAGATACCATTTGACCCAGCGATCCATTACTAAGTATATATCCTAGAGAGGTGCGAGCCAGGATAGGAACAGATACATGCATGCTCATGTTCATCACAGCACTGTTTACAATAGCAAAAAGACCTACGTGCCCATCAGCGGAAGAGTGGATGACCAAACTATGGTACATACACATACTGGAATGCTATGCAGCACTAAAGAATGATGTAGAATCTGCAAAACAACGCATGACGTGGATGAACTTGGAGGACATTATGCTGAGTGAAATAAGTCAATCACAGAAGGACAAGTATAGTATTAGTTCGTTGTTGTGGAGGATCAAGGAAAGGTTTATATATGGAGGGAAACTCTTTGTTGGTTGCCAGGGGTGGGAGGGAAGTGTAGGGAACACAGGAAAAAAAAATGAATTGACCCATGTCACTTTACAGTTTTGTGTATTTCACTGTACATAAATTATATTTCAATAAAATGCATAAAAAGGGCTTAATAAAAGGGTCTCAATAGAAAAAGAAAAAAAAAAAAAAAGATTAAACTAACAAGAAGCTGTCTAAGGATTAAAGATTTGCCCCTAAGTGTTAGGAACCAAAATTCTACTCCTCACACTTCCATGAATGGCTGTCTCAGCATTCTCTTCTGCAAAATGAGGATTTTGCATTCACAGGTTTCTAAATTTCACTCCAGCTCGTACATTTTAAGATTCTCAAGACATAGCACTAGGTTATCACTGGCTTTGTCCTTTGTATTGTTCTGCTTAAGGCCATTCCATATTTTTCTCTATACAGTTAGTTTGGGGAAGGCAACAAATCCTTATAATGAAGCTCTTCATCCTTTGGGTTTCTCTTCTCCAATTTTATTCTATTCTTGTGTGGTCTTTTTTTTTCTGTCCTTGAATGATCTTTCATCTCCTTTGTGAAATCTCACCCAGTCAGAAAAATACCAATTCTTGTGATCTAAAAAACCAGTTGAAAATCACAGTGGGAAAATTTATCGGACCCTGAAGCTGTTGTCTGCTGTAAATATAGTCTTAATTCTAGACAGTGCTGGTAGATTTTGGAATATATGATAAGAAGGAAAAAGCATGCTGTGTTATCATTTTAGATGGTTACCACTTGGGAATATTTTCAACCAAAAATCCTTTCAGAGTGTTTGCGGTTGCTGTGAGGATGATGAATAGCATCTGTAAGACAGATGACCTTACAGACGAAGGTTTTAAGCTGGGTTAGATGGACACCTGAGAGGAGAGGTATGCTGGGTCATTAGTTCTAACCCTGCGTCTGGACTTAAAGTGGTAACAAGGACAAAGACTGAGCTTCTACATCACACTGTGCAGCCAACTTGGCGTTACAGAAAGACCCAAAAGACTAAAATCTATTGGAGAATGTCAAGGTCTCTTGAGGCTAGAAAGAGGCCTTGAGTGCTTCTATTCTTGATTAAAAGAAAAAATGAAGATGAAATGCCAAAGCAAGGTTATGACAATTTCTAGCACACATAAAACTACCAGTGAATGCATGCATAACCTCGTGAGGTAGTCACGTCTGGGTCCTAATATGCATCCTTCTGTGAGTCGCCCTATATCCCCCCAGCCTCCGTAGGCCCTGGAGATGATGATCCCCCATAGAAAGTGGATGGTTGAGGAAAAGTCAAAAAGAGAGTAACACTACTATTTCTACTTTAGCTTTTATACCGTAGCTGTGTTGAGGCTCAGGCCACAGCAATGCCTTTTCATACCAAACTCTGGCATAATCGTGCCAGATTTGCATCTTTTGACCTTTGTGAGCCACATGGACTCTCAGAGGTCAAGTGCCACTCACCAGGCTCCCTGGGGAGTCCAGTATCTTAGTTTTCCAGGGAATAGCCGCAGGCTACCTCTGTTCATTCTTTCACTAGATTGTTGTTATGATAAGATTTCCTCAGTGCCCAATCTGGGCTGGTACTATGAAGGAAGTAGTGAGTTACCTTCCTGTCTCAGCAGCTGCCTCAACAGAAAATGGTTGTGGAGGGCCTGCTAGGCCTTTGAAGGGATTCAGCTAGGCCTTTGAAGGGATTCAGCATGTAGTTTAGAGACAGGATTCACACCTAACAAACAACTAACCACACAAGGTTGTACCTGCCAAGGGCCAAACATCAATACTGGGTTTAGAAGAGGGCATTCTCCCTGAGGGATGGGAGGTGAGTGTGGGGGAAGATTTCATTGAATAAGGAGGTAGAAACTGAACTGGTGCAGAAGGAAATAATTTAAATGAAGGAAAAGGCCTTACCAATGCTACTGGCTCAAGTATAGTTTAACTTTAGTGAAGAATGTGGGGAGGACGAACCTGGCAAGAGGCTATGGGTCACTTTAAGGAGGACTTTGCATATTAAAACAAAGAGTTTGTATTTAATCCAGTAGACAATGGGGAACTGTTAGAGTATTTTGTCTTCTAAGGAATCCTTTACCTCAGATTAAGAGAAACAATTTTGTATCTAATGTAAATTTATTTTATAGTTTCTCAGGGCAGTATGTTTTCTTGCTTTTCAGAGTTCACAAAGCAAATTAAAAAAAAAAAAAAAAAAAAACGGCTTTCCACAATGGACAATTGTTTTTGCAGTCAGTCATGAGGTGTTTGTGTGTGTGTGAACTTGGTCTTGGAATTTGAAGAGTTCCACTTGTTACATAAATATAAGGTCAGACTCAGCTGATTTGCATCAACTTCCTATGTAAGGAGTCAGATGGTTTCCATTTGGTCCCAATTGGAAACAGCCAAACTATTTTTATGCACTCCTCTTTGTGGAAGAGGAGCTCTGGTAGCGTAGTGCCTAAGGCACTTGACTGCTAACCAGAAGGCTGGAGGTTCAAACCCAGCAGCCACTCCTCAGAAGGAAGTTTGGGCAATCTCCTTCCGTAGTGATACTACCCAAGGAGGGGTTGTTATGAGTTGGGTCCAACTCAATGGCACATAACAACAACAACAACTTTGTGGAAGAAAAACTTCTGGCTTGATGCTTGGAGAGGTGTTCCCTCAATACCACACAAATCAAAATCTACAAGCAGGATCTGAATACCTGTTCCTGTTGTTGGTGGTGGTGTTAGGTGCTGTCCTGCTGTCCTGCACCATCCTCACAATCATTGCTATGTTTGAGCCCACTGTTGCAGCCACTGTGTTAATCCATCTCAATCATTGAGGGTCTTCCTCTTTTTCACTGAACCTCTACTTTGTCAAGTATGATGTCCTTCTCAAGAGATTGGTCCCTCCTGATAACGTGTGCAAAGTATGATAGACAAAGTCTCCCCATTCTATCTTATAAGGAGTATTCTGGCTGTATTTCTTCCAAGACAGATTTATTCATTCTCCTGGCAGTCTATAGAGTATCTGGTATTCTTTGCCAACACCATAATTTAAATGCATCAATTCTTCTTTTGTCTTCCTTATTCATTGTCCAGCTTTCTCATGGATATGAGGTGATTGAAAATACAATGACTTGGATGAAAAAGTGACATCTTTGCTCTTTAACACTTTAAAGATGTCTTTTGCAGCAGATTTGCACAATTAAATAGGTTGTTTGATTTCCTGAGTGCTGCTTCTATGGGTGTTGATTATGGATCCAAGTAAAATAAAATCCTTGACAACTCAATTTTTTCTCTGTTTATCATGATGTTGCCTACTGGTCTAGTTGTGAGGATTTTTTTATGTTGAAGTGTAATCCATACTGAAGGCTATAGTCTTTGATTTTTATCAGGAAGTGTTTCAAGTCTTCTTGGCTTCCAGCAAGCAAGATTTGTCATCTGCATATCACAGGTTGTTAGTAAGTCTTCCTCCAATCCTCATGCTGTGTTCTTCTTCATATAAATCCAGCTACTCAGGTTATTTGCTCAGCATACAGATGAATAAGTATGTTGAAAGATGTAACTCTGACACACACCTTTCCTGATTTTAAGTCATGCATTATCCAGTTGTTCTGTTTCAAATGACTGCTTCTTGGTCTATCTATGTACAGGTTCTTCATGAGAGCAATTTAATGTTCTGGAATTCCCATTCTTTGCAATTCTATCCATAATTTGTTATAATTCGCATAGTCAAATGCCTTTCTGTCATCAATAAAACACAGGCAAATATCTTTGTGGTATTCTCTGCTTTCAACCAAGATCCATCTGATTATCAGTGATGGTATCCCTCATTCCACATCCTCTTCTGAATCCAACTTGAATTTCTGGCGGTTCCCTGTCAACATACTGCTGCAACTGCTTTTCAATTACTTTCAGCAAAATTTTACTTAGGTGTGGAATTAACGATATTTTTCAATAATTTCTGCATTCTGTTGGTTTGCCTTTCTTTGCAATGGGTACAAATATGGATCTCTTCCAGCTGATTGGCCAGGTAGTTGTTTTCCAAATTTCTTGGCATAGACAAGCTGCACTCATTAGTGGAAACATTTCTATCGGTAATCTGTAATTCCTAGAGCCTTGTTTTTTGCCAGTGTCTTCAGTGCAGCTTGGGCTTCTTCCTTCAGTGCCATGAACTCTGGATCATATGCTACCGCCTGGTTGCACATCAATCAATTCTTTTTGGTACAATGACTCTGTATATTCTTTCCATCTTCTTTTGATGCTTCCTGTGACATTCAATAGGAGCTCTGGTGGTGTAGTGCCTAAGGCATTTGACTGCTACCCAGAAGGCTGGTGGTTCAAACCCACCAGCTACTCCTTGTAAGGAAAATGGGGCAATCTACTTCCGTAGTGATACTGCCTTGAAAACCCAAGGAGGGGTCTCTATGAGTCGAAATCGACTTGAGGGCAGTGAGTTTGGTTTGGTTTTGGTAACCTTCAATATTTTGCCCATAGAATCCTTCCATATTACAACTCAAAGCTTGATTTTTTTTTTTTTTTTCAGTTCTTTCAGCTTCAGAAATGCTGAGCATGTTCTTCCCTTTCAGTTTTGTAACTCCAGCCAGGTCTTTGCACATTTTGTTATAACGCTTTACTTTGTCTTCTCAAGCCACCCTTCGAAATTTTCTGTTCAGCTACTTCATTTCATTATTTCCTTCATTTGCTTTAGCTACTCAATGTATAAGAGCTGGTTTCAAAATCTTCTGTCACTGTTGTTGTTATGTGCCGTCGAGTCGCCTCTGACTCATAGTGACCCTATGCACAGCAGAACAAAATACCACTTGGTCCCGTGCCAGCTCCACCATCCCCACTATACTTGAGCCCATCACCACAGCCACTGTGTCAATCCATCTCATTGAGGGCCTTCCCCTCCCTCATCGACCCTCCACCTTACCAAGCATGACATTCTTCTCCAGGGAATGGTCTCTTCTGACAACATGACCAAAGCAGGTGAGACGAAGTCTGGCCATTCTTGCTTCCAAGGAGCATT
This sequence comes from Orycteropus afer afer, assembly GCF_000298275.1. Lineage (NCBI taxonomy): Eukaryota > Metazoa > Chordata > Mammalia > Tubulidentata > Orycteropodidae > Orycteropus > Orycteropus afer. The sequence continues at coordinate 5,785,585 of NW_006921775.1, forward strand.
TAGGCTGCACTTCCTCCAGGACAGATCTGTTAGTTCTTTTAGCAGTCCATGGTACTTTCAGCATTCTTTGCCAGCACCGCATCTCAAAAGCATCAATTCTTCTTTGGTCTTCTTTATTCATTGTTCAGCTCTCACATGCACATGAGGCGATTGAAAATATCATGGCTTATATCAGGCGCACCTTAGTCTTCAAGGAGACATTTCTGCTCCTCAGCACTTGAAAGGTCTCTTGCAGCCGACTTGCCCAATGCTATACATCGTCTGATAATGTGACTGCTACGTCCATTGGCATCAATTGTAGAACCAAGCAATGTGAACTCTTTGACAACTTCAATCTTTTCTCCATTTGTCATGATGCTCTTTATAGGTCCAGTTGTGAGAATTTTTGTTTTCTTTATATTGAGATGTAATCCATACTGCAGGCTGTATTCTTCAATCTTCATCAGTAAGTGCTTCTTACTCCTCTCCAAATGCTTAATTCCCAGAACTTGACATCTTTACATTTATCAATTATTTATAAATTGATAGAAAAAAAATTATCCCATTTCTATGCTTGCAGAATATTGTCCAAAACAGTCCTGGCCCAAAGTGCCACTGAATATGAAGAATCATTAAACTAGTGATTCTCAAACTTGAGTGGCATCAGAGTCACCCAGAGAACTTTTTAAGACAGAGATTGCTAGGCTTCAATCCCCAAGGTTCTGACTCAGCAAATCTGAGGGAAGGCTAGAGAATTTGTATTTCTCTCAAGTTCCTGAGGAGCTCTGGTAGCTTACTGGGTAAAGCATTTGGTTGCTAACCAGAAGTTTGGTGGTTTAAACCCAAACCCATCAGCTGCTTTGCGTGAGGAAGAGGAGGCAATCTACATCTGTAAACGTTTACGGTTTTAGAAATCCAATGGGGATCACTATGAGTTGGGAGTCAACTCCGTGGCAGTGGATTTTTTTTTTTTTTAATCAAGTTCCCAAGTGATGCTGATGCTTCTAGTCCTAGATGCTGCTAGATCACCCTTTGAGACCCACTGCTTTAGACATAAAAGGAAATCAGATTGTCAGCTCTTGATTGTGTTTTCTCAGTGAAGAAAATCAGAGGGCAAGACAAGAGACTCTTAGAAGCTTTTTCTTTGTCAGAAAAAAGGACTTAAAAAAAAAAAACAGAACAAACAGGGCCCAGGTGAATTCCTGTTCAGGCTTCTCTGTTTGCCTGACCCAGTCTGGCCCACTGCTGAGCTCCATGGCTCTTTGTACCATGTGGATATGGAAACTGGAAAACAATGAGCTAGAAATCAATCAATACTCAAGTCAGTGGCATCACTAGGATTGGTGTCACCTAGCACAGTAACTCACGGTGTCACCCACCCCCTGGATCTCCTTCAATATCAAACCATAAAGAACTCTTAAAAACCAAACCAAGTGCACTGCTGTTGAGTCAGACCTAACTCATAGCGACTCCTTCTTGGATTTCCAAGGTGGTATCACTACAGAAGTATATTGTCCAACCTTCCTTCCGAGGAGTCGCTGGTGGGTTTGAACCACCAAACTTCTGGTTAGCAGTCAAATGCCTTAGACACTATGCCACCAGAGCTCCTTTAGACATGTATAGGGGGCAAAATCCAACTAAAAAATGTCAGACCACACACAAGCTTGGGAACATCAGACTTTTTACTAGAGTATCTGTGCTGCTCAAATGGCAAATTCACTTCCCAAAATAAAGCACTACTGCTTACATCATAGCCATAGTCCATGGGAATGCCAGGGCTGTTAAAAACTCGACATAATCTTCAAAACAGTTTTATTAGTTCCAAAACAGGAAGTGACCTGTTACAATCTTGAAATGATTTTACTTGGAATTTCATCCTGAGATGACATCTAAATAATGGAAATCTTTACAGACAGATTCCAAGGTCCAAAGTGCAAATGATCCAACATAGATTACACTTTGCTTCCTCAAGTTCTGTAATCCAGCGAACTGGAGTTTATGTTCTACTTAATAAAACTCCGGTAATTACATGGTAAATTACACATGTTCCTTGTTGATGGAAAGAAGTTATTTTTAACAACAAATAGCAAAATCAACAAGAAGAAGGCCCTACTTACCAGAATTTGACATCCATAGATGAACACTGGTGTAGTGGTTAAGCAGAACAAACTGATGCTGACTGGAATTTACATCATCTACTTGCCCCAGTGGTTCCAGAAGAGACTAGAGAGTAAGGGATAAAATAAGGAAGGCTTTCTTCTAGGAAAATGAGTGAGTCCATGAAAACTTAACCTTTGGGTGGTGGCCTACAGAAGAAATAGAAATTTCTCTGGAAGAAATGAGAAGAAGTTCATCAGTTGGATAAGCAAGGGTATTCTAGACAGACAACCACATGAGAAAGTCTGATAGGGTGAAGTGTGTGACGTGTTCAGCACACAGGAAATGCAAGATTCAAAGTCATCACTGGTAGAGAGGCTGGAGATGTAGATGGATGAAAAGCCAGTGGATCCACTTGGCCAAGGGCAATGAATGCCAGACTAACAAGGCTGACTTTCTCCTATGTGCAAAGAGGGAACCAACCAATGATGGCTTTGTAGGATAGTGACATAGTGAGATTTGAGTTTTTGAAAAGTGTTTCAGGCAGCTTTGCAAAATATCTTCTAGAAAGAGGAGCACTGAAAGACTAGTTTAGAGGTTTTTGGCTCAGGCAAGCAAAGATAAAATCCAGAACAGAGGCTGCTATGATGGAGAGAGAAAGTCTAGACATGTTTGTTGTTGTTATTGTTATGTGTGGTCGAGTCGGACCCAACTCCTAGAGACCCCTTCTTGGGTTTCCGAGGCAATATCACTATGGAAGTAGATTGCCCAACCTTCCTTCCGAGGAGTGGCTGGTGGGTTTGAACCGCCAGCCATGTTTAGGAGGGAGAATTGACAGGACCTACTGACCAGGCTCTTGAGGGTGACAAGAAAGATGAATTCAAGGACAATTGTGAGGAGCTTGGCAATGAAACAAAGAGAAAAAAATGGAAAGAATCACAAGGTTAGATGAGTCCATGTGGGATCTGTGGCTTCCAGGCAGAGATATACAATTGTTAGAAATATAATGCCTTAGGCTCAGGGAAGGCAGTGGCAGAAGGGAGGACACCTGGCAAAAGGAGACTCTCTACCAGTGTCTGCAGGGATGACCTCAATGAGCTGGGGAATCATAGGTGGGTTACCCATGCAGACTGGGAGATCTCAAAGGATCTTACCTGGACGACTTTAGAACTCTAATGATGTAAGAGAGTCATTCCTCCTGTTCCAATGTTTCAGTGACTTATAAATTCTAGAAATGAAACTGAGAAGGAGCTACTAATATTTACGGTGTGCCACGTGCTTCTACAACTGTTAGTTCACTATACTTTCCATTCTGTCTTCACTATGCTTTGGGGAGGTTAGTATTATAATCTCTGTTTTACCAAGGAGAAAATTTAAGTTCAGAGATGTTAAGTGACTTTCTGTGGAGTGATACACAGCATTTTCTAGGGAGGGATTCTGCTTATTTCGCTATATCACCCTACCTCTTGTTGTTGTTGTTGTTATGTGCCGTCGAGTCAGCCCTGACTCATAGCGACCCCTCCTTGGGTTTCCGAGGCAGTATCACTACAGAAGTAGGATTGCCCAACCTTCCTTTCGAGGAGTGGCTGGTGGGTTTGAACCGCCAGCCTTCTGGTTAGCAGTCAAGTGCCTTAGCCACTATGCTACCAGAGCTCCCACCTCTTAGGCACAACTAAAAAAACACTCACTGCCATATAGTTGGATCTGACTCATAGCGACCCCTCCTTGGGTTTCTGAGATGGTATCACTACAGTAGATCACTCAGTCTTCCTTCTGAGGAATGGCTGGTGGGTTTGAACTGCCAGCCCTCTGGTTAGCAGTCAAATGCCTTAGGCACTATGCCAGAGCATAACTAGGCATAGCTATAACACCACTAAGTTCTCTATGACTCACCAAACTCACTGCCATCAAGTTGTTTCTGACTCATAGTGACCCTCATTGGGTATTTATGGAAGTAGATCACCCCATCTTCCTTCCACAGAGCAGCTGGTGGATTTGAACCACTGATCTTCCAGTTAGTAGTCAAGTCCTTGTTGTTGTTGTTGTTGTTATGTGCCGTCGAGTCGGCCCCGACTCATAGCGACCCCTCCTTGGGTTTCCTAGGCAGTATCACTACGGAAGTAGGAATGCCCAACCTTCCTTCCGAGGAGTGGCTGGTGGGTTTGAACCGCCAGCCTTCTGGTTAGCAGTCAAGTGCCTGAGCCACTAAGCTACCAGAGCTCCTTAGGGGTAAATTAAAATGGTCATTGTTGGTAAGCTTGTTTTTCCTGTAAAGAAAAGAAATGTAAGAATAGTGAAAATTAGTTGGAGTGATTACAGTTGGGGTGGATCAAGTATTCCCAGAGGCTGGAGGTTGAACATGTTCTCACGCCTACTCCAAGGAATTTGTTTTCTATGCAGAGAAAATAATTTGTTTCTGTTTGAACTTTGTTTAAAACCCTAGAGCAGGAAATCCCTGTACTAACACCATCAACCTTCGTATTTTCTACGGTGGCGTTGTAATTCACTATGGGGTCTAAATTCTAGAGAGTGGTCTGGACTAGCATTTTCCAAAATTTTTTTTTTTTTTCCCATAGTCAAAGATGACATTATTACCTCTCTTATTACCAGTTGAAGGGATATTTGGATTGCATTTCCTGCAGGGGACCAGTCAGAGACCCAGAAGCTTCCCTCCCTTTCAAGGGCATACAACTGTACCACACTGACTAGGTTACAGGTGTAGGCTGGCTTAGATGGTTTTGCTCCTTGCAAAACTGAGCAGCTGCATGAGAATTCAGCCTTCAGCTTTGGCCCTGTTGGTCTCCTGTTTTGTCCACCACTGTTTTCTGGCTTGCTGGAAGAGGGCACGTGTGATCAGTATCCACATTGTTAACCATTCCAGGCAGTAAACTTAACTTTTCAAGGGCATTTATGTTTGTGAATAGAAAAATCATATTTTGTTTGTGTTCTTGAGTGGTGTCAAGGCATTATCTACATGGCACTTGGAAAAGCAATGAACGTTGCGGTGAAAGTTCCCACAGGACGATTACACCCTGGAGTACTCGGTGTGTTAAACACCTACTATGTGCCAGATAAAAGGAGCTCTGGTGTAGTGGTTAAGCACTTGACTACTAACCACAAGGTCAGTGGTTCAAACCCACCAGCCAATCCATGGAAGTCTGCTTCTTCTTTCAGAGCAGCTACTAGATTTGAACTGCTGAACTTTCAAATTAGCAATTGAGCATATCATTATATGTTATGTTGTTGTTATGTGCTGTCGAGTTGGACTCGACTCAGCTACCCCTCCTTGGGTTTCCGAGGCAGTATCACTATGGAAGTAGATTGCCCCATCTTCCTTCCGAGGAGTGGCTGGTGGGTTTGAACCGCCAGCTTTCTGGTTAGCAGTCAAGTGTCTTAGGCACTATGCTACCAGAGCTCCCCATTATATGTTACATTATATATGATATTATTAACATATTATTCATGATAGCTGTCATTTGCTACTTTTCTTATATACTGTTTATAAGGACAAGTGCGATTTAGGCAGATTAGGCTTATCCCCAACAAAACTGAAGAAGAATGGGTCAGTTTTTAATGCACCCCTAGGGATCACCTAGGAGCTCTGGTAGCATAGTGGCTAAGACACTTGCCTGCTAACCAGACGGCTGGCGGTTCAAACCCACCAGCCACTCCTCGGAAGGAAGGTTGGGCAATCCTACTTCCGTAGTGATACTGCCTCGGAAACCCAAGGAGGGGTCGCTATGAGTCAGGTATGACTCGACGGCACATAACAACAACAACAACAAAGGGATCACCTTGCAGCCAAACAAGAGACAGGCCTAAAAAGTGAACAATAACACTCATAAGGAACATACTTTCCAGAACAATTAGCTATCTGAGAACAAAAGGGCATCATTTGCCCTCAAACAAAGTTAAGAAAGCAAGAAGGGGCTGGAAAGAAGGACAAATGGAAAAGGGGAAGCCAGGAAGGAAGTGAGAAGAGTGCTGTTACATTGAGGGAAATGCAACTAATGTCATGAAACAAAATGTGTATAAATTGTGGAATGGAAAATTAATTTACTCTGTAAACTTTCACCCAAACCACCATTTTTTTTTTTTTAATTGAAGTACATTGAAGCGAAAAAAAAGAACTGCGTTGTGAAGGAAAATAAATCCTGTTTTCTGTTTATTTCACTCAAGCTAAGCAAATTAGATTCATGCCAAAGAAACTAATCAAGCCCCTTTGAAAGCATACTTTTTACTTTTTAAGTTTTCAAACTGGTAAACTAGAATGGCCCAATGTCCAAATTTACCATCTTTCTCTAAAAAGTTAGTTTTCCTTCGTGACTTGAAAACTTATGCTTGGTTATAATTGACTCCTCTCTTCTCTCCCTACACACTAGTTAGCATGTTCTTTTTCTATTTTTTTTTTTTACTCCCCATTTACCATCCCCAACCCTAACCCAGTCTCCTCCCCTCCCTGCCCACCAACCTTCCCCCCTCCATGCCCCTCATAGTTGTGCACTCCTGTGTGTCTTGCATTTCCTCTGTGTGAATGTTGCCCCTCTGGTGCCCTGTGGTCAATTGCTCCAAAGGTTGCTTTTCCATAGGGTATGTGGGTGCCTCATTCTGGGTTGAGTGGTCTGCATGTACCTCTTGTTTACTATTGGGCTCAGAGCCAGCCCCTGGGAGTAAGTATTATTCCAGGCCTGAAGTGCACCCCAGGGCCATAGTATTGGGGGTCTCACCAGACTCCATCTGACCAGTAATTCTGGTCATTATTGTGTTTTTGGATTTTGTTCCACGTTTTCCCTCCCACTCTATCCTGGATTTCCAGTTTTGATCCTTTCCTGAGTACTTGGCATTGGTGGACAGTCACCATCTAGTTCTTCTGGTCTCAAGGGTCATCATGTCCTAGGGCTGATTGCTTCCAAATGCTCTTGTTTTTTTGCACTCTTATTCGCTTCCCATGATAGGAGACCATTAGCTGCATCTTAGATGACTGCTTGAAAGCTTTTAAGACCCCAGTTGCTACTCACCAATGTAAGATGAGGGACAAGACTTTTACGTATTTTGTTGTGCCAATTGAGTCTGGTGTCCTCCAGTACTATGGTCCTGACTCGGTAGATCCATTGGATTTCTCTCCCACAGTTTCTGGCTGTCTGTAAGAGATGGCTGTCTGTCCTACAGACGGACTCCATGTCTGTCTTCTGTTGTTCCTGTAAGGTTTGGGGTATTTTGTATCACTGGTCTCTGTGCAAGATTAGCCTCAGCTGAATCTAACCTTGGTCTACAGTATGATCCTGCTCACTGACCCCCATCTGATCTTCTCAGATGTTTATGTTTATCTGTAGCCTGGTGTTTGGTGTTAATGGTAATTCAGTATTGTTGGTATTAGCGTCTGTTGTCTGTATCTTATGGGCACGCTTTGGTGTCGTCTCTTTTCCTAATGTTATCGTGGTGTTCACAGACTCTTTCTGTACCATCCCTCCCCTTACCTATGTCAGTGTGTGGCCCCCAACTAGCCCGAAATTAATTCTTGCCCTTCCCTCCCCACCCTGGAAACCTACAAAGTAAGTTCCCTTTCTTAAGCAAACCCTTCTTTGTCTTTTACAGTAATGAATAGGCTCATACAGTATTTATCCTTTAGTTAGCATGTTCTTAATGTAGTTTCATGAGGACAGAGATTTTTGTCTCTTTCATTCACTTTTGGATTTCCACTACCCAAAACTGTGCCTGGCATGTAATCAACCCACTGTCGTCAAGTCGATTTTGACTCATAGAGACCTTCACTGGGTTTCCAAGGCTGTCATCTTTACAGAAATAGATTACCTCATCTTCTTCCAACAGAGCGGCTGGTGGTTTGAATAGTTGATGTTCTGGTTACCAGCCAAATGTCTTATGCACTATTATTGTTGTTGTTATGTGCCGTCAAGTCGGACCCAACTCATAGCAACCCCTCCTTGGGTTGCCGAGGCAGTATCACTATGGAAGTACATTGCCCAACCTTCCTTCCGAGGAGTGGCTGGTGGGTTTGAACCGCCAGCCTTCTGGTTAGCAGTCAAGTGCCTTAGGCACTATGCTACAAGAGCTCCTCTTATGCACTATGTTGTTGTTGTTGTTGTTTGCCGTCGAGTCGGCCCCGACTCATAGCGACCCCTCCTTGGGTTTCCGAGGCAGTATCACTATGGAAGTAGGATTGCCCAACCTTATGCACTATAGGAATTCAAAAATATTTGTTGAATGCTGATGAATTCAATTACAATAGAGTCTTCTCTAGTGCTGAGGTTAGGTTCTCACGTCAACATGTTGGCAAAATTAGTGTATAGTTAAATGATCCTCTGCAATCCCTGTATTTCCCATGTAAGACAATATATAGATATATTATCTCTAAATTCCATACAATTTCACCCGTGGCTTTGAAACAACTCGCTGTTTCTTCAGTCAAGCATCAGAAGAAGCAATTGGCTAGTGCTTAGGAAGTCCTGTGCAAAATGCATACAGTATTAAGCCCTCCCAGTGCAGTCATCTCTGAGAGGAGCCTGCACTGTGAGAGGCCCCTAGGACGCAATTTGGCTTTGGGGCTGCAGATTAAGCTCTCCCATCTCACACTGAGAGGATGAACTGACATTTTGCCCATTTTTATTTCTCCATCTCTTCCTATTTTTCCTTTGTCAAATTCCTAAACTTGAATGGGTGTAAGTCAAAAGTATGACTGACACCACCCCATAGTGCTAACAATGAGTTTTACAAAAGTTAGATAGACCAACCAGGGTGAACCAGACATAGGACCTCAATTATGAAGTGTAGGAAAGCAGAATGGTTCTTGCTCCTTCAGCCTTTTTCTTGTTGCTATTGTTAGTTGCTGTTGAGTCCATTTCAACTCATGGTGACCCCACATGTGCAGGGATGGCTCCATAGGAGTTTCAAGGCTGTGGCCTTCAGAAGCTGACCATCAGGCCTGTCTCCTTAGGTGGCTCTGGGTGGGTTTGAACCACCAGCTGTTGTCAAGTGCTTAACCCTTTATGCCATCCAGGGGCTCAAAAGTGTGACAACTTTGCAGACTCCTTTGTGCTACTTTATTAAAGGGATGAATCCCCATAAAGGGACTATTGCTTCTCCAGGATTAGCAGACAACTCTTTCATCACCTACCAATAAATTTGTAATGACATTCATTTTCTTCTCTAGCCAAAGTAAAGTTGATAATCTAAATCTTAGATGGGATTTCCTTTCATACAGAGCAATTTTAGGCTTCCTGTTGTAAAGAATGAAGGAGTATAAAGCAAAAACTTTAAAAATTCCATCTATTTCCTTGGCTATATTGAGAAATGCTCCTAGTCACACAAGCCAAATAAGTACACATCTTAAAAAAAGAAAAGAAAAAGCCAAGTTAGCTGATGATAAATGGGGGAACTATTGTCTTAAAATAATGAAATACTCTGATTTTCTTATAGGAATCAAGAAAAAAATTAAAAGTGTGTCAGAAGCTGGTCCTTGGTTAGTGAAATTGTATTTGGCTGATAATGGCATAGATGGAAAAGGAAAAGAAGGAGAAAATGAGTTGTTGGCATTTACTCATGTTTTGACATGGTAAGTAGCAAATTAAGAGGTTTTACTTCTTCACCTTCCCAAACTAGGTGCTTGAATTAAATCATACACCCAATAACTTCATTGCTATCATATGTCAATTCTTGGTGAAGTTTTCTTGTTCTGAGATGGAGGCACTGACTCATCTTGGTCTCAGTACCCGGTCCTAAATAGGGAAGACCTGGAATAATAAAAATGGTGTGGTGTCTCTATCTCCTCAACTCTCTAGCTTCTTATCTTATAGGTAAGAGAAAGGGATGAAGTCATTGCTGTAATGACTTATTCAGTGCCAACTTCTTTAGTACTAGCTTTCATCCAAGCAATGAGAGTCTAATAACAATGGATGACATTTTTAGTACTTACTATGTGCCAAGGAGGAGCTCTGGTAGCATAGTGCCTAAGGCACTTGACTGCTAACCAGGAGGCTGGCGGTTCAAACCCACCAGCCACTCCTCAGAAGGAAGGTTGGGCAATCCTACTTCCGTAGTGATAACTGCCTCGGAAACCCAAGGAGGGGTCGCTATGAGTTGGGGCCGACTCGACGGCAAATAACAACAACAACATGTGCCAAGGAAGGAGCTCAGTGGCACAGTGGCACAGTGGCTAAAGCATTGGGCTGCTAACCAAAAGGTCGATGGTTCAAACCTACCAGCCACTCTATCGGAGAAAGATGAGGCAGTCTGTTTCCATAAAGATTTACAGCCTTGGAAACCCTATGGGACAATTCTACTCTGTCCTATAGGGTTGCTATAAGTTGGAATCAACTTGATGGCAGTAGGTTTGGTTTTTTATTTTTATGTGCCAAGAAGTCCCTGGATGGTGCAAAAGGTTAATATGCTTAGCTACTAACCCATAGGTTGGAGGTTTGAGACCACTTCAAAAGAAAGGTCAGACAATTAAAAAAAAAAAAAAAAGTGTTAGACGGTTGTATGTTAATGCATAAAGATGTCTCAAAGACCTCACTAAAATCTTCATTTTAAGAAGTTGGCAACTGTGGAAAGACAGTAAGTATGACTTCCAGATTTTTCTTCTCAAAAGTCAGGATATCAAGCAATGTGACCTGAGGAAGAAGGGCTGCCTACTCAGGAGTGAAAACTCTTTTGTGTTTGATTACAAAGATGTCCCAAGCTCTTTAAAAAAAAAAACCACTGCCATCGAGTTGATTCTGACTCATATTGACTCTATAGGACAGAGTAGAGCTGTTCTCTAGTGTTTCCAAGGCTGTAGATCTTTATGGAAGCAGACTGCCTCATCTTTCACCCATGGAGCAGCTGGCAGATTTGAACCAACAACCTTTTGGTTAGAAGCCAAGTGCTTTAACTGCTATGCCACCAGAGCTCCTCTCTAAACTCCTTAGGCAGGAAGGAATAGCTATTCTCAGAAGCTTCTGAAAAACAGACTATTTCCTTGCTGCTTGCTATGTTTATCTTGACAATCTCAGCCATCTCCCAGGCCAGCTCTACTGAATCCATATCCCCAGTGGGTCAAGCTCCAAATCAGGATGTTTGCAGCTACTATATAGGAAAGCTTGCTGTGTGGGGAGGGCTCCAAGTACATCATCCCGGACACTGAAGGACAACAGAACACAGCCAAAGTTTGAGGTTTCAGGGCTTGATTAATGGCTGTATTATTTTAGGAAAAAAAGATCCCCTCTCTGATGTACTTTATGTCCTGAATAAGAGAAGTTCAGAAGATTTCTAACCAGGATAGTTTTGCTGCTATTTCTATAATAATTAACTTCATCTTGTTTCCTTTCATATGTAACAATATATATTTACTATATTGTTGATGTATCATCCTTTTAATTTACTACTAACATTTTGTTAGATTTTATGTCTATGTCTATGAAAGATATTGGTCTGTACATTTCTTGTAATGTCTTTGTGTGCATTTGGGATCATAATAATTCTGACCTCACAGAATTAGAACGTGTTCCCTCCTATTATTCTATTTTCCAGGAGAAATTTCATAGAATTGACATTATTTCTTCTTTAAATGTTTGGTAGAATTTATCCCTAAAGACTTCTGAACATGATATTTTCCTTGTGGGAAAGTTTTTAACTACAAATTCAATTTCTTTAATAAATATAGGGCTGTTCTGGCTGTCTATTTCATCTTTTTTTTTTTTTTTTTTCCATCTTAAGTGAACTTTGGTAGTTTATGTCTTTCTGGGAATTTGTCCATGTCACCTTAGTTGTGAAATTTATTGGCAAAAAGTTGTTTATAATATTTCCTTATCATCCTTTTAACGTCTATAGGATCTGTAGTGAGCTTTTTCTCTTTCATTTCTGACATTAATAATTTATATGTCTTCTTTTTTTTATAATCACTCTGGCTAGAAGTTTAACTTTTTTTTTTATCTTCTAAAAAGAAAATCAACTTTTGGTTTTGTTGGTTTTCTCTACTGTTTATCTGTTTTCAATTTCTTGATTTCTGTTCTTATCTGTATTATTTTCTTCATTATGCTTAATATGCTTTTCTCTTCTTGGTTTCTTAGGGTAGACTTAAGTTATTGATTTTTAAATCTTTCTACTTTCTAATATAAGTGCTCATATTATCACTAAGCACTGCATTCATCATATCCCACAAGTTTTGATACGTTGTTTTATCTATAGACATATATATATTTTTTAGGATAGAGACTGTGTCAAACATAATAATCATTTAATAAGTAAACACTCAATATAATGACATCATTGGTATTGCATTGTGCAAGATGCTTTTCTATAAAGTGCTTCATTTCTTTTTCACCACAGCCTGATGAAGTAGGTAGAGCAGCCTTTTTCAGGCCAGTTTTACAGATGAGGAAGGCAAGGCCTTGAGAGGGCACATGGTCTGCCCATAATCACATGATTGACATTGACAAAGCGGGCCAGGAGCCCAGACCTTCACCCAGATGCCATGTCCACTCATGAAGGTAGGGATTCCCAGAGACCAGTTGGCAGTCCAGTGGCAGGCCATGAAGGAATGTTCAACAGTCCTCAAGGAAATTAGGAAACAAAGCAGTGCAGTTCATTTTTGATAAAGCTAATATTATTGGATTTAAAGAGCTGCTCTTTATTGAAAGCATGCCTTTCCTAATTTTATGTAAAAATATTTTTTCTTCTAGTGTTGCTGGGTGAGAGTTGTTATTTGACATACAGGCAGTCAAGGCAGTCGAGGGTTACAACCAATGGCTTATGGAAAACTCCTAGTTGCACTTTAATATTATGTAAATTTGCCCTCACTTTGAAACCATTGAACCAACCCCTACTTGCAACAAATTCTTCATCACAATCACACTGATTTGCTACACTGCAGCTTTTAAATAATTGAAAAGGCTTCAAGCCCTTTCTTTCACTAAAATAAGGCTAAATAAGAATTGTATGCACTTTAGTCCAACTTACCTACAAATTCTTAAAAGACACAGAAATGGATTTCATTTATAACCTGGGTACTGTCTGTACTGAAAGTTGCCAAACTGTTGCCAGTCCCCCAAAGTCTTTTGTTTTTTTTTTTTTTTTTGAGAGTTTACTCCTGTAGAAAATATGAAGGCCTGAGAAACCCTGTACAATCCATACCATTCTTTTTAAATGTTTGGTAGAAATAAAGGAATGAGTTAATGACCTTGAAATGACAAGGTTTAAGGCAACAAAAAAGTTTATCCCTCTAACTTATGTAGGTGAGCTCTGGTGGCATAGTGCCTAAGGCATTTGAATACTAACCAGAAGGCTGATGGTTCAAACCCACCAGTCACTCCTCAGAAGGAAGGTTGGGCAATCTCCTTCCGTAGTGATACTGCCTCGGAAACCCAAGGAGGGGTTGCTATGAGTCGGATGCGACTCCATGGCAGTGAGGTGGGTTTTTTTTTTTTTTTTTTTTCTAATTTATGTAGAAGAAGCATCCAATCTAGAGAGATTAAATTGGATAGAAGTGGATTCAGAATGTCTCCAGTCTCCAACTGCATGCATCATCTTAGTGAATGGGGTGGGGGAAGGACCTAAAAAGAAAGATTACCCCCAAACAATTGGATTGTTCTTTAAATAACCAAGCTTGGTATAGCACATTTTGTCTTGTCAGCCTGATCAAACACTCTGCTCATTTAAGAGAACTTGACCTTGGGAACAACATCCTGGGAGAAATGGCTGCTGCTGACATACTTGAAGCACAGGGAATGAGAAAAACAGGTAGAATGTTTTATTCTTGTCCCTCCTCCACTTGCCCAAATCCACTCATTTTAAACACTGTACTACTCAAAACTTGTTCCACTTTTATTCTTTGAACTAACTGGCATAAACTAAGTGATGACCCTGGGACACTATCACAGGTCAGCTGCTATGGGATGAATCTGCTCAGTGATTTGCATAGTTTGAGAACTTTTATGATGTCATATATACTTGCAGTACAACAGGTTTCTCTTTATATATGGCCTTTCTGACCCTAGGTTTGTAGATTTGCCAAGATGATTTGCAAAGGGATTGGACAGTTTATTATACAAATTAGATGATCTACCAAAGGGATTGGTCAATTTATGATCTTTGTGGGAGAAGCAGCTTATAAAAGAGCCAATTCTACAGAGGTTGAGGGGACCTCACTACCATCAAGAAGAAGAACCTAGAGTTTGTCCTTTGAGCCTAGAGTCCCTGCACTAATGCCTTCTAGATCCAGGAGAGAGAGAGGGGTATAACACTGAAGATGGCGACAGAGGATGATAAACGGTGCTGCAACAGCATGAGCAGCAGTGACAAGAGACAGTAAGAATCACAAGATCTGTGTGAGGCAGCTTCAGTGGGCTTCCTGGCCCACAGAACCTTGTGACTACAATGGGCTTGTCAGTCTAAAGAACAAGCAAGTTGCACACCCTCGAGTGGCAGGTTTGCTGGTAAAGTGGGGTACCTCCAGACACTTGCCAGTAAAGCTAAGAAGCTGTAACTGAGCAGAGGCTGAGAGGAGGCTGGCACGGCTGAGAGAATGGCCAGCTAGCCTGGTCAAGAGGAGGCTAGCCTGGCCGAGAAGCGTAGCCTATCTACAGACATGGCCAAGAAGGAGCTGAAAGCTGTTTTGGTTGAAAGCTGTCTTGATTGGTAAACTCACTCTTGTCTGCTGAGTTGTATCCTGTAACTTTTAAGTTGATCCTGATTCTGAGTTGCAGCCTGTTACTTCCCTAATAAACCCCATAATTGTGAGCATGGTCTGAGTTCTTTGTGGCCATTGCAACAAATTATCAAACCCAGAAAAGATGTAGAGAATGTTGTGGGGAGGACAACTGCTGTCAGAATCAGTAAAAAGTATGGAAAGTGGACATACATCTGACCTCCATCTCATCAAATCAGCTTTGGGATAATGATGATTCTCCTCTCTCTTCCTGAATATAGACAGGCTTTGATACTACAAGATTGAAGTTTTCTTTGATCTAAATAATGAATGTCTTTAAACCGGAAATTTCTCTATTGATTTTTCTTTTCTCTCTCCTTTTACCACTGTCTATCTTCCAAGGTACCCCCTCCCATGATCTATTCTCCTCCCTAGCCCAATTTGCAATGATTTCTCTAGATAAACAATTGGAACACTCAAGCAATAGCACTCATAAGGTTCTGATGTGCTTTGGCTTGTGAAAGAATGGTTAAATTATGTTTGAAATAGGAGAATATTAAGGGTATTTATGACCATCTGAAATGGACTGAACATGCAATCAAGATGTGTTAGTTATCATTGGTGATTGGAATGCAAAAGTTGGAAACAAAGAAGAGTCTAACTGGTAGCTGGAAAATGTAGCCTTGGTGATAGAAATAATGCTGGAGATCGCATGATAGAATTTTGCAAGGCCAACGAGTTATTCACTGCAAATACCTTTTTTTCAACAACACAAATGGTGGCTATACACATAGACTTCACCAGATGGAATATGCAAGAATCAGATTGACTACATTTGTGGTAAGAGGTGATGGAGAAATTCAATATCTTCAGCCAAAACAAGGCCAGGAGCTGATTGTGGAATAGACCATCAACTGCTCACATGCAAGTTCAAGTGGAAGCTGAAGACAATTAAAAGAAGTCGACGAGAGCCAAAATATGACCTTGATTATATCCCTCCTGAATTTAGAGACAAGCTAAAGAATAGATTTGATGCATTGAACACCAATGACCAAAAACCAGAAGAATTATGGGATGACATCAAGAACATCATCCATTGGATCAAAGCCTTAAATGTGAAACATAAAACTATACAGCTCCTCAAGGAAAAACTAGGGGCAAATTTAGGGGCCCTAATATACGGCATAAATAGGCTATCAAGCATAACTCAAACTGCACAGTACAGCAGAAGAGAAACCAGATGATTGGGACCATCTAAACATTAAATTTTTATGTACTTCCAAAGACTTCTCCAAAAGAGTCAGAAGAGAACCTACAGATTGGGAAAAAATATTTGGTAATGACATATCTGACAAGGGACTTATCTCTAGAATTTATAGAAAACTCCAACACCTCGATAACAAAAAGACAAACAATCCAATTAAAAGATGGGCAGAACACATGAATAGACACTTCACCAAGAAGGATATTCAAGTGACCAACAAACATATGAAGAAATTCTCACAATCACTAGCTATTAGAGAGATGCAAATCAAAACAACAATGAGATACCATCTTGCTCCAGCATTAGTAGCAAAGTTCAACAAGACAGAAAATAACAAATGCTGACAAGGATGTGGAAAGATTGGAACTCTGATACACTGCTGGTGGGACTGTAAAATGGTACAACCATTGTGGAAAGCAGTATGACAATACCTTAAAAAGTTGGAAATAGAAATACCATTTGACCCAGGCATTCCATTGCTAGGTAGATATCCTAAAGAACTGAGAGCCATGACAAGAACAGACATATGCACACCCATGTTCATCGCAGCACTATTTACAATAGCCAAAAGATGGAAACAACCTAGGTATCCATCAACTGAGGAATGGATAACCAAACTATGG
>NW_006921775.1:5803431-5803996 GCF_000298275.1 Orycteropus afer afer
TGAACTGCTGTATGGAAAGTGAATTTGCTCTGTAAATTTTCACCCAAATCACAATAAAAAAAATAATAATAAAAAGAACATCATCCATGAAGAAAGCAAAGCTCATTAAAAAGACAGAAAAGGAAGAAAAGACCAAACCAGATGTCTGAAGAAATTCTAAAACTTGCCCTCGAACAGAGAGTAGCTAAAGCAAATGAAAGAATCAACAAGATAAAAGAGCTGAACAGAAGTTTTCAAGGAGCAGCTCGAAAAGACAAAGTCAATTATTATAATAAAATGTGCAAAGACCTAGAGTTAGAAAACCAAAAAGGAAGAACATGCTCAGCATTTCTCAAGTTTGAAGAACTGAGGAAAAAATTTAAGCCTCGAATTGCAATATTGCAAGATTCCATGAGAATACGTTGAATGATGCAGGAACCATCAAAAGAAGATGGATGGAATACACAGAGTCACTATACCAAAAATTGGTAGATGATCCTCCATTTCAGGAAGTGGCATAAGATCAAGAATCAATGGTACTGAAGGAGGAAGTTGAAGCTGCATTGAAGGAATTGGCAAAAAAAAA
>NW_006921775.1:5804666-5809707 GCF_000298275.1 Orycteropus afer afer
TGTATCCTTTCACCATACTTATTCAATCTGTATGCTCAGCAAATAATCCAAGAAGCTGGACTATATGAAGAAGAACGTGGCATCTGGATTGGAGGAAGAATCATTAACAACCTGTGATATGCTGGTGACAAAACTTTGCTTACTGACAGTGAGAATGACTTGAAGCACTTAGTGATGAAGATTCAAGAATACAGTCTGCAGTATGGATTACATCTCAATATAAAGAAAATGAAAATCCTCACAACTGGACTAATAAGCAGCCTCATGGTAAATGGAGAAAAGATTGAAGTTGTCAAAGACCTCATATTATTTGGTTCTACAATTAACACCAATGGAAGCAGCAGTCAAGACATCAAAGACATAATGCATTGGGAAAATTTGTTGCAAAGAACCTCTTTCAAGTGCTGAAGAGCAAAGATGTCTCCTTGAAGACTAAGATGCGCCTGACCCAGCCCATGGTATTTTCAATTGCTTCATATGCATGTGAGAGCTGGACAAAGAGCAAGGAAGACCGAAGAAGAGTTGTTGCTTTTGAGTTGTGGTGTTGGCAAAGGATACTGAAAGTACCATGGACTGCTAAAAGAACTAACAAATCTGTCCTGGAAGGAGTGCAGCCAGCATGATCCTTGGAAGGGAGAATGGCCAGACTTCATTTCACCTAGTTTGGTTATTTTGTCAGAAGGGACCATTCTCTGGAGAAGGATGTCATGCTTGGTAAAGTGGAGGGTCAACAAAACAGGGGAAGGGCCCTCAACAAGAGGGATTGACACGGTGGCTGCAGCAATGTGCTCAGGTATAGTAGGGATCATGAGACTGGCACAGGATGGGCAGCGTTTCATTCTGTTATACATAGGGTCTCTATGAGTTGGAGATGACTCAATGGCACATAACAACAACAACAACATGACCATCTGATCATTTGGAAGTAAGGGAATCACAGAATGAATGAGTTATTTAATGTTGGTCACCACTGCCCTCTCCTTCACTAATATGCATGACCAGAATTATTGATTGTTATTCTTACTGTTGATGGAGAGAAAGAAGTGAAGAAAGGTCATTTCAAATGAAGCTCAATGAAAGACATGATAAATAGATTTGAAAATGCAAATTCAATATTAAGAAAAGGTGGAAGAAATCTTGATGCGTTAACTAGTGGGTTATGGGGAGAGAATTAAATAGCACAAGCATGAGGTCTTTATCATTTCTTCAGTAATGTAGTCATGCAGATATGTAATTATAGATTGCTTTTTTTTTTAACACTGGCAGTGTTCTAGAGAGAAGAATTCTAATGACATTACTGTCTACTGCATCACCTTTTTTTCTTTTTTAATTGTGATTTGGGTGAAAGTTTACAGAGGAAATTCACTTTCTATACAGCAGCTCGCATACACTTTGTCTCATGACATTGACTAAAATTTACCACAATGCAACAGCTCCCCTCTCACTTCCTCCCTGTAGTTACCTCTTCTCTGTATCCTTCCCTCCATGCACTCCTGTTCTCTGAGCTGTCTCCCCGTGCATACACAGCCCTTCTGTTCTCCCATGATTGTTCTCTCCAAGGAGTGTATCTACCTAATGTAAAGGTTCAGCTCATATGCCTATCTTTTGTTTGGCTGAAAGCCACAGGAGTGGGTTCAGTTCCAGACCTGAAGGGCAGCTAGGGGCCATAGTCTCAGTGGTTCTATGAGGCTCTATCAGACCAGCAAACCTGGTCCCTTTTTTTTCCTTAATGATTTTGACTTTTGTTTCACATTGTTCTCCCACTCCATCCAAGATCTCCTACATAGATCCCCCTGCAGGTTGTTGACAGTGGCAGCTGGGCACCATCTAGTTCTTCTGGTCTCATAGTTATATAGGCTGAGTGGCACATGGTGTACCAGTCGCTTGGACTAATTGTTTCCATGAATCTTTGGTTTTCTTCATTCTTCTTTGCTCTGTACAAGGAGTGACCCATTGTTGCATCTAGATGGCCGCTTGCAAGCTTTTAAGATCCCAGTCACTACTTGCCAAAGTAGGATGTGGAACAATGTTTTGTGTAGTATGTTACACCAATTAAGTTTGATGTCCTGTGCAACCAGTGTCCTGCATTACCACTTTTGAACTAACTAACAAAATAGATGACTCCAAGATCTAAAAAAAAAAAAAAATTCACTATCATCGAGTCGATTTGACTCATAGCAATCCTTCCTTGATTTTCTGAGGTGGTATCTCTACAGAAGTAGATTGCCCAATCTGCCTTCCCAGGAGTGGCTGGTGGGTTTGAATCACCAGCCTTCTGGTTAGCAGTCAGATGCCTTAGGCATTTTAAAATTATTCTTTTATTTTAGAGAAACAGAACATCTAATTCCTATTTCATTGGAACTGAATTCAACAGAGTTATTCTGTTAAAATTAATTCAAATCTAAGTTTAATTTAGACTAAATAACTGAAGGTAGGTTCATTATTTCATTTTGTTTTTCTAAGTACCACAGTAACTTTTTTATTAGACACAGGGGAGAAGCAGGTGGTTTTCTGTCCCTTACTAAAGTAAATGCTAATGAAGGGAGATCTCAGTTGCTTTGTTGGAAAATGATTATCCCTGAGTATGTATTTGGAGTTGCAAAACATTGTACTTTCTTAGTAAATTGTTCAATTTGCAGAAGTGAGAAGATAATTATGAAGTGCCCACCTCAAAATACAAATCCTCATTTAAAAAACATTAAAAAGTAATTAATTGTTCAAGAAATCACTTTTTTACAATACAGTAGTTTAAACCAAAGGAACTCTGGTGGCGCAGTGCCTAAGGAATTTGACTGCTAACCAGAAGGTTGGTGTTCAAACCCACCAGCTGTTCACAGAAGGAGATGAAGCAATTTACTTCTGTAAAGATTTACCACGTTGGAAATCCAATGGGAGTCGCTATGAATCGGAATTGACTTGATGATAGAGGGTTTGTTTGTTTGTTTTGTGGAGTACCTATCATGAATAGCCTTAATACATCAATATCTGGAACTGAAATAATTATGGGATGTTTCTAATAGAACACTTCAATCTGATTGCTAGTTTGAACACCAAGAAAGATTTCTCCAAACAGGACTAACCTGTTGGATTCTATAGGAAAAATTTTTTGGCATTCAGCTCTAATGGCATCATTTTAAACACTAACAGCAATTAGTATTATCACTGATTGTAGAACTAATGTCCTTTTGACTGCTTCTGTATTCTCATCATTTCCTAGTTAATAAGCTAGTTTCTAATTCTAATTCTAGTTCTTTCATGAAATCCAAATTAATGGCCTGGAGGCATTTATTTGCCTACCAAAGAGTTCTTAATGACTTACCTTTAATGATGGGGCACACACAGGAAAGATTCCTCAGAAACATCTTTGGAAAAAAAAAAAAAAGACTTAACAAATAGACACAATGCTATCCACATCTTACAGGGTTATTTTTTTACTAAGGGAACAGAATACGTCAGCCTTTCATTCACTCATTCTTTACTTATTATTTCTTTCCCTATACATTTTTTGGGAGCTCTGGTGGCATAGTGCCTAAGGCATTTGACTGCTAACCAGAAGGCTGACAGTTCAAACCCACCAGCCACTCCTCGGAAGGAAGGTTGGGCAATCTACTTCCATAGCGATACCACCTCAGAAAACCAAGGAGGGGTTGCTATGAGTTGGATCCGACTCCACAGCAGTGAGTTTGGTTTGGTTTGGATCCATTTATTAAATGTCTATTATTTGCTAAGCACTGTCCTAGACTCTGGGAAGGAGAGCATGAATCCCTGCCTTTCTCAGGCTTACTTTGTAGTGAAGGATGACAGGATAGCACGTCACCACCAACAAAAAGAATTAAAATACATGGTATTGTATATCAGATGTGGATAGTACTTAGGAGAAATATAGAAAAAAAAAGTGATAGAGATTATATGTCAGGGCTCAGTGTTTGCAATTTTTGTTAGGGTAGTTAGGGAAGGCCTTACTCAGAAGAGACATTTCAATAAAGACATGAAGGAGCAAGGGAATGAGCCTGCAGATATCTGGGTGACCTGCTTCCAGGTAGAAGGAATAGCAACTGCAAAGGCTTTAAGGCAGGGCCTACATAATGTGTTTGAGCACCAGGAAGCCAGCATAGCTAGAGCAGAGTGGAGAGAATGGGAGAATAATAGGACAGAAGACCTAAGTAAGGGTGTAGGGAAGGGAAACTTCTAGACAATTATGGGGGCTTAACTTTTTAAATTTGTTGCGATGGAAAGGTATTTGAGAGTTTTAAGCAGAGGAGTGACCTGATCTGACCCGTTTTATAACAGGATTACTCTAGTTCTACATTGAAAATAGACTGGAGGGGGAGGCAAGGGCAGAAGCAGGGAGACCACTTGGGCAGTTTTCTCTGGAGAAATTAAATAGGACCTTTCAGAAGATTCAAGACATCCAGCAATGTGGAGAAGGGAGAGTGAGCAGGCAGAGGGATGTAAAGCTGAAAAGAAAAAGATTGAGGGAAATTCTGCACACTGACCAGTTGGGCCTCAGCCCTAACCACCACCACCCCATTCTCCTTGGTCTACCCTGTTCCCAGAAGTCTCATAGTCATGTAGGAGATGGAAATATTCTTCTTTGAGAAATTGAATAGCCCCAAAGAAAGGAACTTTAGATGCTGATGCTGACTACCCTATCACCATTCAAAGAAGCCTAGCAGGTCAGCAAGCCCTACACACACACACAGGAGCTTCCATTAGCCTTTGGATGGCTTATGCTTCACATTGAACAGAAATCTAACAATCTCCAGACACTTGAGGAATGTTTCCAACACAGGAGACCAAGCCTGAAACAGGAAGGATAAAAAAGAGCTCTGAAGACATAGAAGCAACACAGAAAACTTAAAACCACAACAACAACTACAACAAAAACTATAACATCTTAAACAATATAGAGGATAATGCATCCATGAAACAAGAATAAGATGCTACCTAAAAAAGAACAATTAGAAAATAAGTAAAGTAAAAATGATAGCCAAAATAAAAAATTTGAAAAAAGGTTAAAGACAAAGTCAAGAAAGTAGAA
>NW_006921775.1:5811927-5816025 GCF_000298275.1 Orycteropus afer afer
AAAAAAAAAAGAGAGAGAGAGAGTGAGAGAGAAAGAGAAAATAGGAGAGAGAGACAGGAATAGTCTCAGAGCACCAGCATCCATAGTTTCAGAAAAGAAGAGCAAAGAAAGTGGGAAGAGGAAATTAGCAAAGGAATGAATCAATAATTTTCCCAGAATCAAGGAACATAAGTATTGAAAGAGTCTATTTGTATATTGAACAAGCCCACTGAATGTCCAGCCCAGTGAGTGATAAAAGTATATCATCATGCATCCAGAACACTGGGAATAAAGAGAAGATCCTAAAAGCTTCCTAATTTTTAAAAAATTATTTCTTTGACATATTCAATGGAGAAAGCAGTCTCTTTAATAACTGGTGCTGGAAGCTTGTGAACATTTATCTAAGGAGCAACTATTAGTCTGTTCTCATCTGGAGCAAAGAAGAATAAAGAAAATCAAAGATGCAAGGAAACAATTAGTCCAAAGGACTTATGGACCATATGAACCCCAGCCTCCAT
This sequence comes from Orycteropus afer afer, assembly GCF_000298275.1. NCBI lineage: Eukaryota > Metazoa > Chordata > Mammalia > Tubulidentata > Orycteropodidae > Orycteropus > Orycteropus afer. Next base: position 5,812,425 of record NW_006921775.1, read on the forward strand.
TATGCTGAGACTAGAAGAAGCAGATGGTGCCCACCTACTACTGCTGAATGTTCTATAAGGGAGGTTGCAGACAGACTTGGGGCAAATGTGGAAAAAAACTAAAAAAAAAGACCAGGCTTACTGGTCTTATGAAGATTGGTAGAACCATCTAAGACTATAGGCCTTAGATTCCCTTCAAGTGAGGAGCTGAAATTAACCCTCATGACTCATCTGGAAGCCAAATGATAGACCTATGAGGTGAACAGTAATATCAGGAGGGTATGCACTCATTACAACAATCAAACATATGATATCAAGAGGACAGCATTTGCCTAGGGGAAAGGTAGGAAGGTGGGAGGGAATGGGGAGGAAGGATGAAGGAAAGGGGCGGGCACAGGGAAGAAGTGGGAAGAATGAAGAAATAGTGAAGGGAGTGTAGTGAACATCACAAAACAGAATGTGTTTGTATTATTGAATGGAAAAACAAGTTGCTCTTAAACTTTCACCCAAATCACAATTTTTTAAAAAAGTTAAATGAAGAAAAAATCTTGCTAAGACAACTGGATTTCCATATGCAAAAGAATGGAGCTGAATACATGCCTCATGACACATTTAAAAATTAACTCAATGGATCAAGGACTTAAATCTAAGAACTAAAACCATAAAACCCTTAGAAGAAAACATGGACATAATGCTTTGAGATCTATTCTTTGTTAATGGATTCTTAGAATGACACCAAAAGCATGACCTAAAAAAGATAACTAGATAAATTGGATTCATCAAAATTAAAAACTTTTGTGCATCAAAGGACTTTATCAACAAAATGAAGAGACAACCTACTAATTGGGAGAAAATTTTGGGGAAGGATATATGTGATATAGGATTTAATATCTAGAACATATAAGAATTTTTTACCACAGAGGAGTTCCAGTAAGGTGATGGAACAGGCAAACAAAGAAAAGGGGAACCAATTAACAAGATACAGAGGATAATCCTGGAGCCCTGAGCTTTGAAGGGAAGGATATAGAAGTGGACTAAACTCCAAATTGTAGAAGAACTTGCATGAAAACACAAAAAAGGAGACATACGGAGCTGCAGTCTGTCAGAGATCCTGAAGGCACAGACAGCTTGGATATTGCCAAGTGGTGTTAGGACCTAAGAATTAACCTAAAAATTGGCCATGCTAGCCAAGGGCTCCACGGAGGACTGCACTGCTGGCTGGTGAATAAAAGGGGAGCGAGAAGGCAAGCAGTGAAGAGGAAGACAGGCTGAGCTGTGGATTTTTGCCTATCCAGAGGATGCAGCCATTTGTGTTTACAAGCAGTTTGACCATTTGGGATACTTAAAGTGACAGTATTCTCCCAGATTCCAGGGAGAATAAGATAAGAATAGGATCCACTTGCCAGGAACCACAAGGACATTCCAGATGCCAACAACTGAAAAGCTTCACTTACTGAGGGAGAGCCACCACTTCCTTCTCCACCAACTGACCAACGATAAACAACCACCAAGAAGAGCCTGACTCACCCTTAACTGCTCTTCACAAACAGTTAACAGAGATCTAAATACAACAAAATCACAATGTCTCAGAGACAATAGTCCACACAAAGAAGCAAGATAAAGTGGTAGAAACAAGGGAGCAGGATACAGACCCAGAACACATCCCTGAGGAAGAAGCAGCATTGTAATTCCCTGATAAGGAATTCAAAATAATTATATTTCGGTATCTTCAAAGGATTGAGAGACGGATCAAGAAAATACTGGCAAAATTAAGGAAAACACAGAGAAAACCTTAGCACAATTTTAGAAGAAGATACAAGAACAAAATAACAAAATAAATGAAAAATTAGAAATGATACAAAATCTGCACATGGAAATCTAAGATCAATACTAAATTTTCAGAAATAGATAACACATGGAAAGAGCAAAGGAGTAGAATTGAATCAATGGAAGACAGAATTAGTGAGATTTAAAGCAAATACTTCAATACTTCTTTAGAAAGGGATCAATCAGAAAAAAAAGATCAAAACAAAATGAAGAAAGCCTAAGATGCTTGTGGGATACCATCAAAAGGAATAATCTAAGTGTAACTGGAATTCCAGAACAGGAAGAGAAAAATAAAATCACTGAGAAATTTTGTCCAAGATTTGTTGGAAGAGAACTTCCCTGATATGATGGAAGATGAGAATATATCTGTTCAGGAAGTCCAATGAACCCCAAACAGGATAGACCTCAAAAGAAAATAACCAAGACATATCATCATCAAACTCACCAAAACCAAAAACAAAGAAAGAATCCTGAAAGCAGCACAGGAAAAATGAAAAGTTACCTACAAAGGACAACCAATAAGAATAAGCTCTGATTTCTCAACAGAAACCATGCCAGTGAGAAGGCAATGGGATGGTATATATAAAACCCTGAAAAAGAAAAATTTCCAACAAAGATTTATATACCCAGTAAAATTGTCCCTCAAATATGGTGGTGAATTAGGAGATTTCCAGATAAGCATAAATTAAAGGAATTTCTTAAAATCAGACCAACCTTACAAGAGATACTAAAGGGAGTCCTTTGAACAGAGAACCAATAATAGCAAACAACAACCGAACATTAATACAGATGATGACATAACCCAGAAACCAACACTGCTATGGACATATCCAAAGTAAAATAAGCTTACAAGATTGTAAACAGGGAACCAGAGACATCAATTTGGAAATGAGGACCACTACAAACCAAAAAGAGGGGAAAAAAATAGTGTAGTTATGGAACTTCTAAATGGAGAGGTAGTCAAGAGAGTTGCAAGACTGAATGGACTGTTCTAAACTTGGGGAGAAAATTATAAACCACAGGTTAACCTCAAAAAAAAAAAAAAAAAAAAGATAAATCTTCACATCACAATAAAAAAGAGCACAAGCACAAATATTTAGCAAATACTAAAACAACAGCAACACAGGAAAGGATAACATGATTCATAAACATAATGAGCTCAGCACAGAAAATTATATGGAACAAAGAAGCCAGGAACACCATGAAAATACATAACAAAATTACAGCAACTAAGTTATACTTGTTGATAATTACACTGAATGTTAATGGAACAAATGCACCACTCAAGAGATGGAGAATTGAAGACTTGATAAGAAAACATAACCCATCAATATGTTGTCTAAAAGAGACATACCTTAGAGACAAAGACAAAAATAGACTAAAAATCAAAGGTTGGAAAAGATATATCAAGCAAATGGCAACCATAAAAGAGCAGGAGTGACAATATTAATTTCTGATCAGATTGACTGTAAGACAAAAACCACCATAAGAGTCAAGGAGGGACATTATACAATGATTAAAGGATCAATTGAACAAGAAGATATAACCATAATAATATCTATGGACCCAATGAAAGAGCCTCAAAATACATAAATAAGACTTTAGAAGAGTTGAAAAGTCAAATAGATGACTCAACAGTCATAGTGGGAGACTTTAATACACCATTTTTAATGAAAGATAGAACAACTAGAAAGAAACTCAACAAAGATGCAGAAGACCTAAACAATACAATCCACCAACTTGACTTTACAGACATCTACAGAGCACTTTATCCAACAACAGCACAATATACATT
>NW_006921775.1:5816690-5817367 GCF_000298275.1 Orycteropus afer afer
TGAACAGGTCATAAAAAAAAAATTACCAACATAAAAAAGTCCTGGATGGTTTCACCAGAGAAGTCTACCAAACATTCAGAGAAGAACTGACACCAATCCTACTCAAACTATTCCAAAACATATAAAAGGATGGTCTCCTCCCTACTTCATTTTATAAAGCAAGCATAACTTGATACCAAAGGCAGACATCACACAAAAGGAAGACTACAGACCAATATCCCTCATGAATATAGATGCAAAAATCTTCAACAAAACCCTAGCCAATAGACTCCAACAACATATCAAGAAAATAGTTCATTATGACCAAGTGGGGTTCATATCAGGTACGCAAGGATGGTTCAACATTAGGAAAACAATCCACATCATCTACCACATAAATAAAACAAAGGAGAAGAAGCACATGATCATATCAATTGATGCAGAAAAGGCATTTAATAAAATCCAACACCCATTTCTGGTCAAAACTCTCAGCAAAATAGGAATAGAAGGGACATTTCTCAACATAATAAAGAGCATATATGCAAAACCAACAGCCAATATTGTTCTCAGTGGAGAGAGACTAAAACCATTCCCCTTGCAAACAGGAACCAGACAAGGATGCCCACTATCACTGCTTCTATTCAGCATTGTATTGGAAGTGCTAACCAGGGCAATAAAGCAAGAAAGGGAAATCAAAG
>NW_006921775.1:5818613-5856320 GCF_000298275.1 Orycteropus afer afer
TATGTGCTTCCAAAGACTTCTCCAAAAGAGTCAAAAGAGAACCTACAGATTGGGAAAAAATGTTTGATAATAACATGTCTGACAAGGGACTTATCTCTAGAATTTATAGAAAAATCCAACACCTCAACAACAAAAAGACAAATAATCCAATTAAAAATGGGCAGAAGATATGAATAGACACTTCACCAAGGAGGATATTCAGGCAGCCAACAAACATATGATCAAATGCTCATGATCATTAGCCATTAGAGAGATTTAATCAAAACAACAATGAGATACCATCTTGCCCCAGCACTAGTAGAAAATTTCAACAAGACAGAAAATAACAAATGCTAGCGAGGATGCAGAGAGATTGGGACTCTCATACACTGCGAGTAGGACTGTAAAATGATACAACCACTGTGGAACACAGTATGGCAATTCCTTAAAAAGTTGGAATTAGAAATACCATTTGACCTAGCCATTCCATTACTAGGTACATATCCTAAAGAAGTGAGACCCATGACAAGAACAGACATATGCATTCCCATGATCATCGCAGCACTATTTACAATAGCCAAAAGATGGAAACAAATTAGGTGTCATCAACTGAAGAATGGATATCCATACTATGGTACATCACACAACAGAATACTATGCAACCCTAAAGAATAATATCGAATCTGCAAAACACTGCATAACGTGGATGAACTTGGAGGACATTATGCTGAGTGAAATAAGTCAATCACAGAAGTATTAGTCCATTATTGTAAAAAGTCAAGGAAAGTTTTATATATGGAAGGAAATTTTCTTTGTTAGTTACCAGGGGTGGGAGAGGAGGGAACACTGTAAGATAGGTAGAGACAAGAATTGATTTGGGTGAAGAGAAGGGCCAAATGTGAGTCATCAACATGGTGGCATTGATGAAGGGGAAGACTTAGAGAGGTACATGGGAGGTACAGACAACAAAGATGAACCCTTTTGCACATACAGTACTGAATTGTCAGTGAAGACAAATCCCATGGGTGGATAGATGGTAGACAGGCTGAACTATTAGGTATGTCTATACAGGGGGTAGTGTGCCCAAGACCATGTATAGGATTGGCAGACAGTATTTCTACAAGTGCATCGGTATGTTCTGTAAGAATTCCCAGGTGTATAGTAGAGGTAACAAGGGACAAGGTGGTAGTCATTTCTTGGTCACAGCCAGCTACCCGGAGGGAGCAAGTAGTTGGACCTGTGGGCTCAGGACCTTGGTCACAGGGGCCATCAAGCTCAATTGGTATAAAATACTACACAAAACATTGTTCCACATCCTACTTTGGCGAGCAGTGACTGGGATCTTAAAAGCTTGCAAGCGGCCATCTAGATGCAACTATGGGTCACTCCTCATTCAGAACAAAGAATGAAGAAAACCAAAGATTCATGGAAACAATTAGTCCAAGCGACTGGTACACCATGCAATCCTTAGCCTATACGACTGTGAGACCAGAAGAACTAGATGGTGCCTGGCTACCACTGTCAACTACTCGGAGGGGGGATCTCTGTAGGAGATTCTGGATAGAGAGGTAGAACAATGTGAACCAAAACTCAAAATCATTAAAAAAAAAAAAAAAAAAGAGACCAAGTTTGCTGGTCTAATAGAGCCTCATGGAACCACTGAGACTAGGGCCCTTAGCTGCCCTTCAGGTCTGGAACTGAACCCACTCCTGTGGCTTTCAGCCAAACAAAAGACAGGCATATTAGGTGAACATTTACATTAGGTAGATACACTTCTTGGAGAGAACAATCATGGGAGAATAGAGGGGCTGTGTATGCACAGTGAGACAGCTCAGGGGGCAGGAGTGCATGGAGGGATGGACACAGAGAAGAGGTAAATAACTATAGGGAGGAAGTGGGAGTGGAGCTGTTGCATTGTGGTAAATTGTAGTCAATGTCAGGAAATAAAGTGTATGTGAACTGCTGTATGGAAAGTGAATTTCCTCTGTAAACTTTCACCCAAATCACACACACACACACACACACACACACACAAATCTTACCACAACTGGTTAAGCAGTACAGTAGACTCCTAACTGAAAAATTGACGGTTCAAGCCCTCCCAGAGGCACCTGGGAAGACAGACCTGGCAATCTGCTTCTGAAAGGTCTCAGCCTTAAAAACCGTATGGAACAGTTACTCTGCACACATGGGGCCACCATGAGTCAGAATTAACCGAAGGCAACTAATAACAACTTAGCAACAAAAACACAGGCAACCCAATCAAAAAACGGGCAGAGGACTTGAATAGACATTTCTCCAAAGAAAATATACAAATGGCCAACAGACAAATGAAAAGATGTAGTCATTGTTGGGTGCCATGGGATCACTTTCAATCTATAGTGTCCCCATGTAGCAGAGTAAAACTATCCTACAGGGTTTTCAAGGGTATAATCTTTACCAGACCAGATTGCCAGGTCTTTCTGCTATGGAGCTGCTGGGTGGGCTCAAATCCCAACCTTTCTGTTAGCAGCTGATCACTTAACCATTGCACCACTAGGCCTCCTTAATTAGTCATTGTCATTGTTGTTATGTGCCATCGAGTTGGACCTGACTCATAGCGACCCCTCCTTGGGTTTCTGAGGCAGTATCACTATGGAAGTAGATTGCCCCATCTTCCTTCCAAGGAGTGGCTGGTGGGTTTGAACCACCAGGCTTCTGGTTAGAAGTCAAGTGCCTTAGGCACTACGCTACCAGAGCTCCCTCATACCCACTAGGAAGGCTGTAATCAGAAAAACAGAAAACAAGTATTGGAGAGTCTGTGGAGAAATTGAAACCCTCATTCATTGCTTCATGTAAAGTGGTGCAGCTGCTGTCGAAAACGATTTGACAGTTCCTCAAAATTTAAAGATGGAATACCATTGTTGTTGTTATGTGCTGTCGAGTCGTACCGAACTCATAGCTACCCCTCCTTGGGTTTCCAAGGCAGTATCACTATGGTCCCCTCCTTAGGTTTCCGAGGCAGTATCACTACGTTAGTAACCTAGCAATTCCACTTCCACTTAATACCCAAAAGAATTTAAAGCAGGAAAACAAACAGACTCTTGTATCTATGTTAATTGCAGTGTTACTCAAAATAGCAAAAAGGTGGAAACAACCTAAACGTCCATTAACAGATGAATGGATAAATAAAATGTAGTACCTACATACAACTGACTGTTACTCAGCCATAGAGAGAAATTAAGTCCTGATACATACTACAACGTGAATGAAACTTGAAAACATTATGCTGAGTGAAATATGTCAGTCACACAAAGGCATATATTGTATTGTCTCACTTATATGAAATATCTAGAACTGGCATATGTATAGAGAGCAAAATGTATTTAGTGGATACCAGAGGTAGGAAGGTGGGGAAGGGAGAGAGTTAGTACTTACAGGACACTTGTTATGTGCCATCGAGTCGGCCCCTACTCATAGTGACCCCTCCTTGGGTTTCTGAGGCAGTATCGCTATAGAAGAAGATTGCCCAACCTTCCTTCCAAGAAGTGGCTGGTGGGTTTGAACAATTAGTCAAGTGCTTTAGGCACTATGCTACCAGAGCTCCCTACAGGACACTGAGTTTCTGTTAAGGATGATGGAAAAATTTGGAAACAGATAGTGGTGATGTTTACACAACAAAATGAAAGTAATTAATGTCATTAAACTACACGCTAAAAATGTTGAAATGGCAAATGTTTTTGTTACACATATATTTATCACAATTTTTAAAAAGATTTATATGCAAAGGATTGGGAGTCAGAATGGTGTTGGACTTCTTAACTGGGAGCTAGGGGTAATGGAGCCCTCTCGTGACAATTCTTTGAAAATTCTATATGTTTCGCTATGAGTTGGGTCCAACTGGACGGCACATAACAACTACAACATATGTTTCCTAATTTCTAACCAAGTATAAGGATAAAATAAAGATGTTTCCAGCATGCAAGAACCCATATATATATACACTAATTGGCCAGCCCTGGGCCATATGCTCACCTTGGAGGACAGAGAGTGGAATCCCTAAGTAAACACAAGGTATAGTCCCAGAAAAAAGTTAGAATGGAAGCTGGGCCAGCAAACACAAGAGAGATTCACTACAGATGGTCAGCCAGTAACGGTATTAGAACTTGTGCACAGCAAGATCCAAATTTTGTTTTGAAATTAATCTGGCCACGGAGTCCAGGATAGATTTGGAGATGGAGAACTCTAGGGTTAGGAAGACCAGTTAGGAGGCTACTACAATCACCCAGGTAAAAGATATGACAGTGGGAATGGAACACAGAGAACACATATAAGAAGTTATTACAGAGGTAAATTAGTTGTTATGATCACTCACATGAAGAAGATATAGGGGAAGGGTATCAGGTGAGAGGAAAGTTGTTCATCTGGTAAAATGTAGAGGAATGCTGTCCTTAGAAGCCTAAGACCCAATCTATCAGATAGAGTTGTGAGATAGCCTCCTCATTTGCTAGCTCTTATGTTCTTCATCCTTTCAGGTAAATTGCCAATCTTAAAAATTACAGTTACTCCCCGGATCTCTTCAGACACATTCAGATCTATTTGGAAAAATAGCAAGAAGTCTAATATCACCCATAAAAAGAAGAAAAAGGTAAGCTCTTGGGTACTTGTGTGGGGCAGTAACAGCCACCAGGGACTTCTGCTTGGAATCTGGGACACTCCAGATGGAAGATGGTTCTGTCCAGCAACAGATTTTGCACTTGGCAAGATCATGAGATTTCAGTTCCAGGTAACACTCCTCCAACCTATGGTTCCATTCCAAGGATCATGATTGTACCAAGGGTCAAGTAGTAAGAGTAACTCCTACCACCAACCATCCCTGATATTGTTAGTTGCAGTCGAATGAGTTCTGACTCACGACAACCTATGTCTAACAGAACAAAACCATTGCTCAGTCCTATGCCATCTTCATGATAATTTATATGTGAGTCCATTGCTACTGTGTAGTGCCTTTCAATTGAGGGGGGTTGCTCATCTTCCAGCACAATATCAGACTATGTATGTGCTTTTGTGATCCATAAGTTTCACTGGCTAGTTTCCAGAAGTAGATCGTCATGCCTTTCTTCCTAATCTGTACCATGGATGACCCTGCTGGTATTTGAAATACTGGTGGCATAGTTTCTAGCATCATAGCAACATGCAAGCTACCATAGTACAACAAATGGACAGACAGGTAGTGCCTTCCCCCTAACCCCCACCAAATTTTGGTTTCCTGCTAGCACACTGTTGATCTGAAATGGTGAAAAATACCTAATTTTTTTTGAAGACTGTGTTACACTTAGGAAATATTGATTTACATATACCCATTGCCATCAAGTCAATACTGGCTCATAATGACACTACAGGACAGAGTAGAACTGCCCCATAGGGTTTCTAAGGCTGTAATCTTTACAAGAGCAGACTGCCATAGCTTTCTCTTTTGCAGTGGCTGGTGGGTTGGAGCTGCTGAACTTTCAGCCCTTAACCACTGGCTACTGTCTATTGTATGAAGTTGAACTTCCTTTTTCCTTTTTTTGATTTATATTTTTCTGTTCATTATTTAACAGGCTAAAAACTGAACATGGATGACATCTATTCCCATGACCAAGCAGATATGCCTAGAAAGACACCACTTGCTCCAAAATAGTTTTCACTGTGATCAAGTTCCTTTCAAATTCTAAAGTTGAATAACATTATTTTATGAAAGTTCAAAGTAGTGTTAATCCTATCACAATTGTTATTTTCTAAAATGTGGGTTTCACAAGTGGATCTTAGTAAAAATAGGTAGAATGTTTTTATGGGACTTTATGTGCAGGTGAAATTTGTAATTTGGAGGAAATCATGATCTTTACCTAAGTATATAAATACAGCTGTAGTTGGAAATAATAGGAGTATTTGGAAATAATAACCACTTTCTTAAAGGGAGCATTCCTAAAAATTAGTATCTTTCCTAAATGAGAAAACTTCTAATCACTCTATCCTACCATGAAGATGTCAGATACTCCATGGGAGATGGAAGCAGATATGGATAACCTTTGCAACAGTGCATTCATTATTTTCTGCTTTGACCTTTTTGTTGATGCCATGTGTTTTCATAATGGAAGATATTCTGAAATTAAGTAATAAAAAATTTGAGCTATTATAAGTTTTGATACAATTATATGCAAAATACCTGCCCCAAGTGGACTCTGGTGGTAGGATTGGTGGGGTGAGGCCCATTTTTTTGGATTCACACACTTCCACAGGTTCCCACCAGGCAACAGCATGTACTACAACTGGGATAACAGTTTTCCAAGAGACCTGAAAACAAAAAACCAAACCCATTGCCATCAAGTGGCAGCCCCTGTTGGGTTTCAAAGGTGGTAAATCTTTATGGAAGTAGATTGCCCCATCTTCATTCCACAGAACAGCTGATGTGTTTGAACTGTCAATCTCCAAGAAACCAGAGAGGCTGAAAATATTGGTGGGCAATATATGTCCTATGGGTCATGAAAGGGTTAATCAAGGTATGGATGATAAATTGAATTAGTTGGATTTTATATGTCATCACAACCTGTTGGAGGGATGAAGAGCATGAGAAGTAGAATTAGAAGAAGATGAACTGGAATTCTCAGTGGAGAGCCTGCAGCTGTCCAGGTGTGTGACCTTGGGCAAGTCAGTTCACCTCACTGTGCCTCTGTTTCCCCTTATGTAAGATACAGATAAGGATAAGCATCATCTTATTTGGTAAGCAGTAAATGAGATGATGCAAGCCAAGCATTTTAGGACAATGCCTAGTACATAGAATGGGCTGAAAAATTAATGTTAGTGGCTGCTATTATTGTTGATGTTAGAATTGAGTGATTCCAGTTTTTCTGCCAGGACAAAACAGAAAAGGAAAAAAATCCTCTTCATTTTGACATTTACAAAACTACAGCTGTACTTTTACTAAGGAAAATAGTGTCTACCCATAAAGATCTATTTGCTGAAACCTCACCTGCTATGATCATGGAACTGTGGGGAAAAGAACTGGTCATTCCTATATGTACACATTTAGCAAGTGCTGTAAAGTTTATGGAGCCAAACTAACTGTAGAGTTTGGATGAATATAGCAAGTTATCTCTACACTTGAGGATCTTAGGATCTAGCTAGGAAGACAAGATCTTCATACATGAAAAGTAAATAAGCATAGAGTATAACCAAAAAAATAAAAATAAAAACCAAATTCACTGCCGTCGAGTCAGATCTGACTTATAGAGACCCCTCCTTGGGTTTCCGGGGCAGTATCTCTACGGGAAGTAGATCACCCAACCTTCGTTCTGAGGAGTGGCTGGTGAGTTTGAACCACCAGCCTTTTGGTTAGCAGTCAAGTGCCTTAGGCACTACACCACCAGAGCTCCCTTTATTGACAATGCAGAAGCATTGGACTATGTGAATTATAATAAATTATGGCATAGGGGAGCTCTGGTAGCATAGTGCCTAAGGCATTTGACTGCTAACCAAGAAAGAGGCTGGTGGTTCAAATCCACCAGCCACTCCTCAGAAGGAAGATTGGGCGATCTACTTCCGTAGAGATACCATCTTGGAAACCCAAAGAAGGGTCACTATGAATCGGATCCAACTCCATGGTAGTGAGTTTGGTTTAGTTTAACATTGCAAAGAATGGGAATTCCAGAACACTTGTGCTCATGAGGAACCTGTACATGGATCAAGAGGCAATTATTAGAATAGAACAAGGGGGTACTGCATGGTTTAAAATTAGGAAAAGTATATGTCAGGGCTGTATCTCTTCACCATACTTATTCAATCTGTACACTGAGCAAATAATCTGAAAAACTTGATTATATGAAGAAGAATGTAGCATCAGGACTGGAGGAAAACTCATTAACATCCTGTGATATGCAGATGACACAACCTTCGTTGCTGAAAATGAAAAGGATGTGAAGCACTTACTGATGAAGATCAATGGCTACAACCTTCAGAATAGATAACACTTCAACATGAAGAAGAACTGATGCCTTTGAATTATGGTGTTGGTGAGGAATATTATATAAATTATGAACTGCCAGAAGAATGAACAAATCTGTCTTGTGAGATGTACAGCCAGAATGCTCCTTAGAAGTGAGGATGATGAGAGTTTGTCTCATGTAATTTGGACATATTATCAGGAGGGACCGGTCCCTGGAGAAAGGCCTCACACTTCGGAAAGCTGAGAGTCGACAACACAGAGAAAGACTCTCAATGAGATAGATTGACAGAGTGGTTACAACAATGGGCTCAAAGATAGCAATGATTACTGAGATGGTGCAGGATGGGGGAGTGTTTAGTTCTGTTGTACATGGGGTCATTGTGAATCGGAACCATTTGACGGTAGCTATCTCTGGTAACATAGTGCCTAAGGCACTTGACTACTAACCAGAAGGCTGGTGGTTCAAACCCACCAGCCACTCCTCAGAAGGAAGGTTGGGCAATCTACTTCCGTAGAGATAGTGCCTCGGAAACCCAAGGAGGGGTCGCTATGAGTCGGGTCTGACTTGATGGCGCATAACACAACAACAACAACAAAAGTCACTCCCCAGCCCCTAACATCCCTGGGGGTTCAACTCTCAAAAGTCACTGCAGCAAAGACCTCTCTCCCCAGGTTTCATGCCTTAGCACAGACATGTTCCATTCCTCATGTCTAAACCATCCTTCAACCTTTCATTCTTTCAGTCGACTTTCCCTCCTTTCCTCTTTCAAACTGCCCATCTGGGTGCATTTTACTCTCATCTGGTTCCAGCCTTCCCTTTTTACTAGCTATCTAGCATTTATTTCCATCTCTAATAGGTGTATGGCCATTTGATATGAACAGACCATGTGTTTTGTATGTTCATCTGGTCTCCTTAGAGACATTTTGTCTGGCTCATAGCTTTAGCATGATCAGATCCACAGCTTCCACTATTACTAATGCTCTGATCCTGCCAATACCTCAGAGAACATTGCTCTGTTCACTCTTTTTCTGGCCCGGAGGGCTTCCATCCTCCCCAGTTCAAATTTCATCTCTTCCTTCAAGCTTTCCCTCACTCTGTCTGTCCTCAGGGATGCCTCTATACACTCGTAACACTTAACACACTACCCAGCAAACAGCATACATTTGCATCTAGCCACATGTGACCCTGTATTTATTTATGTTTTTACATATTTATGCATCTTGTTTCTCCCACCAGATTCCTCTAGTTTAGTTAGCCCCCACCCAACCACAAGGCCTGAGATAAGGAGTGAGGGGATTTTGAGAGACTCGATAAAAGGTGAGAGGCTCTGAATTCCAAAGCTGACATTGTAGGTGTCCACCACTAGGAAGGTGTGGTATTAGGGATTGAATTGTGTCCCACAAAAAGTATATGTAAATCCTAACCTCTATGCTGAGTGAAATAAGTCAATCACAGAAGTACAGATACTGTATTAGTTCACTATTGTAAAAAGCCAAAGAAAGGTTTTATATATGAAAGGAAGCTTTCTTTGTTGGTTACCAGGGATGGGAGGGGAGGGGAAGGAACACTGCTAGATAGGTAGAGACAAGTATTAATTTGGGTACCAAAAATAAGTGATCAACATGGTGGTACTGAGGAAGAGAAAGACATAGAGAGGTGTACGGGAGGTACAGACAACAAAGATGAACTCTTTTGCACATAAAGTACTGTGTTATTAGTGATGGCAAGCATTGATCTACAGGTAGATAGACAGGTGAACAGGCTGACCATCAAGTATGTCTAGGCAGGGGGGAGTGTGCCCATGACCATGTATACGGTTAGCAGATAATGTTTCTATATGCATATTTGTATGTGCTGCAAGAATGTCTGGGTGACGAGGGGCAAGGTTGTGAGGCTTCTTGGTCTCAGCCAGCTATTTCAAGGGAACTAGTAGTTGGACCTGCTGGCTCGGGACTCCCATGTTCTCCCACTCCATCCAGGATCTGGTGCATCAATCCCACTTGAGTGGTTGACAGTGGTAGCCAGGCACCATTTAGCTGAGTTCAACTGGCATAATGTACTACACAAAAACATTGTTCTACATCCTACTTTCGTGAGTAGCAGCTGGGGTCTTAAAAGCTTGCAAGTGGCCACGTAGATGCAATAATGGGTCTCTTCTTGTCCAGAGCGAAGAATAATGAAGAAAACCAAAGACCAAGGGACTAATAGACCATGTGATCCTCAGCCTATATGACCATGAGACCAGAAGAACTAGATGGTGCCTGGCTACCACTGTCAACCACTCAGAGGGGGATTGGTCCAGGAGGTGGGAGAACAATGTAGAACAAAACTCAAAATCATAAATAAAAAGACCAGTTTTGCTGGTCTGATAAGAGTCTGGTGACCCCTGAGACTATGGCCTCTAGTTATCCCTCAGGTCTGGAATTGAACTCACTCCTGTGGCTTCCAGCCAGGCAACAGACAGGCATATGGGGTGAACATTTACATCAGGTGGATACACTCCTTGGAGCGATCAATTGTGGGAGAATAGAAAGGCAGTGTTTACACTAGGGGACAGCTCAGGGGGTGGGAATGCATGGGAGGGAAGGACACAAGGAAGAGGTAACTATGGGGAGGAAGTAGGAGGGGAGCTGTTACATCATGGAGAATTGCAGTTAATGTCATGAAACAAAATGTGTATAAACTGCTGTATGGAAAATGAATTTGCTCTGTAAACTTTCACCCAAATCACAATAAAAATTTTAAAGAAAGAAAAGTCCTAACCTCTATACCTGTGGTTAGGAGTTCTGCTGGTGTAGTGCCTAAAGCATTTGCCTGCTAATCAGAAGGCTGGCAGTTCAAACCCACCAGCTACTCCTTGGAAGGAAGACTGGGCAATCTACTTCCATAGAGATAACACCTCAGGGACCCAAGGAAGGGTTGCTATGAGTTGGAACCGACACCATGACAGTGAGTTTGGGTTTTTTTTTTTTTGTTGTTGTTATACCTGTGGTTACAATCCCATTAGGGAATGGGGTTTCTTTGTTATGTTAATGAGGCAATATTATTATAAGGTGTGTTTTAAATCAATCTCTTTTGAGGTATACCTTCAAAGGTAGTCCCTAACTTAAGACAGGGTTCTGTTCAGACATCTTCATTATGAGTCACTTCTTTTTTCATTTTGTAGTTTTCATTATTATTGCCTTTTATTATCAGTATCTTTATTATAAATCCAATCTTTGACCATCTGTGTGTAAACATCTGAGAATGATAACATCAGCAAATTAAGTGCTACAACATAATATGTAGGTACATTTTACTAAGGATCAGATGTACAAAAAAAAACAGTCAAAAGTGTGGTTCAGTGTAACTTGTTTGCATCCTAAGTTGAGGACTGCCTTTATAAAAGAGATTAAACAAGCAAGGGAGCAAGTAGAGATCGAGGAAGAGAGATGCCAAGCCACATAAACATCATCCAGGGGAGGAAGCTCAAAAAGACAAGGACCTTCCTCCAGAGCAAACGGAGATCCTCACCATAGAGCTGGCACCCTATATTCCAACTTCTAGCCTCCTAAACTGTGAGCAAATAAAGTTCTGTTTGTTAAATCCCCCAGTGGCTGCAATGATGGGCTCAAGCATAGCAAGGATATGAGGATGGTGCAGAACCAGGCAGTGTTTCATTCTGTTGTACGTGGGGTCTCTATGAGGCAGAGCCAACATGATGACACCTAATAACAACAAAGCCACCTAGTTGACATATTTCTGTTACAACCAAAACACCAAACCAAACTCACTGCTGTCGAGTGGGATCCGACACATAGCGAACCCTCCTTGGGTTTTCAAGGTGGTATCACACAGAAGTACATCACCCAACCTTCCTTCCAGTAGCTGGTGGGTTGGTTTGAACCATCAGCCTTCTGGTTAGCAGTCAAATGCCTTACGCACTGCACCACTAGATAACTAAGATAGGTGGGAAATCTGAGGCTCTAACTCAGCTCCTTTATCTTTAAAATGGAGATTTGTTTAATTTCCTTGGGAAAACATAAGAATTTCAAACAGTTAACATGCTTGGCTGCTAGTCAAAAGATTGGTGGTTCTAGTGCACCCAGAAGGAACTCTGGTGGTGCAGAAAGAAGACGGGGCAATCTATAAAGTAAATCTATAAAGATTTACTGCCTGGGAAACCCAATGGGGGTCACTATAAGTCAGAATCCACTCAATGGCAGTGGGTTTCTTAGTCCACCCAGAGGTGCCTCAGAAGAAAGGTGTGCAGGTGCTGATCTACTTCCAAAAAATCAGCCATTGAAAACTCTACTGAGCAAATTTCTTATTTGAGGTCACTACGAGTTGGAATTGATGAGATGGTAATTGCTTTTTGGTTTTAGAAGTAGAATGACCCTGGTTTCAAAACTATCACCATCACATGATAGCAATGTGATCTTTAAGTCACTTCACTTCCCTGGATCTCATAGCCCCTACATATAAAAGGAGGAAGTTAGAGTACATTTAATGTTCTCAAGGTGTGGTCCAGGGTCTCTGAGATCCTTTCAGAGGGCCAACAAGTCAAAAACAATTTGCATAATAATATTCAGGTACAGTTTCCCTCTCAGGAGCTTTGGTAGCATAGTGCCCAAGGCACTTGACTGCTAACCAGAAGCCTGGAGGTTCAAACCCACCAGCCACTCCTCATTAGGAAGGCTGGGCAATCTACTTCCGTAGTCATACTGAATTGACAGTACGTAGCATAGTGGCTAAGACACTTGCCTGCTAACCAGACGGCTGGCGGTTCAAACCCACCAGCCACTCCTCGGAAGGAAGGTTGGGCAATCTACTTCCGTAGTGATACTGCCTCGGAAACCCAAGGAGGGGTCGCTATGAGTCGGGGCCGACTCGACGGCACATAACAACAACAACAACAACAACAACACAACATTTCCCTCTCATTTTTCTCATGAATGCTGTTTGGTGCCATCTAGTTGATTCCAACTCATAGCAACCCAGTGTAAAGGAGCTCGGGTGACACTCTGGTTAAGGCATTGGGCTGCTAACCAAAAGGTAGGTGGTTTGAACACACCAGCACTCCACGATGAGGCATGTAAAGATTTTCAACCTTGAAAACCCAATGGGGTCACTATGGGTCAGAATTAACTCATAGCAGTGGGTTTGGTTTTGTAACAGAGTAAAACTGCCTCAGGGTACTCTTGGCTGTAATCTAAGGGGCAAGTCTTTCTCCTGTGGAGCCTGCGGGAACCAACAATCTTTTGGTTAACAGCCCAAGGGCCTAAGTTTTCAAAAAGCTACATGGTTTATGTCATTGCTTTAATAGTATCTTGTAGTGGATTTATTACTGTTATTTTTTAATGAATTACTGGGGCAATCTACTTCCGTAGTGATGTTGTTGTTGTTGTTACGTGCCATCGAGTCACCCCGACTCATAGTGACCCCTCCTTGGGTTTCCGAGGCAGTATCACTACCGAAGTAGATTGCCCAACCATTTTTCAGATACCGGCGGGGATAAAGTGGTGATAAAGACATGGTTACTGCTTTGATGAAGTTTATATCTGGAGGCAAATAAATTAACAAGACAAATTTTTTTAAGTGGTAAGTTTAATGAAGACTTTAGCAAGGCACGTGGTTCCCGCACAGTTTGCGCGACTCATGTGATAAGTTTAACACCGAAGAAGTGTTGCCAGATTTCAATCACGAGTTGCTCCGGAGACTTCCGGGCTGCCGGAGTAACCGGAGGAGACTGAGGCCTCGCCCTGGCGCCGACGTATATTACGTCACCAGACCGCGCCAACCAATCGCTGGTGGCCCCGATCGGAGGCACCGAGGTAGCCCGCGGCCGGCCGGTGGCGCTGTGGCCTGTGGGGCGGCCCCAGGGAGCCGCCATAGCTGCCCTCCTCCCCCGGCCCAACGTCTCCGCCGCCGGCTCCACGCCGCCGCCATGGCCGACGTGGAAGACGGCGAGGAGCCTGGCGTCCTATCGTCTCACTCCGGGAGCGCAGGCTCCAAGTCCGGGGGCGACAAAATGTTCTCGCTCAAAAAATGGAACGCGGTGGCCATGTGGAGCTGGGACGTAGAGTGCGATACGTGCGCCATCTGCAGGGTCCAGGTGATGGGTAAGCGCTGCACGAGAGACCGGGCCGCGCTGCGGCCTCCGCGGGCTGGCTCCGGGAGGGGGCGGGGCGGGCCCGAGGCCTCGGTAAGACCTCTGCCGGCTGGGCGGGGGTCACCCTGCTCCGGCACCGTGCGTCCAGGACCCCGCCCGTGCGGCCGCTAGTTTGAGGGTTGTGGCCTCCGCCTCTGGGGCCGCCGGGTAGTTCAACAGGCTCCAGCAGCGAGAATGGGGTTAGGGGCTCGTATTTTAGTGAGGGAGATGGGCAGCAAGCAAGTAGGAGAGTCAACAAAGGTAATTTCAGGTGGTGGTTCTTAGTAGCAGTAGGGTCGATTCTGATTTAGGCGACACTATGTGTGCAGAGTCGACCTGCTCTGTAGGTTTTTCAAGGTTGTGACCGTTTGGAAGCAGATCGCCAGGTCTTTCTTTCAAGGCGCCTTAGAATAGGTTTGACTCGCCAACCTTTAGGCTTGTTGTCGAGGACCAAGAAAATTAAATGGATGATTTAATGGGAGCTGGGACGAACCACCTCGCGTTGTGTGTCCAGCCCCATCTCTAAAAGTAAAACCAGAAAGGGATTAACGTAAAGGTCTTTATTCAGAACTTTGATCGTTTTGGTCACACACCAGAGTGATTCTAGAGTCATCTTCCACAGATGACTACTCTTGAGAAGCGCAGGAAGGAAAAGCGTCCCCAACCATTGCACGTTAGTGCGAATTAGGTGGCACTTGTTTGGCTTGAAGAGAATACAGTGAAGTTGAAGAATGTTTAAGTTTTGTGGGAATTGAAGAATGTAAGTCCGTTATTCAGGGACAGTTCTTATACTCCACATAAATGCATCTCGGGTAGATGGCAAACTAGATCCCAACCCTCCCCTTCGCCGCCCTCCCTCCTGCAATCGTAGAATGCCATTTCCTAGAGTGTGCCATATCCAAGTTCCTGGAGTAGAGTACCCTGCACTGAGTGATGACTGGAGAATCCTCTTTTACATACCTTTTTCTGTGACATTTTGTATAAAAATATTGAATCGACTGAAACATTTCAGACCACCTTAATCCAGTTATGTTTTATGTGGTTTCAGTTTTAAGATCTCAGACCACCTTGAAACAAAGATGCTGTTTAAATGCAAGTTATGTTTTTAAGTAGGGCGTTTAAAATTACTGTCATAGCATCTTTTAGGGAGCTCTGGTAGCATAGTGGCTAAGACACTTGCCTGCTAACCAGACGGCTGGCGGTTCAAACCCACCAGCCACTCCTCGGAAGGAAGGTTGGGCAATCCTACTTCCGTAGTGATACTGCCTCGGTAACCCAAGGAGGGGTCGCTATGAGTCAGGTTTGACTCGACGGCAAACAACAACAACAACAACAAAGCATATTTAAGAGGAGCTCTGAACATAATGGTTAAAGCATTTGGCGGCTAACCAGAAGGTCGGCGGTTCTAACCACACAGCTGCTCCACGGGAGAAAGATGAGGCATTCTGCTTCTGTAAAGATAGCCTCGGAAACTGTCTGTGGTCGTTCTGTTCAGTCCTGTAGGGTCTCTGTGAGTCTGAATCGTCTGCATGGCAGTTTAGCATTTTAAAAGTTTCTTCAGGGTAGGTGAAAAAATCTGAGGTTTCTATGGTTTGAAAACTCATGGCTTATACTGAAAATGAGAGAATTGGAAAAAATAGCTTAAAGAAAATTTCTTTTCCTTAAAAAAAAAGGTCATAAGATCATATTTAAAATATCTAATTGCTGTACAATGAAAACATCACACCAGAATAAATGAGGGAAAGACATCTTTCATTTGCAAAGCATGACAGTGAGAAAATAAACATACTCAATCACAAATTAGCTCTTAGAGCCGGTTAACAAAAAGTTACCAGAATCAAGAGAATTCTCAATTTATGCTCATTAGTATGCTCTCTTGTTTTTTCACTAATAAAAAGTTTGTCTCAAAAAGAATTTACAGCAGTGAGATTCAAAATATTTTTTACTTTTGAAAGAACTTGATTTTAGACACTGTGTATTAGATTTAAAGGCATCTAGTTCAGTTGCTAGTAAACTCCTCCCATACACACACACATACACACCCCTTACTTAAAAACGAGAATCATGATTTCTAGTTTGTGTGACATTTTTAACTAATCCAAGCAATTTATTCATCTCGTCTTTTCTAGGACAAGCTTTGTTAAAAATTTTATCCTGTATGTTTCTGTTACTGTAAAAAGAATTTATCTCTAAACTATGCTTTTCTTAAGTTTCTCCATTATGTTTTTTACTATTACTGTTTTTAAAAATAGTAAATGGAAATGGAGAAACTTAAAATAATCAAATTTTGTGACAGATTTTACTGATTTATAGAGTAGGTCAAAGTATGGGTTATAAATGGCTCAAATTCATCATTTAACTTTCTAATTATAGTAAGTATTCTGTAGAATTAATGTTGCAGATTTACAACAGCTGTGCTTTGGGTTCAGCAAAGTATTCTGGACTAAACCTTTGTATTTTGTTTATGAGGTGTTAATATCCATTTAGTGGACAAGTGACCCCAGAAAGAACTTTTAAAGACTTCCTGATCCTTACCAACAGTCATACTAAGAAGTGTTGCTGTTATGTACTCCTTAGAAATGTTCTGCTTTAGATATTAGAAATATTAAAAGAAAAAAAAATTATCTGAAACTAGGAATTTTTGTAGATTTGGTTTAATTTTTTTACAATAAATCTACATCAAAGCTACAAGCATAATCCAGAGATTTTTAGATTCTGAAACAAAATCCCGCTTAATCCCATTTCTTTGCTATTTGGAATTTATTTCAGATATCTAAATGATATATTTTTGACGCCTTGGTACAAAATTTGCCTATTACTCTGTTGTGATGCGGGTAACACTGTTGCTTGGTTTCCACTGTCTGACTTCATCCTGAAAGCATATGGCACAGTGAGCAAATGCTGATGAGGAAGAGAGGAGTAAGTTTACTGGTATAGCTACGTTATGAAAAGCTGGAGTAACCCTTCGTGGCTGTATGTTAATATAGGCATTTTACTTAACTTTTGGGAGTCTTGTTTTCCTAACTTGTAAAAGGCAGTTGAGATCACCAAAGTTTCCCTTTATAGTTCTAAAATTCTCAAATTCTGTGATAACACAGAATCAGAGCCAGATATAGGTAGCATTTCTTCACTCTTTATCACAATCCTTATGTTCTTGTCTGCCTCCCCATTTGCTGGTGAGCCACGGTCACTTTGTTGTCCCCAGTGTATAACTAACTCCTTTCACAGCATCGTCGTCGTTATGTGCCATCGAATCAGACCCGACTCATAGTGACCCCTCCTTGGGTTGCGGAGGCAGTATCACTATGGAAGTAGATTGCCCCATCTTCCAAGGAGTGGCTGGTGGGTTTGAACCGCCAGCATTCTGGTTAGCAGTCAAGTGCCTTAGGCACTATGCTGCCAGAACTCCCGCCTTTCACAGCATAGATGGTCAGTGATTGTGGAATTGAAGAAAGCCTTGAGAGGCAGTAATTGTTTTTATCCACAGTGAAGAGGCCAGAGTGGTGGCGTTTTCTTAAGGGTGGTAAGAGCAAGGAGAGGAGCAAGGAAATGAGCATAAGCCAGTGTAATAAGAGATGCAGGTTTCAACTCCATGCGTTTCCATTTTTGCAGAATTTTTCTCCTATTTATGTTTAAAACTACTCTCTTCTGTGATTTCAACTTCCTTTTACCCCTTTGATTCCTCTTCCACCCAGTGATGATCCATGTTATTGGTCCATCATCAGCAAATTGTACCCTAGATTGGATTTTTTAAAATATTCTTGTTGGTGAGAATAAACACTGCAAAACATACACCAATTCAGCTATTTCTACATGTATAATTCAGTGACATTGACTGTATTGTTGGGTTATGCAACCACTCATTCTCTTTTTCTGAGTTGTTCTTCCCCCATTAACATAAACACACTGCCCCCAAGGTTCCTATCTAATCTTTCAAGTTGCTTTTGTCACTTTGATCTCATATGGATAGCTCTTAAAAGAGCATAATGCTCAGGATATTTTTTTTTTTTTTTAAATCACACTATTGAGTCATTTCTACTCGTAATGACTTAGTAGATTGCCTCATCTTCCTTCTGTAGAGCATCTGGTGGGTTTGAACTGCTGACCTTGGGGTTATGCCTTACCCACAATGCCACCAGAGCTCCTTAAGCTTAACTGTTGTTTGATATTAGAAAGACTCCAGGGGATATTTTTAAGATCATCTCAGGGCTATAGTTTCAGAGATTCACCCAATCCCCTTGGCTCCAGAAAGTCTGGAGTCCATGAGAAGTTCAAATTCTGTTCAAAATTTTTCCCCTTTTGACCTTCTGTGGAATCTTTGACCAGAATGTTCAGTAATGGTACCCAGGCACCATCCAGTTATTTTGGTTTCATGACAAAGGAGGCAGTTGTTCGTTAGCCATACTTGCCCAGATTGATTTTGAAAACTTTTACTTTACCCTTGGGTTCTCGTTTCTAATACTTACTTTGTCATTGTCAAGTAGATGCTGTGGCTCGGGCTTAACTATAAAGAGAGCATTTTCTTTAAAAGAAAATAAAGATGACTCAAACCAAACCAGACTCGCTGCCGTCAAGTTGATTCTGAC
Source organism: Orycteropus afer afer (assembly GCF_000298275.1). Classification (NCBI taxonomy): domain Eukaryota; kingdom Metazoa; phylum Chordata; class Mammalia; order Tubulidentata; family Orycteropodidae; genus Orycteropus; species Orycteropus afer. The sequence continues at coordinate 5,837,273 of NW_006921775.1, forward strand.
TCATAGCAACCACCATAGGGTTTCCAAGTCTGTCGATCTTTACGGAAGTAGATTGCCTCATCTTTCTTCCATGGGTTTTAACCACTGTACCACCAGAGCTCTTTATTGAGTACCTAGTATCTCTTATCTAATAAAATTCTTACAGATTTGTATCATTCCCACTTAATATATAAATACCTCATAGTATTATCCCCATTTTACAAGTGAGGAAATTGAGGCTCATCTGAACTTCATAACTGGTCCAGGGCCATACAGCTGGTAAATAGCTATGAGATAGGATTTGGCTTAAAATCTCTCTGGCTCCAAAACCTCTATCCCTTCTATACCTCACTGCTTTTTCACTAGTCTTAATTTAGATGACCACCAGTCTTAACCGTTTGGAAGCATACCAGGGTAGTTTATTTTAAAGGAACTCATAAGTGTCTTTGGAAAGAAAATAAGAAGTTTCTTTGTAATCTAAGTTAGTTAGGTTTGTAACCTAACTTTGTACCTAAGTATCAATGACTCAAGAAAATTTGCTTGGAAAAAACTTTAATTGAAAAGAATTTAATTTTTATATAGGTTAATACAGGCACATAAAAAAATACATATATAAAAAGGTACCCAGTGAAAACTGCCATTTCATCCTCTCCTAGATAGATGTTATTGTTTGTTTCTTGGATATCCTCCCAGAGTTTATGTATGTATGTATGAGTAATTACAAATACATACATACATAGAGGGTGCAAGCAAGCAAGCGAGCCAGCTCTGGTGGGTAAGGGATTTGGCTGCTAACCAGAAGTTCATTGGTTCAAACCCACCAGCTGCTCTGCAGAAGGAAGATGAGGCAATCTACTTCCATAAAGATTTAGAACCTTGGAAACTCAGTGGGGATCGCTGTGAGTCAGAAATGACTCAATGGCAGTGGACATAGATAGTTAGACAGACAGACCAAACCAAAACCAAACTCACTGCGTGGAGTCAATTTGACTCATAGCGACCCCTCCTTAGGTTTCTAAGGCAGTATCTCTACAGAAGTAGATTGCCCAATCTTCCTTCCGAGGATTGGCTGATGGGTTTGAACTTCCAGCCTTCTGGTTAGCAGTCATATTGCCTTGGGCACTATGCCACCAGAGCTCCAAGATAGACAGGTAGAAGTAGATACATGATTTATTTAAAAAGAATATATTGAAAACAAACTACCTCTAAGATTGATCTATGTGGGTATGCCCAGCAAGCTTAGAATAACTTCTTTTAGGGGTAGAGTATGGCATATTTTTCACTAGTGGTTACATCCACTGTCAGGTCATCTTTTCATCAGAGCTTGTAAAAATAGAGGGTCGGTAACCATTGTGAAATTGCTCCTGGTCATAAGTAATTTGTGAAGTGCCTTGTACTTTAGTCATCTTTAAATAGTTACATTCAGATGAGAAATTAATAGTATGAGTCTTTTATCTTCATCTCTAACCCTTAGGGCTTTTATTTGACTTTGATGTGTCTGGGTTTTAAAAATTGCCTTCTGATCATCAGAATGAGAATTGCTATTTGTTTACTTTTAGATGCCTGTCTTAGATGTCAAGCTGAAAACAAACAAGAGGATTGTGTTGGTATGTTGTAATTTCACTCTGTTGTTTTTTCAACTGAAGGTTTTCTCTCAGTGGGGATGTTTGAATTTGCAGTTAAGATTGACTTTATCAATACACAAAAATAAACTGTAAAGTAGTGGTCCATTATTAATATAAAATGTGATGGTTCTCAAAAGGCCTTTGTGGAATGAATCTGTAAGTCATTTTATTGCCTGTAATTAAGAAGAATGGGTTATATATTCCAGACATGATCATAGTACATATTTTGGTAATCAAAAAAGAAATAGCTGTGTTCTGATGCAAAAATTATAAAACAAGAAATTTGCCAAAACATCACTTGAATTGTGGCTATTTTATAAGTCAGTTGAGTAGGCTTTTATTCTTATAAAACATTCTTGTTTTCAATACCCTTTTAAAGTATAGTATTTAATTTTTCAACTAAGGTAGAAGAAATCTTCAGTATCAGTTATTTTGTTTGGAATATGGTTTGTGTATAAAGATCTATTAAATTTTCTTGTAGTCTGAGACTACAAAATCTGTCTTAGCCTAATTTTAATTGATTCAAAGATCTTTAAGTTCTAGTCCTTGCAGTGATCACTTCTGAATTGTCACAAGTGTTTAAAGGTTTCCATAGAGTGAAAAGTTAACTTTGTGCATTGTGTTTGCATGGTTTACACACAGTGTCTTCATGATGATTTATGCAGTTTTGATCAAATTCTATTTCTTCCTCCTTAAACACTTGGAATCTCTTCTCCTTGATTCCTACCCCATGCAGTTAATTTTCCTAAGAAGTATGTTTTTGTCTCTTTTTCCCCTATTTCATTTAATCTTGGTCTTTGTCATACAGCTCAATTGGTCAAGCAAGGGAAGAAATCAAGGTTGAGATTTTATACCAGATTGTCCGTGAATTCCCTTGATTTCGGTTTTTTTCTTATACTGTTTGTTCGGAGTATATTAATTTGGAAATTGGGAGGAGCAGAGCAGATTTCTTTGATCACAAGGGAGTTCTCTCTCTAGCCAGCCACTTTGAATGGCTATTGCTTGTAGATGATTTAACATTAATTTACCACTTCTAGAGAACAGCTCGGGAGCTCTGGTAGTATAGTGCCTAAGGCACTTGACTGCTAACCAGAAGGCTGGCGGTTCAAACCCACCAGCCACTCCTCAGAAGGAAGATGGGGCAATCTACTTCCATGTGATATTGCCTCGGAAACCCAAGGCGGGTTCGCTATGAGTCGGGTCTGACTCGATGGCACATAACAACAACAACAACAAGAGAACAGCTCAGTAGGTAGAGGTACAGCTGATAATGTTTAGGAGAGTAATTATCTATCAGTTATAGCCTGCTATGAAAGAGAAACATTTAAAACTCATTATATCTTGGTAAATAAAAGTTGGGAGGACATTTTCTAATAAAGCCCCAAAGAACTCCAAGCTCAGTAGATGACTGAGAAGGCCTAGCATCTAAGAATGACTCAAATCCTTTAAGCCCTTAACTTTAGGAAGACAGCATGTGGAGCTGTGTAGAAACCTGGGGCCACCACATCACCCACAGATTTTTGAATGAAAAGTCTTCCAAACACAGTGACTTATCATAACTTCTACATGTAAGTTTCTATGTGTTGCTTTATAAATAGAAATTATTTTGACTCACTAACCATCTAAGTAATATATCAGACAGTTTGGCTGAAAGCAAAGAATACCAGAAAGATGTTTACTTGTGTTTTATTGATTATGCAAAAGCATTTGACTGTGTGGATCATAACAAATTATGGATAACATTGAGAAAAATGGGAATTCCAGAACACTTGATTGTGCTCATCAGGAACCTGTACATAGATCAGGAGGCTGTCATTCGAACAGAACAAGGGGACACTGCATGGTTTAAAATCTGGAAGGGTGTGTGTCAGGGTTGTATCCTTTCACCATACTTATTCAATCTATATGCTGAACAAATAATCCAAGAAGCTGGACTATATGTAGAAGAACGTGGCATCAGGATTGGAGGAAGAGTCATTAACAACCTGAGATACAGAGATGAGACAGCTTTGCTTGCTGAAAGGATGACTTGAAGCACCTTACTGATGAAGATTAACGACTACAGTCTGTAGTATGGATTACATTTCAACATAAAACAAAAATCCTCACAACTGGACCAATAAGCAGCCTCATGATAAATGGAGAAATGATTGAAGTGGCCAAAGATTTCATATTACTTGGTTCCACAATCAACACTCATGGGATCAACAGTCAAAACATCAGACGATGTATTGCACTGGGCATATCTGCTGCAAAAGATCTTTCAAGTGCTGAAGAGCAAAGATGTCTCCTTGAAGACTAAGGTGCGCCTAACCCAAGCCATGGTATTTTCATTTGCTTCGTAGGCTTGTGAGAGCTGGACAGTGAACAAGGAAGACCCAAGAAGAGTTGATGCTTTTGAGTTGTGGTGTTGGCAGAGAATTCTGAAAGTACCATGGACTGCCAAAGGAATGAACAAAGCTGTCCTGGAAGAGGTGCTGCCGCAGTGTTCCTTAGAAGTGAGAATGGCCAGACTTTGTCTGACCTATTTTGGTCATGTCAGAAGGGACTGTTCCCTGAAGAAGGATATCATGCTTGGTAAAGTGGAGGGTCAACAAAAAAGGGGAAGGCCCTCAATGAGATGGATTGATAAAGTGGCTGCCACAGTGAGCTCAGGTATAGCAAGGATTGTGAGGCTGGCACGGGACAGGACAGTGTTTTGTTCTGTTGCACATGGGGTCATTGTAAGTCAGAGCTGACTTGACGGCACTGAACAACAACAACAATCATCTTAGTAGTTCAGTCAGTAGAAAGCTGATGTTATTATTCATAAAATCTATAATAGAAAATAGCATAGCTGTAATTTTGAGTTTAATACTGAATTTGAATTAAAATATGTAATGTTAACTACTCTTTTTTTCTTTCAGTGGTCTGGGGAGAATGTAATCATTCCTTCCACAACTGCTGCATGTCCCTGTGGGTGAAACAGAACAATCGCTGCCCCCTCTGCCAGCAGGACTGGGTGGTCCAAAGAATCGGCAAATGAGAGTGGATGAAAGCTTTCCTAGTGTGGTTGTTTGGAGCCCTGGTAGATCTTGTTATCAAGTGCCCTACAAAGGCTTCAGTGGATTAATTCATTAAGTAGGAAGAGATGGATCTGTGTCCTTTGGCACTCATCAAAGGCATGGTTTAGCATTTTTTCAATTTTATTTTCAGAAACTCTTTACAATTAAGATAATTTATTAAAGATGGTCTTTCCTACCTCTGTAGTGTACATCACACACGCTGCTTAGAAAGTGCTGTACAAGAGGAGAGAACTACAATTGAATGACCTTTATTATTTACCTATTGATACCCAAGAGTCTGCAGAAGCAGTTCCATTCAGAGAACTTTTTGCATGCTTATAGTGGATTGGATTTTTTTTTTTAAGAGAATGTAATAGTAATTAATAAAATATAGTTTGAGAGCCAACTCCTACCCTTATCTGTTTTTGATATTTATTTTCTGTTGCAAGGGAGGACATAATTCATGAAATCTTTGTTGTAAAGATAAGTTAGAACATACACCAGTGAACAGGGTAAATAAAATTTAACCTTCAGGCATACAGGAGTTTGATTGTCTTTTAGGTTGTTTTCTATCTTTGACTCATCAAAAAATTCTGGATCTGAAGTCACCTAACTATTAAATCATTGAGTGGTAAATGGCATACATGTTTTCAAGTTCTAGTAAGATTATGTTGTAATTCAGCTGTGTTTTAGGTGGAGGTCAATGAGGGGAAATGTTTACTGTACCATTGGTTCAAAAAGTTTATTATATCACATGATGTTTTAATAAATGCTTTATTCTGTTTATTGAACTTGTCATCATTGCTGTTTTATGTACAACTTTAAACTGAAGTTAATAAACTAATTTGTCAAATGAATGTTTCATTTAATAGATTTTAAAGTTTATTACCTGGAAAAATAAGCATAGGAAAATGCTTTAGTTTTATCAAACTCCTCCACATTTAGGGAGGTTATTTTGTAACAATTTATGGACCACAAGTTTATTTTTAATTCTCCAAAGAAAGCTCATGATAGAGGATACTGTTCTGAATTTCAAAAACAAAACCTTAATATCTTTACCATTCACATCTGCAGATTCAGAGTTTGCCATTCTGAATCCTTTTTATTGTTGAACAGTGATTTATTTGGTCGGAAAAAAGCAAACCAAACTCACTGCCTTAGAGTCGGTTTCCACTCCTAGCAACCCCTCCTTGGGTTTCCAAGGCAGTATCTCTATGAAAGTAGGTTGCCCCATCTTCTTTCCAAGAGTGGCTGGTGGGTTTGAACTGGCAGCCTTCTGGTTGACAATTAAATGCTATTTATTTGGTAGGAGACTTGATTTTTTTAAAATTGTGATTTGGGTGAAAGTTTACAGAGCAAATTCATTTTCCATTCAGCAATTCATATACATTTTGTTTCATGACATTGATTGCATCCTCGTATGTAATAGCTGTCTTCCCAGTTTGTTCCTGTGGTTACCTTTTCCCTGTGCCCTTCTTTCCTATGCATTCCTGCCTCCCTACCTCTCTCCCTGTGCAAATGCTGCCTTTCTCATGTCCCACGGTTGATTGTTCTTCTAAGGAGTGTGCGTACCTCGTGTAAGTGGTTCATCTTACAGGCCTATCCATTGTCTGGCTGGAAGCCATGGGAGTGAGTTTAATCCCAGGCCCAAAGGGTGATAAGGGGCCATAGTCTCAGTTTTGCCAGGCTCTATCAGACCAGTAAGCCTGGTCTTTATGATTCTGAGTTTTTTTCCACATTTTTTCCCACTCTACCCAAGATCTCCTATTTTGATCTCTTTTCAAGTGGTTGACAGTGGTAGGCAGGCACCATCTAGTTCTGCTTGTCGTATAGGCTGAAGTCCACATGGTCTACTAGTCCCTTGGACTGTTTCCATGTGTCTTTGGTTTTCTTCCATCTTTGCTCTGGATGAGGAGTGACCAATTGTTGCATCTTAGATGGCTGCTTGCAAGCTTTTAAGACCCCCAGTCACTACTAACCAAAGTAGGGTTAGAATGTTTTTGTTAATACGTTACACCAATTGAGCTTGATGTCCCCAGTGACCATGGGCCAGAACCCATGGCCCCAGCGACTCACTCCCTCAAGGTGTTTGGCTCTGGCTAAGAAGTTAGAACTCTGCCCCATTAGCTCTATTACATATATGGACATTGTTAGAGTACCTACAAATATGTATGTAGAAATATATCTGAAACACAGTCCTGCATAGATTCCCTTTTACCTAGACATACTTGATCATGTAGCCACCATAGATAAATGTTATTAATAACACAGTATTGTGTATGTAAAACTGTTTACCTTTGTTATCTGTACCTCTTGTACACCTCTCCTTGTCTTTCTCTTAGTGTTATCGTGCTGGTCCTTTGCTTTTGGTGTATTTCCTTCCCTTCACCTAAATCAATCTCTTAGCGATCTAGCAATTTTCCCTCTCCTCTCCTCCCATCCCTCATAACAAGAAAAGAAAGTTTCCTTCGTGTGTAAACCTTTCCTTGACTTTTAACATTAGTGGATTCATGCAATATTTGTCCTTCTGTGATTGACTTTACTCATCATAATGTCCTCCAAATTCATTCTGAATCCTTTTTAATCTAAGGAATGTGGATGCAAAAAAATGTTAAATGTAAGACTTACATATATTTTCATCATGACAATCAGATTTATCTGGAAATTTTTGCTTTATTGTATTTTTTCACAATTTCCCTACTGAAAAAACTAATTTTAAAATGCAAGTATGTGTGATCGTTTGAATGTGTTTATTACTGTACAGTGAACTATTTTAGCAGCTTTCTGTTTGACCTTTTTCAAAGGTTGTGCCCATAAAATGTGAAACAAAAGTTTGGCTTTGCAGTGAAGAGGAAAATATTAAGTGTTGAGTTACTTTGGTCAGTATGACAGTATGTAAATGAAATGTGGAGGATGGTCGGAATAAGTTGATTTCCCACACAACAAAGCCCCAGCCCTACCACTTAACAAAGCTCTGTTTATATTCTACATCAGCATCTGAGGATAGAAGAGGAGGAGGGATGGAGACAAAGCAACACTGATCCTACCCATCCTGGGATGATACCAGCTCATCTGCATGGTCCTCTGAACGTTCAGTACGTGCTGACTCATCAGAGCGTGCTGTGACTATTTAATTCTGGGTTCTGAGGCAAAAGTTCATGATTGAATGGGATTTTCATTCCATTTGATTAAATATGCCGAATTTTAGTTTATTAGTGTTTGGGGAACGATCAGTCACGTTTAGTAAATTTTCCATCTATACAAGTTGCATTCTTGTATTACAGCTAACAACAAAATTGGTAAATCTGATCCTATCAGACCCTCTGCTTTTTATAAAAAATATATATGTACCCTTTACTGGGGAATTCATAGGTATCTCTCCTATATACATAATGTACATAATTATAAAAAATTTATGATTTGGTTGTATTTCAATATTTAAATGCTTGGGCATGATTACATAAGAAGACTGATGTAGGCTGATACTTATGTATGTATGTGTGATCACTGTATGGACAGCAACAGCCTGTGATACAGTGACTCATGAGCATTCCCATTAAAAGACATCCCCTCCCCCTTTACTAATCATGCTTAGTAAAGTACTGAAGGAAACAATGTACAGTCTCTTGATTTACATGTTAGTTGCATATTTGGAAAACAATTAACTAATGCATAGTACAGATTAAATTTCGTGGTTGGCTAAAGACTGCTTAGTGTTTACATGTATAAAGAAGTTAGGTTCTAGACTCAGAAAATGAAACATGAAATTTCAACTACATGAATTTGAGAGTCATGCAGGATGCCAGTGTTTCATCATGTGGTTCCATCTCATGTTGTTATGTGCCGTCGAGTCGGACTCGACTCATAGTGACCCCTCCTTGGGTTTCCGAGGCAGTATCACTACAGAAGTAGATTTCCCAACCTTCCTTCTGAGGAGTGGCTGGTGAGCTTGAACCGTCAGCCTTCTGGTTAGCAGTCAGGTGCCTTAGGCACTATGCTACCAGAGCTCCCTCTGTCTCATAGGTTGCAAGACTAACTACCCTGGCCCTGTCCACTAAGCTCCAGTGGTGGCATCGATCTTCTTGCCATCTAAAACAAGTTTTACATTGCCAAAACATCCCCTTGGATGCTACTGGCTTCTTTGGGAGAACTTGTCTAAGGGCTTGTACAGACAACTACCGTATACATTTCACTTGCCTCAGTCTCCCAGAAATATCCTAAGATGATGACATAAAATAACTTCTTTGGAATGTATAAAGGGTTCAGGTGTTTAAATGGCTGCTATTTAAAAAAAAAAAAAGTCCATAGAACCACGTCTTCCTGATCGGTGTGCTCCTCTGGAGAGGTGTAAGCACCTCTGGTATTTAATACCCAGTGCACACGAGGAGTTGATGAATATTCACTTGGGCAAAGGCTCCTAGGCCTGAAGAATACAAGTTCAAAATTGCTTGATTTTACTGAAGCTAATGTAGAAGCCTTTGTTGTTGTTGTTATGTGCCGTCGAGTCGGCCCCGACTCATAGCGACCCCTCCTTGGGTTTCCGAGGCAGTATCACTACGGAAGTAGGATTGCCCAACCTTCCTTCCGAGGAGTGGCTGGTGGGTTTGAACCGCCAGCCGTCTGGTTAGCAGGCAAGTGTCTTAGCCACTATGCTACCAGAGAAGCCTTTAGGATCAGAAAAAAAATTTTTTGAATGTTCCTTTTGAAGTTGAATAAACATCTGGTAAGGAAGATAACCAAGAAAAAAATACTCTGCTGCTTTTTAAGTTTACTTTGGGTAATGAGCATTATATACTCTGAACTGAAAATTAGGAAAGACCAGTTTTTACTTTTGTAAAAACCCAACCAAAGCCACTGCTGTCAAGTCAATTCTGACATATAAGTAGAACTGCCCATAGGGTTTCCAAGGCTGTAACCTTTATGGGAACAGACTGCCACATCTTTCTTACGTAGAGTCGCTGCTGGGGTTGAACTGCTCATCCTTTGGTTAGCAGCTGAGTGCTTTAAACACTGCACCACCAGGGCTCTTTTTGTAAACCCTTGTTTAAAAGACTATTTAAAGAAAAATTTTACTATATGTGTTGCACATATATCCATGAATGCAGCTGGGCATACAGGGGACAAAGTTATGAAAATGTCTTAGTCACACCCAAACACCTGGAGTGAATGAGTCACTGGGATGGAAGCTCAGGACCGTAGTCTCAGGGGACACTACAGTCAATGGGCATAAAAAGACAATGTTCAATATCCTACTTCGGTGAGTAACCACCCGGGTCTTAGAACCTTGTGAGCGTGGAAGTTCCTCTTTTGCTATCTTCATTATTCAGTTTCAGCCGTGGTTGGGTTTGTTCAACAAAATATGTCTTACAGAAGGACTTCCTTTGCATTTTGATATTCTTACTTAGCCTAGTGGTAAGAGCTGAGACTCTATAACCAGGATGCCTGGGCCTGAATCCCAGCTTTACCACTTACTTTGTGTGACTTGGGGCAAGTTACTTAACCTTTCCATACTTCAGTTACGTTGTTTTGAGGATTGAGGACTAAGTAGGTTAATACACATAAAACTCTAGTGAATGGTCCGTGCTACTGTTAATGTTTCATTTTAGTCATTTTTGAAGTTCCTTTAATAGAAGTGTTGCTTTCAAAATAATGTAATTTTCGTTATGGGACAACACACTCTTAAATGTTCTCAATACAAATTTATAAGAAAATGAATTTTGAACATGTTTATATTGTAGCACTGTAAGCCTATGTGAAAGATGGTAATGAGGCTTTAATGATCTACCTGTTACATTTTTCTAATCATTCAGTCAACACAATTTCCAAATTTCATATTAAGAAAGGTTTTGTAACCCAGGGAAGATGTGAAAAGAATGCTGCTTCTCCTCCTCAAGAGCAAAGAAGAATGAAGAAAACCAAAGATGGAAAGAATTAGTCCTAGCAACTGGTACACCATGCCATCCACAGCCTGTATGACTAGGAGACCAGAAGAACTAGATGGTGCCCGGCTCCACTGTCAACCACTCAGAGGGGGATCTATGTAGGAGACCCTTGATAGAGTGGGAGAACAATGTGGAACAAAACTCAAAAGCATTTGGGAAGAAAAAAAAAGGAGACCAGGTTTGCTGATCTGATAAAGCCTGGTGGAACCACTGAGACTAGGGCCATTAGATGCCCTTCGGGTCTGGAATTGAACCCAGACCTGTGGCTTCCAGCCAAACAAAAGACAGGCATGTGACCTGAACATTTACCTGTGGTAGATACACTCCTTGGAGAGATCAATCATGGGAGAATAGAAGGGCTGTTTATGCACAGGGAGACAGCTCAGGGGGCAGGAGTGCATGGAGGGATGGACATGGGGAAGAGGTAATTATAAGGAGGAAGTGGGAGGGGAGCTGTTGCATTGGGGTAAATTGTAGTCAATGTCATGAGACAAAGTGTATGTGAACTGCTGTATGGAAAGTGAATTTGCTCTGTAAACTTTCACCCAAATCACAATTAAAAAAAAAAAAAAAGTCCTGGGGGAAATTACCCAGATCCTTGAAAAAAAAGAAAAAGAATGCTGCTGCATTCAGGGGATTGCAACTAATGTCACGAAGCAAAAAATGTATAAATTGTTGAATGGAGCGCTAATTTGCTCTGTAAACTTTTGCTCAAATCACAATTTGAAAAAGGAAAGAAGAAAAGATTTTATGAAAAAAGATTTTGTGAAAATTGAGCACACATTTTCATTTTAGGTTTTCCATTTTGATAGAAATGTTTCATGGGAATGTTGCACATAAATATACAGGGATAAATGTTTTTAACCACTTGATTTTGGTGCTGTCCATATAGTTTAGAAAACTAATCTTTTGTAACAATCCTCATTTCCCTCTTTCATAGTCTTTCAGAATAGGAGGAAGCCTTACAGTCAACCTGCTTCTTTCTGTTGCCTATGTACTTGGTAAACCTGAGTTAATAGAAGAATAAAGCCTCCTGTTCCTAGAGGGGGTGGCAAGTAAACACTGCCTCTGGGTGAGTGTAGTGTCAGTGGAGCACAGGAACAAGACTGAAATTTTGGAGTCAATCATCCTGGGTCAGAATCTTGGCTCCATCATTTACTAGCTGTGTGTTCTAGCGCAAAATCCTTCAGTTCGCTGTGTCTGTTTCCTCAACTAAAATGAGAATAACAATATTCTCTATGTTATAGAGCTGTTACGAAGATTAATATGTGTTAGCCGCCTACAACAGTGCCTTGAAACGTAAGCATTCAATAAACACTAGCCATTCTTTTAGCTCACTGTTGCCAGTGCTTATCTCTTTGCCTTAATTTTAGAAATGATCCTTAAAAAAGGGGTAGGTATATTGTTCACAGTGATGTTTTTTGTAAGAATTACTGTATTTATGGGCAGCCACTACCTGTAAAGAGTTTCCAATATAAGATTTTGGGAAAGAGGCTTTCAATTGTTTTTAATTTGTTTACCACCCCAACACATCTGAGAAACATTCCCATCAGCAACAATGGGCTCTTTCACGGTGGTTCCCAAAGAAGTGTGTGCATGTGAGCATGTATGTGCATGGATTTAGCAACAAGGCAGGAGTAGAGTTCAAAAATGCTAATTTTCTAAACAGATGAAGATCTGTTTATTTTTTAAACTATCCCAGCACAAACAAAATGCTCAAATCCATTTGTAATTTATTCTAATCTCCAAGAAAATATCTAACTACTATTTAAATCTGTTAATTTTTAACAATAAACTTAATAAATTTAAATATTAGTGGTGTAGTGCCTAAGGTATTTGACTGCTAACCAGAAGGCTGGCAGTTCAAACCCACCAGCCGCTCCTCGGAAGGAAGATTGGGCAACTGTGATGGTTAAGTTTGTGTGTCAACTTGGCTGGACCTGGTTGAGTGGCTGGGCAGTTGGATGTAGTATTCCCCATGATGAGACTGGTAATCAAGTCCATGGTGGAAGCTACTGTGAGCAGCTGAGTAGCTGCCTTTGGGTATATGGTCTGCTTCCCATATATAAGAAACAGCTTTGGGAATGATCTCTAGCTTATGGCATGCTTGAACCTTGCATGTAGCTGTGTCGTTGTTCAGCAGCCTGCCATGCTTTGCTGACCTTGGGACTTACAATAGACTTGAATTAATGGCCTGCCATGTGGTTTGGTAACAGCATGACTGCGCCCTTTTACTTGTCAGCCTTGGGCTTGCCAGTCTCAGCAGCCAGTAGCTACCTGAGTGAAGAGAAGCCTCCAGCTTCAGTGGGCCGGTAGCAGGAGGCAGAGCTGAAGCCCAAGGTTGAGGTGCTTTCACCCAGCCCCTAGAGCCTGGCACTTTGAACTCAGACTTAAAGCCTCCAAACTGTAAGAGAATAAACTCCTGTTTGTTAAAGCCATCCCATTTGTGGTATATTCCTGTTAGAGCGGCACTAGGTAATCAGAACAACAACCTACTTCCATAGAGATATTGCCTCAGAAACCCAAGGAGGGGTCACTATGAGTCTGATCCTACTTGATGTCAGTGAGTTTCGTTTGGTTTTGGTTTATTTAAATTTGTTGGGATTTATATTAGAAAATACAACTCTGTTATTTTTACCAAGATTTTAGTATAAAAAATTCCCAGAATTCTTATCAGACCACCCAGGGTGTGACTTTTTAAGTCTGAGAAATGCATACTCTAGAAAAACCTTTTCATGGCAGATTCACGTAATTTGCACGATGATTCTTAGACCTTAATTGTAAATTCACTTCTATTATACTAACTCCAGCTCTATTGTACTCTAAGATTCTTCTGTTATATATTTATAATAAAAACGTATTATTTATTGCTGGCTCACGGGGTCGCAGGAGCTGGTGAATCTCAAAATCTGCAGGTCAGACAGCAGGCTGCTGGCTTGCATCTCGAGAACCAAGAAGTCGGAGGATGATGAATCAGATGCAGGATTGAGAAAGGGAGAACTTTGCCAGAATATCCACATATATTGGATGCAGGCCACACCCCTAAGGAAACTCCCCTTTCAACTGACTGGCTGTTCATGTCAGAACACAAAATGGAGGATGATTTTATACTCTCTGCCAAACCACTGAGATTCAGTGGCCTAGCCAAGATGACACACAGCCTTAACCATCACACTTCCCCAAATTCTGAAACCTCTTCAGGGCCCTCTGATACTCACAGCGACAAGTTTGTGTAGTAGTCAATAACTTTCAAAGTACTCCCAAGGAGGGGCGGTAGTGATTCCGTGGTAGAATTCTTACCTTGCATGTGGGAGCTCTGATTCCCAGCCAGTGTGCCTGAGGCTCAGCCACCACCATGTCAGTGGAGGCTTGTGTGTGGCTATGATGCTGAACAGGTTTCAACAGGGCTTCCAGACTAAGACCAAGATGGACTAAGAAGAAAGGCCTGGAAATCTACTTCCAAAAATCAGCCAGTGAAAACCCTAGAGGTCACAATGGTCCAAACTGCAGCTGATCATGGGGATACTGAGGACTGGGCAGTGTCTTGCTCTGCTGTGCACAACTCATCATGGTGCTGGACCAGGCAGCATTCCCTTCCACTGTGGTATCACCATGAGCTAGGAGCCAATTCAACAACAGCTAAGTAACAGCAAACAACCACAATATTATCTTGCAGCTGCTTCTATCAATTTGGACTAGCTTTGTGACTTGTTATCCGCCAAAAGACTGTGGCAGAAGTGATGGGTTATCTCCAGAATCCAGATCTCAGAGAACTTCCAGCTCCCTTCTTCACTATTTTGGAAAGCTGCCCTAAGGCCATTATGTCCTGAGGAAGCCTGGGAAGAAGGACCATGGAGAGAAAGGCTCAGTCAGACATCCCAACTCTCCCACCTGAGCTCAGCTGTCTGCTCAATTGCTGAACAGAGTCACAAGAGGGAGCCCAGGTGAGACCAGCAAAGAACTGCCTGATCAAGGCACAGAGTCATGAGAAATAATAAATCATTATTTTAGACTACTAAGTTTTGTGTGCTTTATAATGCAGCAATCTAATGTATTACATATTTTAGTTGGCTTATTGTCTGTGTCAATAAAATATAACTTCCATAAAAACAGGGATTTTTATTCTAGGCTGTACCTCAGAACAGTGCCTGACAGAATAGTTAACTTGTTTCAGATATATATATCTGAAACTATATATATAAAGTAAATGGCTTTAACAAACATAAATTTATTCTCTCCTAGTTTAGGAAGCTAGAAGTCCAAATTCAGGGTGCCAGATCTAGGGGAAGGCTTTTCCTCTTTGTCAGCTCTGGTGGAAGGTCCTTGTCTCCTTTCAACATCTGGGAGATCCTTGGAGACCTCATGTGTATTGGCATCAATCTTCCCATGGGTCTAGGAGGTTCTCAGTACAGGGACACTAGGGCCAAAGGACATACTCTGCTTCCAGTTCTTTCTTGGTGGTAGCCAGGTCCCACTAATCTCTGGTCATTTGTTTCATCTCTTTTTATATCTCAAAAGAGATTGACTCAAGATACAACCTAATCCTGTATATTGTATACTGCCTCATTAAGATAACTACCCCTAATCCTGTCTCATTAACATCATAAAGGTTAGGATTTACAACACATAGAATAATTAACATCAGATCACAAAATGGAGGATAGTTACAGAATACTTAGAGTCATGGCCTAGCCAAGTTGACACATATTTGAGGGGGATACAATTCAATCCATAACAGTCCCTAAAATATATTTGGGATGAATGAATGGAAAAATCAAAGACATGTCTGGAGACTTTTGTATGGATTTCAGTTGATATGACCTAGTACTCAGTTCTACCTTTATGAATTCTAAGGCCCTTTTATACATCAAAGTCATTTCTTGCCTTGTAATATCAGGTGAAAACTTGATCGGGTATGAGGTATGAATTTGATGTTGCATTCTATTTAGCATAACATGTGTCAGAGTCCAGCTTTCTATTATGGCCCTTCCTATAGTTGGGCAATCTACTTCCATAGTGATACTGCTTCGGAAACCCAAGGAGGGGTCGCTATGAGTCAGATCCGACTCCACGGCAGTGGTTGCATTTTGTTTGCATATACATAGAGCTAAGGCTTCCATCCCATCTACTGTTATCAAGTGACCTGGATGTTACTACTTTTTATTAAACTTGGTGATGTTTGTGTACTTAGTTGTTGTCATCAAGTTGCTTCTGACTCTTGATGACCCCATGTGTGCTGAATGGAATTACTCCATAGGGTTTGTAAGGCTGTAACCTATTAAAAGCAGATTGCCAGGCCTGTCTTCTGAGGCACCCCTGGATGGTTTGAACTACCAACCTTTCAGCTAGTAGTTGAGAACTTAACTATTTGCATCACCTAGGGACTCTTTATAAGGAGCTCTGGTGGCACAGTGCCTATGGTATTTCACTGCTAACCAGAAGGTTGGCAGTTCAAACTCACCAGCCACTCCTCAGAAAGAAGGTTGGACAATCTACTTCCATAGTGATACCACCTTGGAAACCCAAGGAGGGGTCACTATGAGTCAGATCCAACTCTGCGGCAGTGAGTTAGGGGTGTTTGTGTGTGTGTATGTGTATTTTTTTTTTTTTTAAATATAATTACTCCCACCACACCAGTGGACATTTAGCTGGGGTCTGCATGCTTAATTTGTTAATTCTTCCTTTTAATTCTTTATTCTCTCAACTCTCAATTATTTTTATTCTCTGCTAATGTGAAAAAGTTTTTTTTTTTAAAGCAGACTTAGCAAAATCTGTAGCAAATACTTAATTCTTCCCCATTCCAGAATATAATGTCTTTTATGTTCTACTAAAAATAACTTAGACTTTCCTCTTCTTATTCCATTCCTCATCATAACCACAAGACCTTCTTCCAGATAGTCAGTCAATTTGCACAGTTCCCTCACATATCAAATATATGTTTCATGAAATTTATTCTACTTCTTGTTTGTTAACAATGTGTTGTTTGGTCTTCTCTGATAATCTTGTAGTCTTCTTTAATAAAACCTCTTACTTTCTGGAGGATTGTTAATGGAGTTTAAAAATCTCATTGTGTGAACCAAACAGTTCATTTTCTTTTGTATATTTGCCATACTTCATTTGCAAATTGAATCTTTATCAGGAAGCATTTTCTACTCTCTACAAATATACCAATTACTTAATGTTCTCTCTTAGCTTCTACCAGGTCCTTCTTTAAGATCCATCTGTTATGGATGCATACTTTGTGATGAATAAATTAATGAATATTCACTGCAAATACCTTTTTTCAATAGCATAAATGGAGAGTATACACATAGATCTCACCAGCTGGAATACACAGGTATCAACTTGACTACATGTGTGGAAAGAGATGATGGAGAAACTCAATATCATCAGTCAAAACAAGATCAGGGACCATCTCCAGAACAGACCATTGGTTGGTCATATTGTTACCCAAAGGTGGGCTTAAGCCCAAAGCAATGTAGAATCAATTCAGGCACATGAGAGAAGAGAAAAGAAAGAGTTTGCTCACTTATGCATAAGTAGCAATGGACACTTTCAGGATATTCTAAAAGTCCACCTGCCCCTGTAGGTAAATACAAAGCGTTTATATGTTGAGCTAAAATTTATGGTCATGTACACACATTCCATTTCCCAAGGATGCAATCCCTTGATCCATGAAAAAAGGACAAGACGGGCTGCTTAGTTATGACTATAAAATGTTATCTTTAGTTCTGGAGGGCATCAACACAAGATGAGTCCTGTTTTTCTCAAGGCTGACCTTCCTGGAATATCTCAGGCTACATTCTTGGCATCTTTTGGTCTGTGCCTCTGGGTCTTAATGCTCTTTCTTGAGGATATTTTGTACGTTAGGTCATCAATATGTAAGTTCAAGTTGAAGCTAAAGAAAATTAATATAAGTCCATGAGAACCAAAGTACAACCTTGAGTATCCCACCTGAATTTAGAGACCATCTCAAGAATAGATTTGAGGTTCCAGTAAGATGCCGGAATAGGCAGAAAGACTGCACAGACCCTGTTTAACAAAGAAAAGGGGAACAAATTAACACTGATACAGAAGATAATCCTGGACCCCTGAGCCTTGAAGGGAAGGATATAGATGTGGACTAAACTCCAACTAGCAGAAGAATTTGCATGAAAACACCAAAAAAGGAGACATACGGAGCTGCGGTCTGGCAGCGATCCTGACAGCAGAGACGGCTTGGATATTGCTGAATGGTGTTAGGACCTAAGGATTAACCTAAAAATCAGCACTGCTAGCCAGGGACTGCACGGAGGACCACTCTGGTGGCTGGGGAATAAAAGAGAAGCAGTGAAGAGGAAGGCAGGCTGAGCTGTGGACTTTTGTCTGTCCGGAGGGCGCAGACATTTTGAATGCTTACAAGCGGCTTGACCATTTTGGATATTTAAAGCAACAGCATTCTCCCAGATTCCAAGGACTTAAGAATAGACTCCACTTGCTGGGAACTCCAAGGACATTCCAGACCCAGACGACTGGAAAGGGTCTACTTTTCAGCTTTTTTTCTTTTCCCTATTCCTGGTTGCAATTTTTTTTCTTTCTCATGGTTGACCCTCTTCCTTGTTTTTCTTTTTGCATTTTTCCCATTTTTTTCTTAATTATTCCCCTTCTCTACCTTTTTTCTTATTGCCCTCTTCCCAGATATTGCAGGGGTTTTTTTGTTTGTTTGTTTGTTTTTTCCTTTTCCTTTTTTTTCTTTTTGGTTACTGTTCCTGTATGATTACATGGTGTATTTTTTGTCCATTTGCTTTTACTTTTTTGATGGCTATTCAATTGTTATTTTTGTCTAACTGAGTGGAAGACAGCAACAGTCCCCATATGACAGAACTACACCCAAACTCATGCAGCTTCACTTACTGAGTGAGAGCCACCACTTCCTTCTCCACCAACGGGCCAATGATAAACAACCACTAAGAAGATCCTGACTCACCCTTAGCTGCTCTTCACAAACAGTTAACAGAGATCTAAATACAACAACACCATGATGTGTTGGAGACAAGAGACCATCACAGTCCACACAAAGAAGCAAGATAAAGCAGGAGAAACAAGAGACCAGGATACAGACCCTGAGGAAGAAGCGGCATTGGAACTCTCTGATAAGGAATTCAAAAGAATTATCTTTAGGTATCTTCAAAGGATTGAGAGTCAGACCAAGGAAAACACAGAGAAAATCCTAGAAGAATTTTGGAAGAAAATACAAGAACAGAATGACAAAATAATGAAAAATTAGAAATGATTCTAAACTTACAGATAGAAATCCAGAAGATTAATAATAAATTGTCAGAAATAGACAACACATTGAAAGGGCAAAGGAGTAGAATTGAGGCAATGGAAGACAGAATTAATGAGATTGAAGACAAATACCTGAATACTTCTTTGGAAAGGGATCAATCAGAAAAAAGATCAAAACAAAATGAAGAAA
>NW_006921775.1:5883520-5884258 GCF_000298275.1 Orycteropus afer afer
CGGAAACCCAAGGAGGGGTCGCTATGAGTCGGGCCGACCTCGACGGCAAACAACAACAACAACAAGTATAAAAAAGGAGCTCTGGTGGCGTAGTGCCTAAGGCACTTGACTGCTAGTGATACTGCCTTGGAAACCTAGGGAGGGGTCTCTATGAGTCAGATCCAACTCGATGGCAGTGAGTTAAGTATAAAAAATACCGAGGAAAAAAAAAAGAGAGAGTATCATAATACTATGCTAGTATAACCCTTTTGCTTTCCTTCCAGTAGAGGGTTTCTACTGGGAAAAAAAAGTAAAAGCTTTATTGTAGGAAAATTCACATCAGAAGTTGCAGAATAATCTGTGTTGTTTGGGTACCCTAATGCTAGCCAATTAGTCTGCTTTATAACTTGCACTGCTCAAAAGATCTTCTATTTGTTTCTGAAAAGATATAACG
The DNA here is from genome assembly GCF_000298275.1 of Orycteropus afer afer. NCBI lineage: Eukaryota > Metazoa > Chordata > Mammalia > Tubulidentata > Orycteropodidae > Orycteropus > Orycteropus afer. The sequence continues at coordinate 5,883,954 of NW_006921775.1, forward strand.
TAAAGTTCCATCACTAAATGATTTTTGATCCTCAAATAGATGTGCCATTGAACCAGGTGGAGAATTGTGCATTTTAGGAAGATCACATTCTTATTAGAAACCTAGCTTTACCATTTTCCTTGAACAGTTTATTGTAATTTTCCAAATTGAAAATCCTTAGAAAGAGAAGCAAATCAACAATAACCTATTCCTTGGGGACCAGGTTTGCTGGTCCAATAGAGCCTGGAGGAACCACTGAGACTATGGCCCCTAGCTGCCCTTCAGGTCTGTAATTGAACCCACACCTGTGGTTTCCAGCCAAACAA
>NW_006921775.1:5884443-5905878 GCF_000298275.1 Orycteropus afer afer
TGGTCAATGACATGAGACAAAGTATATGTGAACTGCTGTATGAAAAGTGAATTTGCTCTGTAAATCTTCACCCAAATCAAAATAAAATTTAAAAATAAAACAATAACCTATTCCTAATTGTTAACCTAAAACCTTGTTTATGTTCTTTGTGTTTCAAATGTTGTATGACATTTAATATTAAGAATACACACACGTTTTAATCCACATGATGCAAAAGTAATAGAAGGACCAGAGCAAAGAGCATTCTTTTTTTTTTTTTCTTTAGGTTACAAAATTAGCCATAAAAACTACTAAAGTACTTCAGAGTTGTTTTCTACTATCAATAAAAGTTCAGATTTTTCTTTTAAAATGAAATGATAACTACTCATTTCCCGTGATAGAGTGTAGTCTTCTTTTTATGGCAGAATACAGTAAATCATTCCATTGCAGTAGTTTGTGCTACTAACTTGTGTGGTAAGAAATCTTGCCTGTTACTTAATGAATCTGATCTCACTGTCTTCCAGCTCCATGGGGTACCACAGCTTTCCAAGGTCACATGTAACCCTGGGTTGGCTGGTTCTCTACTAGGTAACATAAGACCCAGAAACCCACCTTCTTTCACATTGCTTAGTTCTTTCATAACATATCTACATAACAGAAAAGCTTAATTTTGGACCACATTTTAGCCCTGTGTTGTTAATCATCGTTTTACAACTAGCATGTTTGATCATTTCTTTGTGCCAGATCCTAATTGGCATTTAATTCTCTTAAGTGTTCACTCAAGAATCACATTTATTATCTGTTTTACAGATAAGGAGACAAAAGCTCAGAGATGTGAAATAACTTGCTGAGAGACACACAGCTAGCACTTGCTAGAGCTGAGATTTCAGATCTCCCAAGCAGTGTTGGAGTCAGTGCTGATAACTGCGGGGGCACACCTCCAAGCTAAGCTTTCTGGTACTGTTTCCCACGTGGCGCAGACAAGCCTCACTGTGTCCAGGACTTGGCTCTGCTTCTCTGCTGAAGATTTTGTGTTGTTTTTAAATTACCCTTAAAATTACCATTTCATTAAGTTGGAGAAAACCTTTGACCATATTGTTAGCAATCATGTAAAATGTTCTATTTTAAATAGACCGCTCCATTTTTCCAGGTGTGTAAAACTTTAAAAATAATGATAATTTGTTTTGAATTGTCAGTAGGCAACATATTGTCATTTTATATCTTCTGAACTTTGTGTTCAGATATTATTTAAATTCTGTTCTCATCATAATTTTTAAAAGAGTGAATTCTTTAACTCAAATGATCTGTGTTATCATTGATTGGAAAACAGACAATGAAAAAAGAAAGAAAACACTTCCTTTTTTATGAGTGACAAAGCTACATGAAGAATGGGTTAAGTCTGCACTGTCCAATAACATAGTCATGGCCACATATGGCTACTGAACACTTGAAATGTGGCTAGTCTGAAATGACATATGGTGTAGGTATAAAATACAAACCAGATTTTGAAGACCTAGGACAAAAAAAAAAAGTGTAAAAATATCCCATTAGTAATTTTTATATTCATTACATAATGAAATGATAACATTTTGGATATGTGGTTAAATAAAACATACTACTAAAATTAATTTCTTTGAGCTAGCAATTCCTAGCAACTATATTTCATCAGTAAAAAAACATTCCTTTTTCAGTGATAAGATTAAATATCCATGTGATGACAATTCTGTCATTTTCCCAAAGCTCTGCATTCGTAAGAGCCATGGGAAAAGGCATGTTTTTTCACAGAAACGTGGGCCCGGAGATGCCCTCTCAAGAACAAAAAAGTACCAGCACTTCTTTTGTGGGTTTCACAGAAGCTGGCATGTTTCAGAGCAGTGGTCACTTGTGCAGATCCCCATCTCTGCTGTAAGGGTGATCGTTTACAGCACAGCATGCAAAGCCAAAGGGCACCCACGAGTTCATTACATAATTCTTGGTAGCGTGAGGCCAAGCGTGGATCTGCTCTGGGGGAACGGTCTGCAGGCTCTGACAGTCAGACCAAGGCGGTCACTGCGATGTTTTCACAGAGTGTGTGCTTGAGGTTGTTTGTTTGGAAAAAGACTGACCAGCTTTCCCCACCCCCCTCCTCCTACCTTTTATTTCTTTTAAACACTCTAGTATAATACTCAATGACTTTGTTTTAAGCTGCCTTAGTCTTTGTGAAGAAAAAGCCTGAGTATTAATTCCCTGTAGGACACAAGTTGTTATTTTTGGAGCAGAGGTTCTTAGCCTGATCTCTGCCTAAACCAATTTCTGCTCTCTTTGACATTGTGATCTGTGACGGCTCCAAGTGTCCACCGTGGAGAAAAGATTCACCACTTGAGGTAGAGGGGCAAAGATACTGAGGATCTAACTGTGGATTTCACGGTTCTTCTCTGAACTTGAAGACTCCTGAGGATTCAGGTTCCCCACCTCCCACCTGTTGTGCCCTTGGAGAAGTCACAGCCACAAGCCCAGAGTGGCCAGCCCTCCCTTACTATTATGGAAAATTCTTGCCCTGTTTGGAGCCTTGGTGCTCCGGGCCAATTCTTCATCTCTTTATTTCAGGAAGACGACTTCTACTGCTTGTGCCACTTCATAGTATGTTTTGGGCCAAGGTGACCCCACTTTATATTTAGCCCAAGGTACTTTAGATCACAGACTCTTCGTTAGAGTGCAACCAGCTTTGTGTGAGGCCCTGGGGGCCACAGCTTGGTCCCCTGGGGCCTCTGGGAGCATGTGTCAGGACTCAGAGCATTCTTTTTGAAACTCATTGTTATCAGGATGCTAGACACAAGGAGGAAAACTTCCCCAACTTCTCACAGTTCTTCTGCCTGACCTGTATGTTATTCCCAGGACTTTTATAGATTGCGTCTTATAGGGTACATGTAAAATTGGAAATTGTTTAAAATTTTGCTGTCAGCAACAAATAATAAACTAACTTATTACTACTCTGTTCCTTTGAAAATTCTTAGGTCTTTGTATATTCAGGGAACAAGTGTGTATGGAGACAGGCCTCCATCATGAATGGGCTGATTGGGAGGCAGGTGGGGGGCAACTAGAGGTGAGCAGGCATGTCAGTCTGATTTTGCCTCTGTGGATGGCAGCATGACCTGTAACATGCCTTTCCCTGGCCAGCTATACTTAGCCAGCCAAAGCTTCTTACAAGAGAAATCTCTTATTTTCCATTCCTCCAGCACCCTCCACCCAGGCCCACGTGCAGACCAGAAGACTCACTGCAAATCCCTTGCAAGTTATTTAGTCTTAGAACCAAACGCAGCCAGCTGGTCCCTAGACCTGCCTGAGTCTCAGCCCCAGTCTTCCACCCTTCTTTCACTTTCTTGGCAAGCACACCTCTCTGTGAGAGCCATGGTCGACATGGGGGGCTTGGACAACCTGATCGCCAACACAGCCTACCTACAGGCCCGGAACTCCTCGGAAGGAGACAGCAGGGAGTTGCAGCGGCGTCGACGGAGCCTGGCGCTGCCCAGTCTGCAGTGCTGCACCGAGCTCCGCCAGGTCCTGGCTCTGGATTTCAACAACCTGTGTCAGCAGCAGCCCATCGGCCGCCGCCTCTTCCAGGACTTCCTAGCGACAGTGCCTGTGTACCAAGAGGCCATGGCCTTCCTTGAGGATGTGCAGAGCTGGGAACTGGCTGAGGAGGGCTCCACCAAGGACAGTACCCTGCAGCAGCTAGTAGCCACTTGTGCAAGTGGCCCTGCCTCAGAGTGCCCATACCTCTTCCTCAGCCCAGCTCTAGTCACCAAGTGCCAGGCAGCCACCACCAAGGAAGAGCAAGTGGCTCTGGTGGCACTGGCCAAGGCCGAGGCTATGGCTTTCTTGCAGGACCAGCCATTCCGGGATTTCCTGGCCAGCCCTTTCTACAACAAGTTCCTGCAGTGGAAACTCTTTGAGATGCAGCCAGTGTCAGAGAAGTACTTCACGGAATTCCGAGTGCTGGGGAAAGGTGGTTTTGGGGAGGTAAGTGTCTCAAGGGTAGCCAACCTGGAAGGTGAAGTATAGAGCTTAAAAATTGTTTGTCTATTTTTTTTACTCTCCAGGGAACTAACTTAGAGCTAATTGTAGTTCCATATGCAGAGAATCTCTAGCTCATTCTTACCCCCTCTTTCTGGTCTCCATGTAAAATAAGGGAGCTCTGGTAGCGTGGTGCCTAAGGCACTTGACTGCTAACCAAAAGGCTGGCGGTTCAAACCCACCAGCCACTCCTCGGAAGGAAGGTTGGGCAATCTACTTCCATAGTGACACTGCCTCAGAAACCCAAGGAGGGGTCACTATGAGTCGGTTCTGACTTGACGGCACATAACAACAACAACAACGTAAAATAAATGAGAATGGCATAGGAAAGACAGGGTGAAAAAAGATGGCCAAGAATCCTTAACATAGACACCATCCCAGGAACCTGCTGGAATGTCCTGGATACTTTATAGAATGATATCAAGATATGATGGGTGCTATCCTGTGGCCCCTAATAGTGGTAATTGAGATTATTTGAGAAAAACTTAAGATATCTAAGAAAATATGCATCTTGGAATAAAGCTGAGAACCCATTTCGTACCACTGTAGGGCCCACCTCTTTCTTGAGGAAGCTTCTTCCCTACAATTTCTCTTTTCCCAACATCCTACCATTCATTCATCTTGGCTGATTCTCTCACTCTCCCCCCAGCCCCTTTACCATCCTCCCTCCCACCTCTCCACCACCATCTGTTCTACCTCTTCCTTTCTCTCTTTTTCTCTCCCCTTTAAGGTATGTGCCATCCAGGTAAAAAACACTGGCAAGATGTATGCCTGTAAGAAACTAGACAAAAAACGGCTAAAGAAGAAAAATGGTGAGAAGCTGGCTCTCTCAGAAAAGGAAATCCTGGAGAAAGTCAGCAGCCCTTTCATCGTCTCTCTGGCCTATGCCTTTGAGAGCAAGTCACATCTCTGCTTGGTCATGAGCCTGATGAATGGGGGAGACCTCAAGTTCCACATCTACAGGGTGGGCATGCGGGGCCTGGCCATGAACCGGGTCATCTTCTACTCAGCCCAGATGACCTGCGGAGTGCTGCACCTCCACTCCCTTGGCATCCTCTACCGGGATCTGAAGCCTGAGAACGTGCTTCTGGACGACCTCGGCAACTGCAGGCTGTCTGACCTGGGGTTGGCCGTGCAGATCCACGATGGCAAGCCCATCACCCTGAAGGTGAGTGGCTCTCTACTTGCCCCAGCCGGGAGTTGGAGAGGAGGGGAAGAGAGGGCCTGGACTTAATTCTTCTGATTTCCTCTGCCCTAACGCCTTTTGACTGCTAACCAGAAGGCTGGTGGTTCAAACCCACCAGCCACTCCTCGGAAGGAAGATGGGACAATCTACTTCTGTAGTGATACTGCCTCGGAAACCCAAGGAGGGGTCGCTATGAGTCAGGTCTGACTCAACGGCACATAACAACAACAAAGCCTTTATGTTGTCATCTTGCCTTAAGTAGAGTAGTGTAAGAGGATTAGCTTAGTTGGCTAGTAAATAGGCAATGAGTTTGTGCTCCTCTCTAGAGATGGGGGGATAGCGGTTTATCTGTAAGTTGGAGATCCTCTGTGGATGCTTGGTAGGTGGAAAGAACACTGAATTCATTGTCAGGGTGTTTCCCCCATTAACCACCACTATGGTACCATGGGGAGCTCTGGTAGTATAGTGGCTAAGACACTTGCCTGCTAACCAGATGGCTGGAGGTTCAAACCCACCAGCCACTCCTCGGAAGGAAGGTTGGGCAATCCTACTTCTGTAGTGATACTGCCTCGGAAACCCAAGGAGGGGTCGCTATGAGTTGGGTTTGACTCGACGGCACATAACAACAACAACAATTTAAAGAGGTTTTTGGGAGCTCTGGTAGCATAGTGGCTAAGACACTTGCCTGCTAACCAGATGGCTGGTGGTTCAAACCCACCAGCCACTCCTCGGAAGGAAGGTTGGGCAATCCTACTTCTGTAGTGATACTGCCTCGGAAACCCAAGGAGGGGTCGCTATGAGTCGGGTTTGACTCGACGGCACATAACAACAACAACAACATGGTACCATGTTCCTGGGTTAATAGAGTCTTGGTTTTCTCTTCTGGAAAATGAAGGGGCTGGACCCTAGAGTTCCAGGATCCTCAGAAGGAAACTTTAAAAGGAAAAAAGGAAGAAGGAGCCCCTAGCACCTTTTCCTCTAACACTTAGCACATTAGAACGTATCTCTTGTTGAGTGTAGAATGAGATGTTTTACACTGGATGAAGGTGAAATATTAAATTAACATATATAGAAGATGTTGAGCAAAGGCAGCTGATACTCATTTTAACCCATATTATTCGAAGTGGCTTGCAGATAATTTTTATTATTATTATTAAAAGTAAATTATAGTTAAGCAATGGTTAAGTGAATAACTCAAAATCTCTGAAATTCTGACAGGTCTTTATCACTGAGTTGTTTCTGTGCATGAAGGTAGGAGATTCCCCATGAAGATAATGGGCCAGTCAAGGTTCTTAGCTATTCACTTAAAACTTCATCTTTGCACAGCTTTTCAGCTTACAAGGCAGAGGAAAATCAGGCAAGGGGATGAGAAAAATCATGGCAAGTTTGGAAAACTGCAGGTGATTGCATGTGGCTGTAGGGTTGCTAACAAGATATGTAGGGCTGAGATCCTGCAGAGGCACATGTGTCCATGCAACGGCATTAAAAATGTTTTCTGTGGGGCACAGGGAACCATGGGAAGGTTTTTAAAAATGGGAGTGATGTGATTAGATTAGTTTTTTTGAAAAGACCAATCCAGCAATAATTCAGATGGTAGGTGGGAAGCAGGGAACCTAGTTAGGTGGCTAATGCAGTGGCCCAGTCCAGAGACAATGGGAGCTTGAATAGGCAGTGGGTTTAAAGAAGTGGAAACAAATTGGAGCTTATTGGAGAGAGTCATCCTGTGACTTTTTTGGGCAATCTACTTCTGTGGTGATACTGCCTTGGAAATCCAAAGAGGGGTCACTATGAGTCAGAACCGACTCCACACCAGTGGTTGCGTTTGTTTGCATTGTATATTGCAAGATGGGTGCTCCAAACCTAGTCATTATGGTCCATGTTCTAAGCAGGAGAAAAGTGTTGGGATGAAATGGACTTGTTACATAGCAGTTGAAGTGGACCATCCTTTAAGGAGCTTTCCTGGAAGCCCTATCTAATAGCTTCTATCTATATCTCACTTACATCTCTTCAGAGAAAGCTAAGAAATGTCATTACTTTCCCACCTCCACGCCCCATCCCTCCTCCCCACTGGGTATGAAGGTTCTAGTTAGTAAGGAAGAAGAAAGGTGGGATATGGAGCAGGTAGCCAGTAGACTTTGGCTCAGGAGTCAGAGGAGAAATGGATTTCAGGGAGGAGAGGGTAGTCAACAACATCAAATGCTACTGAAAGGTCACATAGTCTGTGGGATTTGGCAATTAGGAAACCCCAGTGCCCTCAGTAAGGACAATTTTCAAGGACTGGTAAGATCTAAACCCAGACTGTCGGGGTTGGATTGAGCTGGAATAGAGTGAGAATAGGGAAGGAGGAAAGCTGGTAGCTACAAGGGGGGGGGGGGGAGCACAAAGAGGAGAAAGCATAAATCTGAGGTGAGGAGGGCTGAGCACATTTGGATGCTAAGATAAGAGCCAGGAGGGAGCTGATGCTATAAGAAGGGAAAAGGATGGATGATGGAGGGGAATTCCAGGAAGAGGCAATGGAGGAGACAGAGAACTTAAGTAACATTATCTCCTAAATTGGAGAGGAAGAGGGACATGCAAGGTAGGGGACAGAGTGTTTGCTTTCTTTGGGATCTTGTGACAGAAGCGAGAATACCATGAACCCATGTCTGTCTATGCATGAAAATAGTTAAATGTATTACTTTATGGTTTTAATTTGTATTATCAATTATGCAGAGTAAAAATTGGCCTTCTGAGTGTCCCATATATATGTATCCTGCTGACAGGTGATATATCCCCATCTTGTTGGAGGCTTAGGAGACACACATAGCTTTTTCTCTCTCTCAGAAATCCCCCCCAGTCTTCCTCCTGCTTGTTCATGGGCCAAAAGAATTTTTAAGGACAGTTCGTTCAGTGGATACTGTATCCAGCTTTCCAGCTCTTTTGCAACTTGCAGGAAGCTTTCTGTGCTTCTTGATATCATCCACTGTAATAAGTGTACTTGGTGGAGATTACTGCCTAGAGATCCCTAGCTCTTTTGCCTTTCCTGAGTCCCTGTCTGTCCTGTGAAACAACACCACACAGTTCAGATGACTTGCCCCATCCAGGAAATGTTATGCCCCAGTTCCCAGTCCTGCCACTAAAACTCAGGACACCATGAGGAGAGCTGGGGAAAGAGATAGAGCAAAATTGGAAGCCATAAAAAGAAAAAGAAAAGAAATCCACCCTTCTTTACAGTTTACCCCACACCATAGCTGGGTGAAATCTCCCTCTATCCACTCCCCTCTCCCCCAAAAAAGCCAAACTCACTGCCATCGAGTCAGATTTGACTCATAGCAACCCCTCCTTGGATTTCCGAGGCAGTATCACTATGGAAGTAGATTGTCCAACCTTCCTTCCGAGGAGTGGCTGGTGGGTTTGAACTGTCAGCGCTCTGGTTAACAGTCACCCCATTCCCCATAATTTCCTATTTATTGCAGCTCCTACACATATAATTGGGCCCTCAGTGAATTTTAAGGTCATTATATTCGCAAGATGTTACAGAAGAAAATAAAAAGGACATATTTATAGGACCTCACTACTAACATTCAGTTTTGATGTCAAGATATTATATAAAAGAATTACTGAACATAAGGGAGAAGATGAGAAAGAAACATCACCCTGATTATGAAGGCTGATATCTGCATTGACTCTGTGTAGTCCCTCCAGAAAAGTGAAGGCATGCTTTCCATGTTTTGGAAACTTAGCTAGTATCTTCTCATTCAGTGACTTGTTGCATCTATATAACAGGATTGCTTTCTGCTACGTATAACAGAATACCAAATTCTGATATGGATTTGACAGCTCAACAATTTCAGGGTCAAGATTTCTGTAAGTTTCTGATCTTTTCCTCTTTGTTGCAAAATGGCTGTTGCAACTCCAAACATCAAGTCCATATTCCAGGATGGAAAAAATGGGGAGAAAGGAGCAATGTCAGCAGATGCTGCTGACATTCCATTGGCCAGGACCATGTCCACTACTCATCTCCAGCTGCAAGGGAAGCTGAAAACTGGAGTATTTCATTGCCCAGCCTTTGCTTTAGGGAAAGATAAGGAAGAGGGGAGTGAGCTTGGTTGTGGGATACGCTTTCACTGTCTATTACACCAACCCCTAGGATAATATATTGATAAGCATTAAGAAATCTGATTCAGTTTCTTAATTCACACAGACATTAAAACTAGAGAATAATTGTTACAGTCTTGTGATAGGCAGGATTCTAAAATGACTCCCAATGACCCTCACCCTCGTATAATCTCTTCCCTTTGAGTGTGAGCAGAACCTGTGAATATGATGAGCTATCCCTTCTGTGATTATATTGTGTTATAGGGCAAAAGGGATTTTGCAAATACAGTTAAGGTTACTAATAAATTGACTTTGAGTTAATCAAAAGAGAGATAATGCATATAGGCCTGACCTATCACATGGGCCCTTTGATTCTGAGTATAGAGGTCAGAGGCTGGGGAAGTCAGGGGTGCAAAATATGAGTAGGCTTATACATACCATTGCTGGCTTTGAAGATGGGTGGGCATATGATAAGGCATAGCATGGCCTCTAGCACCCAAGAGCAGATCCTGGCTGACAGCCAGCCAGGAAATGGGGACTTCAGTCCTACAACCACAGTGAACTGAATTCTGCCACAACCATGTGAGCTTGGAAGAGGCCCTCAAGTTCCAGATGAAAATGCAGGCCAGCTGTTATCTTGATTTCAGTCTTATGGAAACCCTGAGCAGAGAAGTCAGCTATGACTCCAGACATTCTAGAACCATGAAGGTTGGATGAAGCCCTGAAATGATTACCCTTTAAATACTGGACCAAAAATATCTCCATGGGTCTTCTTGAAACTAAACAATAGTGTACAAGTTTCTGTTTGAGTCTGATTTTATTTTTGTAAGTAAGTTACTTTTGTCCCATAAGAACCCCGACAGTCCAGTAAATCATGGTAACTTACTCTATATGTTGATTTTTTTCCTTTATAATAAGCCTTTTCCTTCAAATAATTTTCAAAGAATTTGACTTAAAATCTTAGAGATTAATGATACCCAAGGCCTGCCCAATATCACAGACCTGCCTGATATGAGTCATTGGTAAAGCTGAGGCAATGACCAAAGGTTCTGCCCCCAGGAGAGGGCTCATAAATATCCCTGCCCCTCCTCCTGTGTCTGTCTTTCTCAAGTCTGGACAGAGCTTCCTATTCCTTTCCTCCCTGAGGGGCCTTCTTGGGTCACTGCCCAGTGACCAGCAGCCAGGGGACCCCCAAATACACCATATTCTAGGCGTGGTTTTGTGCTCCCAACACACACTGAGGACAGTCACATTTAAGAGGAGTAAAGATCTGGGTCTTGATAGAGTCCAGGTAAGAGACCAGAGTAAAGAATACTTTATCTTAATAAGTAAAGAGTGTCTGCCTTGAATATTATGCTCATTTGGGAACTATCTATATGGGATCAGATTGATAGCAGCAACTTGAAATATTTAGTAGGGACCTTAGGCAACAGTGAATTTATGTTAATGGGGGAAGAACAACTCAGAAAAGGAAAGTTAGAATGGTTGCACAACTAATGGCTTAAATTAAGCCCAGAGGCGTGGTCTGATGCAGGTGTCTGAGCAATGTCACCAGGAATATCTATCTCTATCTCTCTGCTCTGCTCTCCTCTGTGTTGACCTCACTCTCTGACAAGTGCTCCCCACATAGAGGCACCAGCAGCTCCACACACATCCTACCAACTGAGGAACCACCCTGGAAAGAAAAGGCTTCTTCATGAATTGTTCCCTCACACTTCACAGGACAATCCAGGCCATGTGTCTAACCACAACCAATTCCACTGGCCAGGACTAGACCACTGCTTGTTTTATGAGCCAGGTGTAGGGCCTGTCCCATTCAAATTTCATAGCCTGAGAGCAGAGGACATGCATTTTCCAAAGGAAAATGAGATGCAAAAAACAGAGAGTGCCAGATAGGAGCAAACAGCAAATGCTCCTGAAAAGAATCCACAGGCTTTCCACCCTCTTAATCAAAAGATCTCATAGACTCATAGTGACCCTACAGGACAGAGTAGAACTGCCCCCATGGAATTTTCAAGGCTGTAAATCTTTATAGATGCAGACTGCCTCATCTTTCCTCCACAGAGTGGCTGGTGAGTTTCAACCACCAACCTTTCGGTTAGCGGCTGAATGCTTTAACTACTGCTCTATCAGAGCTCCTATGGGGTTGCTATAGGGTTGCTATGAGTTGAAATTGAGTCAATGGCAGTGGGGTTTTGGGGTAATCAAGAGATGATGGGATCTAGATCCTTTACAAAAATGTTCTGTGAGATAGATACTATTATTAGCTCTACATTGCAGATAGGGAGATTGAAACTCAGAGAGGGTAAGTTACCCAAAGTCACACCACTATTATGTGATATGAACTCAGGTATGTCAGATTCAGGGGGCAGTGATGGTTCAGTGGTAGAATTCTCACCTTCCAAGCAGGACAATTGGGTTGAATTCCTAGCCAGTGTACCTCATGGTGGAGGCTTGCATGTGGCTATGGTGCTGAACAGGTTTCAGCAGAGCTTCTACACTAAGATGGACTAGGAAGAAAGGTCTGGTAATCTATTTCCAAAACTCAGCCAGTGAAAACCCTATGGACTGGAAAACCAATTTGCTATGTAAACTTTCACTCAAACGACAATAAATTTTTTTAAAACAAATAGCTCTATGGATCATAATGGTTCAATCCATAACCAACCATGGGGATGATGTAGGACTGGTCAGCATTTCATTTCATTGAATATGGGATGACTCAGTATCAACTTACAAGAATATATCAGGTTCTAAAGCACCTGTTGGTTCAAATCCACCAGCCACTCCTTAGAAGGAAGATGGGGCAATCTACTTCCATAGTGATACTGCCTCGGAAACCCAAGGAGGGGTTGCTATGAGTCGGGTCTGACTCGACGGCACATAATAACAACAACAAAGCACCTGTGGTTTCTACTCCATCTTGTTCAGTTCATGCCCAGCACACAACTTGGCCTATGGTTTCAATGCTACAAAAGGCTCTCCAGTCTAAAACTCAGACAGGATAAGTGCATGTGATGACAGTGGGAGATTTTCCTCAGTCTGGTCTGATAGGGACCCCAACCAAGCCTAGATGAGCCTCTGACAAATATTTGTGATGAAGGCTCTAGAAATGGAGCACCCCCACCTACAAGAGAGTGATGGGTACTTCTGTCTTGGTGACTATTATGGACTGAATCATGTCACCCAAAAATATGTTGTAAATCCTAATCTCTACACCTGTGGTTATAATTCCATTTGGGAATGGTTTGTCTTTGTTATGTTAATGAGGCAGGATTAGTGGAGGGTGTATATTGAGTGTGAGGAGCTCTGATAGCATAGTGCCTAAGGCACTTGACTGCTAACCAGAACTTCTCAGAAAGAAGGTTGAGCAATCTACTCCCGTAGTGATACCACCTCAGATACCCAAGGAGGGGTCGCTATGAGTCAGATCTGACTTGATAGCACATAACAACAATATTGAGTGTGTGTGTGTGTGTGTGTGTGTGTATTAGATATAAAAGAGAATAAATAAACCAGATGGGGTAAGATAGATGCCAAGCCACATGGAAATCTCCAAGGAACCAGGAAGCAGAAACTGAAGAGACAAGTACATTCCAGAGCAAACAGAGAGAAAGCCTTCGAACAGAGAGCTGGCTCTCTGAATTCTGACTTCTAGCCTCCTAAACTGTGAGAACTCTGGTAGCATAGTGCCTAAGGCACTTGACTGCTAACCAGAAGGCTGGAGGTTCAAACTCACCAGCCACTCCTCGGAAGGAAGGTTGGGCAATCTACTTCCGTAGTGATACTGCCTCGGAAACCCAAGGAGGGGTCGCTATGAGTCGGGGCCGACTCGACGGCAAATAACAACAACAACAAACTGTGAGAAAATAAATTTCTGCTTGTTAAAACCATCCACTTGTGATATTTCTGTTATAGCAGCATTAGATAACTAAGAAAATGACCGATGCCTCATAGCCAGACCCCCACACATAGGCACAATAAAATTACATGTGGTCCCAGTCACTGTCTACAGCCATTTTTAATGTGATAAGCACCCTTAGCTTACATCTTCATGCATACAATAAAAATCATTCATGTCATGTTTTAGAGGCTGCAAGTAAAATATAAGAAAATTGAGCAGTGGGGCCCAAGCTGGACTTCTGAAATTCAGCATTCTATGTAGAGAACAGTGAATTTCAGATTTTAAGGAACATGAGTCCTTTAAAACTTGCTATTTTATCAGGAATCAGAATGAACTTGGAACAAAGAATCTAAAGAATGGCACATATTTGGTTACCTTATTCTGCCTCGGAGCCTCTGACAACTCCTCACAAAGAGATAATGGAAGACAATGATTGGGCATTATGTTTATTTTGAAACTTCTGTTCTATCGAATCCACTACTCATGCATCTGTTTGTGATACTGTGGTGCCTTGCATGTTGCTGTGTGGCTGAGGACTATGTCATTGGTATTTCAAATACTGGCAAGGTCACCCATGGTGGACAAGTTTCAGCAGAGCTTCCAGACTAAGACAGACTTGGAAGATGAAAGAGTCCATCCACTTCTTAAAGAATTGGCCAGTGAAAACCTTATGAATAGCATGAAATACTATCTGATATACTCTGGAAAGCATCATGAATAGCCCTGAAACTTTGTCCAATATAGTGCCAAAAGATGAGCCCCTCAGGTCAGAAGGCACTCAAAATACAATGGGGGAAGAGCTGCCTCCTCAAAGTAGAATTGACCTTAATGATGTGGGTGGAGTAAAGCTTTCAGGACCTCCATTTGCTGATGTAGGAGCTCTGGTGGTGTAGTGCCTAAGGCATTTGACTACCAACCAGAAGGCAGGCAGTTCAAACCCACCAGCAACTCCTCGGAAGGAAGGTTGAGCAATCTACTTCCTTAGTGATATCCCCTTGGAAACCCAAGGAGGGGTCGCTATGAGTCAGGTCCTACTTGACGGCAGTGCATGTGTTTGCAATTTGCTGATGTGGCACTACTCAAAATGGGAAGAAACATCTGCAAATGTGCATTAATAATCAGAACATGGAGTATACAAAGTGTGAATCTAGGAAAATTGAAAGTGTCAAAAATAAATGAAACGTATAAAGATCAAAATCCTAGGCATTAGTGACCTAAAATTGACTGGTTTTGGCCATTTTGAATCAGAAAAGCATATGATCTACTATGCTGGGAATGACAAATTGAAGAAGAATGGCATGACATTCATCATCACAAAGAATGTTTCAAGATCTATGCTGAAGTACAATGCTGTCAGTGATAGAATAATATCCATACACCTACAAGGAAGACCAGTTAATACTACCATTATTCAAATTTATGCACCAACCACTAAAGCCAAAGATGAAGAAATTGAACATTTTTACCAACGCCTATAGTCTGAAATTGACCAAACATACAATTAAGATGTGTTGATTGTTACAAACAGATGCATGAGTAGTGGATTAGATAGAACAGAAGTTTCAAAATAAACATAATGCCCAATCATTGTCTTCCATTATCTCTTTGTGAGGAGTTGTCAGAGGCTCCAAGGCAGAATAAGGTAACCAAATATTGTGCCATGCTTTAGATTCTTTGTTCCAAGTTCATTCTGATTCCTGATAAAATAGCAAGTTTTAAAGGACTCATGTTCCTTAAAATCTGAAATTCACTGTTCTCTACATAGAATGCTGAATTTCAGAAGTCCAGCTTGGAATGTGAAAGCTGGAAACAAAGAAGAATCACCAGTAGTTGGAAAATATGACCTTGGTGATAGAAATGGCATTGGAGATCACATGATAGAATTCTGCAAGACCAACAGCTTATTCATTGCAAATACCTTTATTAACAACATAAATGGCAGCTATACACATAGACTTCACCAGAGGGAATATACAAGAATCAGACTGACTACCTCTGTGGAAAGAGGCAATGGAGAAACTCAGTATTTACAGCCAAAATGAGGCCAGGAGCTGACCATCAACTGCTCATATGCAAGTTCAAGTTGAAGCTGAAAACAATTTAAACAAATCCATGAGAGCCAAAGTATGACCTTGATTATCCCATCTGAATTTAGAGACTATCTAAAGAATAAATTTGACACATTGAACACCAATGACCAAAATCCAGAGGAATTGTGGGATGACATCAAGAACATCATCTATGGAGAAAGCAAAAGGTCATTAAAAAGACAGGAAAGGACTTTGGTGAGTAGAGACTGGGATCTTAAAATCTTGCAAGTGGCCACCTAGATGCAACGATGGGTCGTCTCTCCTCATCCAGAGCAAAGAACGAAGAAAACCAAAGGTGCATGGAAATAATTAGTCCAAGGGACTGGTAGACCATGTGATCTTCAGCCTATATGACCATGAGACCAGAACTAGATGGTGCCTAGCTACCACTGTCAACCACTCAGAGGGGAGGGTCTATGGAGGAGATCCTGGATAGAGTGGGAAAACAATGTGGAACAAATTCAAAATCATAAATTAAAAAAGAAATGGACCAGGTTTGCTGGTCTGATAGGGCCTGGTGAAACACCTGAGACTATGGCCCCTAGCTGCCCTTCAGGTCTGGAATTGAACCCACTCCAGTGGCTTCCACCCAAACAAAAGACAGGCGTATGAGCTGAACATTTACATTAGGTAGATATACTTTTGGAGAGATCGATCATGTGAGAATAGAAGGGCTGTGTATGCACAGGGAGACAGCTCAGTGGCAGGAGTGTGTGGGAAGGGAAACAGGGAAGAGGTGGCTGTGGGGAGGAAGTGGGAGAAGAGCTGTTGCATGATGAGAAATTCCAGTCAATGTAAACTGCTGTATGGAAAATGAATTTCTTTGTAAACTTTCACGCAAATCACAATAAGAATTTTAAAAAAGAAAGAAAAGTTTACTGCCTTAGAAACTGCCTTAGAAGCCCAATGGAGGTCGCTATGAGTCAGAATCAACTCAATGGCAGTGGGTTTGGTTTGGGTTTATCTCCCCCACTAGACTGTAATAAACTCCATGTCTGGTTTTTGCTCATCTTTCTATCCCTCATGGTTAGCACAGCCTAGCATGTGGGAAATGTTCAATAAATACATGTTGAATGAATGAAAGACTTTTGAATGATATAATGTTCAAATCTTAACTTTGAGTTAAGACTGTAGTGAATATTTTTCAATACTCTTAATAGTGAAAAATAGTTTGAGAATGTGTTTGAAATTTTTGAAGTGGTCAAAAATTACTAGGAACTAAATCCAGTCACTGAGATGGTAATAATAATTTTGGTTCAAACTAACGTGTAACCATGAAGTAAGAAGAATGCTTCTCCTGTGTGGCTCTCCAACTAGTTCTCAGGAGTAAGTAAATTATCAAAGTGAAAAAAATTTGGAGCAGGATCATGATGGTTGTGATGTATGCAGGTATTAACTTCTAATGATACACATAGGTCTTTTAAAAACCACTTATTTAGTATGGTTCTAGCATTGTATTTGGTACAATTGTTATTGTCAGGTGCCACTGAGTTGGTTCCTACTCACAACAACCCCGTGTACAACAGAACAAAACCTGCCCTGTCCTGTGCCGTCCTCATAATTGTTTCTATATTTGAGTCCAGTGTTGCAGCCATTGTGTCAATGTATCTCCTTGAGGGTCTTCCTCTTTTTTGCTGACCCTCTACTTTACCAAGCATGAGTCCTTCACCAGGGACTGAACCCTCTTGATAACATGCCCAAAGTACATGAGACAATGTCTTGCCATCCTTGCTTCTAAGGAGCACACTGGCTGTACTTCTTCCAAGACAGATTTGTTCCTTCTTCTGGCAATCCATGGTATATTCAATATTTTTTGCCAACACCACAATTCAAAGGCACCTTTTCTTCTTTGGTCTCCTTTATTCATTGTCCAGCTTTGACATGCATATAAGGTGGCTGAAAATACCATGGCCTGGGTCAAGTGCATCTTAGTACTCAAGGTTAAAATCTTTGATTTTAACACTTTAAAGAGGTCTTTTGTGGAAGATTTGCCCTTTGCAATATGACATCTGATTTCTTGACTGCTGCTTCCATGGACATTGATTACATATCTGAGTAAAATGAAACCCTTGACAACCTCAATATTTTCTCTGTTGATCATGATGTGGCTTATTGGTCCAGTTGTGAGGATGTTTGTTTTCCTTATGTTGAGGTGTAATCCATATTGAAGGCTAAGTCTTTGATCTTCATCAGTAAATGTTTCAAGTCCTCTTAGTTTTCAGGAAACAGGGTTGTGTCATCTGCATATTGCTGGTTGTTAATGGGTCTTCCTCCAATCCTGATGCTGCATTCATCTTCCTATAGTCCAGTTTTTTTGGATTATTTGCTCAGCATACAGACTGAATAAGCATGGTAAAAGGATACAACCCCGATGCACAACTTTCCTGACTTTAACCTCCCTTGCTTTGTTTGAAAGACTACCTTTTGGTTTATGTCTGGTTTCTTCATGAGCACAATGAAGTCTTCTGAAATTCCTCTTCTTCTTAATGTTACTCATAATTTGTTATTATTCACACAGTCAAATGCCTTACATTTTTCGATATTCTCTGCTTTCAGTCAAGATCGATCTGACATCAGTAATGATCTCTCTCTCCCATGTTTTCTTTGGAATCTGGCTTGATTTTCTGGCCATTTCCTGTTGATATACTGCTGCAATAATTTTTTAATTATCCTCAGTAAAATTTTACTTGTGATATTAATGATATTGTTCTACAATTTTTGCATTCTGTTGGGTCATTCTTTGGAATTATTACAAATATGGAGCTCTTCCAGTTGGTTGGCCAGGTAGCTATTTTCCAAATTTCTCAGCCTGCACCTGTGAACACCTTCAGTGCTGCATCCATTAATGGAAACATTTCAAGTGGTATTCCATCACTTCCTGGAGCCTTGTTTTTCACCAATGCCTTCAGTGCAGCTTGAACTTGTTCCTTCAGCGCCATTGGTTCTTGATCATATCCTGAAATGGTTGACCATCAACTAATTATTTTTGGTATAGTGACTCTGTGTATTCTTTCTGTCTTCTTTTGATGCTTCCTGCATTGTTCAATATTTTGCTGATAGAATCATTTAATATTGCAACTTGAGTCTTGCATTTTTCCTTCAATTCTTTCAGCTTGAGAAAAGTCAAGCATGTTCTGCCCTTTTGGTTTTCTAACTCCAGGTCTTTGTGCATTTCAATATAATATTCTACTTTGTCTTTGGAAGCTGCCCTTTGAAATCTTCTGTTCAACTCTTTTTCTTTTTTCAAAATTTTTATTGTGATTTGGTTGAAAGTTTACAGAGCAAGTTCATTTTCTATACAGCAGTTCATACACATTTTGTTTCATGACACTGACTGCAATTTCCCACAATGTAACAGCTCTCTTGCCACTTCCTCCCCGTGTCCTTCCCTCCCATGAACTCCTGCCCCCAAGCTATCTCCCTGTGCAAACACTGCCCTTCTGTTGTCCCACGATTGATCACACCAAGGAGTGTATCTACATGATATAAATGTTTACCCCATATGCCTGTCTATTGTTTGGCTGGAAGTCACGGAAGTGAGTTCAGTTCTAGACCTGAAGGATAGCTAGAGGCCATAGTCTCAGGGGTCTCACCAAGCTCTATCAGACCAGCAAAATTGGTCTTTTTTTTTTTTTTTTTAATGATTTTGAGTTTTGTTCCACATTGTTCTCCCACTATATCCAGGATCTCCTGCACAAATCCCTTTCCAAATGGTTGACAGTGGATAGTCAGGCACCATCTAGTCCTTCTGGTCCTTGTGTTCATATAGGCTGAGGTTTGCATGGTCCATCAGTTCCTTAGACTATTTGTTTCCTTGTACCTTTAGTTGTCTTCATACTTCTTTACTCTAGATGAGGAGAGACCCATTGTTGCATCTAGATGGTTGCTTGCACGCTTTTAAGACCTTAGTCACTGCTCACCAAAGTAGGGTGTAGAACAATATTTCTGTGTAGTATGTTATGCCAGTTGAGCTTGACATCCCCTGCAACCATGGTCCTGAACCCACAGGGCCAACAACTTGCTCCATCAGGGTGGTTGTGCTTAAGAAGTTATCATAACTCTGTCCCCTGTTAGTTCTATTTGTATGGACATTCTTATAGCACATACAAATACATATGTAGAAATACTATCTGCTAGTCTTATATATGGTCATGGGTATGTTTCCTTTTGCCTAGACATGCCTGATAATTCAGCCTGTCTACCCATCTATTTACCCATAGTCAGCTCTTTTCTTTATCGTTTTTCCATTTGATTTAGTACTCCATATTCAAGAGCAAGTTTCAGAGTCTCTTCTGACATCCATTTTGGTCTCTTCTTTCTTTCCTGTCTTTTGAATGACCTTCTTATTTCTTTATGAGTTCATCCCACAACTTATCTGGTCTTCAGTCATTGGTATTCAATGTGTCAGATTTATTCTTGAAAAAGTCTCTAAATTCAGGTGGGATGTACTCAAGGGCATATTTTGGGTCTCATGGACTGTTTTTTTATTTTGTTTTGGAGTCTGGTGGCAGAGTGCCTAAGGCATTTGATTGCTAACAAGAAGGCTGGCAGTTCAAACCTACCAACCACTCCATGGGAGGAAGATGAGACAATCTACTATAAAGATTTACTGCCTCGGCAACCCATTAGGGGTCACTATGAGTTGGAATCGACTTGATGGCAGTGAGGTGGTTTTTTTTTTTGTTTGTTTGTTTGGCCTTATTTTCATTTTCTTAAGCTTCAATTTGACACAATGTTCTGTTATTGTTAGGTGCCATCAAGTCAGCTCCGATTCATAGCGACCCTGTGTATAACAGAACAAAACACTGCCCAGTCCTGTGCCAGCCTCACAATCTTTGCTATACCGGAGTGCATCGTTGCAGCCACTGTCTCAATCCATCTCATTGAGAGCCTTCCCCTTTTTCACTGACCCTCCACTTTAACAAGTCTGATATCCTTCTCCAGGGAATAGTGCCTTCTGACAACATGACCAAAATAGGTGAGATGAATTCTGGCTATTCTTGCTTCCAAGGAGCATTCTGGCTGCACTTCTAAAGGACAGATTTGTTAGTTCTTCTGGCAGTCCATGGTACTTTCACTATTCTTTGCCAATGCCACAACTCAAAAGCATCAACTCTTCTTTGGTCTTCCTTATTCATTGTCCAGCTTCTACATGCATATGAGGCAATTGAAAACACCATGCTTTAGTTTAGGCGCACTTTAGTCTTCAAGGAGACATCTTTGCTCTTCAGCACTTCAAAGAGGTCTTTTGCAGCAGATTAGCCAAGTGCAATATGTCATCTGATTTCTTGACTGTTGCTTCCATTGATGTTGATTATGGAACCAAGTAATATGAAATCTTTAACAACTTCTATCTTTTCTCCATTTATTGTGAGACTGTTTATTGGTCCAGTTGTGAGGGTTTTCATTTTCTTTATCTTGAAGTGTAATCCATACTGCAGACTGTAGTCTTTAATCTTCATCAGTAAGTGCTGCAAATCATCTTCACTTTTTGTAAGCAAAGTTGTGTCATCTGCATATCGCAAGTTGTTAATGAGTCTTCCTCCAATCCTGATGCCATGTTCTTCTTTCTGTAGTCCAGGTTCTTAGATTATTTGCTCAGCATACAGATTGAAGAAGTATGGTCAAAGGATACAACCCTGACACATGCCTTTCCTGATTTTAAACCATGCAGTATCCCCTTGTTCTGTTCAAATGAATAGCCTCCTGGTCAATATACAGATTCCTCATGAGCACAATTAAAATTTCCGGAATTCCCATTCTTCTCAACGTTATCCCATAATCTGTTATGGTCCACACAATCGAATGCTTTTGCATAGTCAATGAAACACAAGTAAACATCTTTCTGATATTCTTTGCTTTGGACCAAGATCCATCTGACATCAGCAATGATTTCCCTTGCTTTTAAGATCCCAGTTGCTACTCACCAATAGGATGTGGAACAATGTTTTTGTGTTCCCTTCTGAATCCAGCTTGCATTTCCGGAAGTTCCCTGTCAATATATTGACACTATATATTGTCAATATATTGGCACTCTGGTGGCATAGTGCCTAAGGCACTTGACTGCTAACCAAAAGACTGGAAGTTCAAACCCACCAGCCACTCCTCGGAAGGAAGATTGGGCAATCTACTTCTGTAGTGATACT
>NW_006921775.1:5906259-5938511 GCF_000298275.1 Orycteropus afer afer
TTTTTTATATGTTTCCTGCATCATTCAATATTTTGCCCATAGAATCTTTCAATATTGCAACTCGAAGCTTGAAATTTTTCTTCAGTTCTTTCAGCTTGAGGAATGCTGAATGTGTTTTTCCCTTTTGGTTTTCGAGCTCCAGGTCTTTGCACATTTCATTATAATAATTGGCTTTTTCTTCTCAAGCCGCTCTTTGAAATCTTCCGTTCAGTTCTTTTATCTTGTCATTTCTTCCATTTGCTTTAGCTATTCTCCATTCAAGAGCAACTTCTAGAGTCTCTTCTGACATCCATTTTGGTCTTTTCTTCCTTTCCTGTCTTTTTACTTTTGTGTGTGTGTGTGTGTGTGTATGATTTGGGTGAAAGTTTACAGAGCAAATTCATTTTCCATACAGCAGTTCATACACATTTTCATACACATTCTTCTGGTCTCATAGTCATATAGGCTGAGGATTGCATGGTGTACCAGTCCCTTGGACTACTTGTTTCCATGCATCTTTGGTTTTCTTCATTTTTCTTTGCTCTGGATGAGGAGAGACCCATTGTTGCATCTAGATGGCTACTTGTGAGCTTTTAAGATCCCAGTTGCTACTCACCAATAGGATGTGGAACAATGTTTTTGTGTAGTATGTTATGCAGATTGAGCTTGATGTCCCCTCTGAGGCAGTAAATCTTAACGGAAGCAGATTGCCTGGTCTTCTTTCTGCAGAGTGGCTGGTGGATTTAAACCACCATCTGTCTGGCTAAGGGCTATACCACCAGAGCTCCTTGGTGAGGGAGATAGAACTTAATAAAATAACCACTCAAAAGAATGTAAATTTTCAATTATGGCAAATGCTATGAAAAGTCATATGTGGGACTCTCAGAGGAGTATTTGGCTTAATATATGAGGATTAGAAAGTTAACATAAGGAAAATACAGTGTACTTGGTATCAAAATGATGGATAAGAATATATTCAGCAAAGTCATTGGGACGCTGTCTTAAATTGTGTTCCCTGGAAACAGATTTTGACAGATATTAGCCTCCAGAAGGTTTATTAGGGAGAGCCTTCATGAGATACATCTTTGAAGAAAGCAGAATTGGGCAAAGGGAGGAATTGGCTTAAATTAGGTGGGAACTAAGACCTCAGCCATTTCTTCAGGGAGTTCTGGATTTGGGATGATCCTTCAGAGTAGTTATAAATTAAGGCAGGGTCCAGGGTTTGCATCCCCACATGAGATAGTTCTTGTCATTTGGCAGCTGTTGGAAGAGGCTATAAGTTTGGGCAAGCTTATACCTGCTACAGGAAGCCATTCCCAGGAGGGGTGCAGCTGTTGACCAAAATCAGTCAATGGTCCTAACTTTGGCTGGCTATGTAATTTGTGGGGCTTCTTGATCAAATGTCAGGAAAAAAGCTTTCTCTCCTTTCTTCCATGGTCTCCTTCTAGACTCATCTTTTTTGTTGTTGTTGTTTTTAATTTATTGCTGTTTAATGCTGTACTTCCTCAGGCACGGAGATATAGGGATGGAGGCGTGGAGTGTATGGCTGCCTTGTGATTGGACATGCAGAGAGCACAACAGTAGCGGGCTGGGTGGAGGCAGAGAAACACACAGAACCCATCTTGTCCTGGGGAGGCAAGCAGGTGGCAAGAGGTGGGACCAGTGTATGAGCAGAGGTTCTGAGCACCTCCAGCCTCCCACTCCCATACATGCTTCATTGTCTCACTAACCAAGAACAATGTCAAAGATAAACTATTAAGAATATCAAGATGTTCACCATAAAGTATTAACCCCTCAGCTTAGGACCCCTTCTGAGAGATGGGCCCTGGGTGACTGTACTGGTCACATGCTCATGAAGCCAGCCCTGGTTTCAGTGTAGGGTAGAAGCCTAGGAGCTAAGAGGGGATCTGGGCAGAGTACCACAGTATTCACCATAGGTAGGGAGGAGCGTTTCAGGTGATGGGAACAACCAGTGCAAAGTACCTGTTGCTTTGGGGAAAATGAAAGGAAATGAAATGAAAGGCACAAAGCAAGAGGAAATGTGGTTGAAATGAAGCTGGAGAAGTGGACAGAGGCCAAACCAAACTTTTGATTTTGCCTAAGAGCACTGGAAAGCCTTTGAAAGGATTTAATCAAGGAGGTGACATGCTTAGAATTTTGTTTTGAAAAGATTACTATGGCTGCAATGAGGAGAACAAATTAGAGGAATTCAGAGAGATCATGATCACTTGTAATCCAGGTGAGTGAGGATGGTTTGCACCGCAGAGGAAGTGGTGGAAACAGAGCACAACAGATGGACCTGGGAGAGATTTCAGAAGGAAGAAGGCTCAGTGATGGTTTGGAGATGGGGAGAGGGAGAAAAGAAGTGTCACGGATGGTTTATGGGGAGGAGTTGTGTCAAAGACACAGACTAGGACTTCAGTACAAAGAGAACCAGGCAAACAAATCCCCGCCTTTAAAAATCCCGAGGAGATGAAAGAGACCAACAAGTAAATGGACATTGACAAAATGGTGTGATCAGGCTTATGTGAGTCCAGTACACAGGAAGGGCATCTGGCCCAACATGGGAGTCGGGAAGGGCTCCCAGGACAAAATGGTGACCAAGTTGGGACTTTAAAGGCAAGTAGAAGCCAAGCAGGTGAAGAAGAAGGAGAAGAGTAGGCTAAGCAAAAGGATTAGCTTATGTCGTTTCTCAATGGACAATGATTTTGTCTCCAAGGGAACATTTGATGATGTCTGGAGACATTTTTGGCTGTTGTGACTGGGGAGGTACTACTGGCATCTAGTGGGCAGAGGCCAGGGATGCTGCTAAACATCCCACAATGCACAGCATAGTCACTCCTCCAGTGATCCAGCCCACAATGTCCATAATGCTGAGGCTGAGAAACCCTGGCCTAGGTAAGGCCTGGAAAGGGAGGGGGTTTGCAATCACAGAACTGAGTGGCTCTGCAGCTGCCTAGAGTGTGGACTCATGGGGTGGAAGGAGTGGCAAAAGGATACAACTTGAGAATCCAGCAGAGGTCAGGCCCTGTGGGGCCAGAGGAGTCAGACAAGGGCACTTGAATTTGTTGCCAAAAGTACTTGGGAGCCATTGAAGGCTGTTAGGCAGGAAAGTGACAAAATGAACCTTGGAAGGACTGTCAGGAAGAGGAGTTGGGATGAGCATAAAAGCAGAGGAGTGAAGCAGAGAACTGGGAACTGGGAGGGGACAGCCCGTTATCCAGTGGAGTTGTGGGAGTGAAGAGAGAGAGAGAGAGAGAGAGCCAGCAGGCTTGCAGGGTGAAGCGGTGGGCACTGTCATGGAAGATGATGAGGTCCAGGGACCAAAAGGTTGTCACATCATCTAATTTAGTTTAGTTATATGTTAGAAGCTGAGAGCATCCATTCAGATCATTTGCAGCTGATGAAAGATGATACTCAGTATAAGGAGATGGAAGGTTCTGCTGCTCACTCTGGCTACTGTGGACAGTGTGTAGGTGGTGTCTTCTCTCCCTATGCCATTTGGACCATATTCTCCTAATTGGCACAGAGACTACACATAGGCTGGCCACAGCCCTGTGCCTGACCCCGGCAAGTCAGGCTTCTCCCCTGAGCCTGGTTAATACCACTGCCTCCTAGGAGTGATGAGCGGATTAAGAAACAAGGTAAATAAATACCTAGCAGAGGGCCAGTCACAGGGTAGGCACTCAAGAAATGATTGCTATGATTATTCTACAGGCAGCCTAGTGCCAGACCCTTAGTCACAATCACCCGTTGCTCCTCAGGGTGACCTTTGCAGCTGTACTTTGTTCTCTGGGAGGCGCAGGAAGTTGGCAGGACCCCAGCACCACAGCCTGATGGGCAGTGGGCGAGGGAGCGGTTCTGCCCACAGCAGCGCCTGGCAGGCACACCCAATTGCCTTGCTTCTGTGTAGCCACATAGAGTTTCATTTGTTGTTCTGAGCATCTTAGAGGCACCATGGAAAATATGCTTTAGCCTACTGTGATATAGATTCATAGAACATGAACCACCAAGAACACGCCTCCCTGAAAGAATCGTAACTATTGATCTCTGATGATGAGGAGAATCACTTCAACCGAATGGAGTCTTACAGGCTCCTGGGTTTTTCTTTTTTTGTGGCCACCCTGCCCAAAACAGGCAGGACCCAAGCATGGTGACCAGGAGCCCAGCAAGGATACGAGCTCCCCTGGTAGTTTCTAAATTGCACCTCCCTCCTCAATTCCAAGATGAATAGACATTCATAGTGGCCAGGCATCAGCAGAAATGCCTTCCCCTCTTTTGGCCAGCTACTCCAGTCAGGCGCCTTTCCTATTTGTGGTGCCTCAGAATGTCATTCTGTGCCTTGTCTGCTGCCACCTTGGACTTGTGCCACTGACGCAAGTGTCCCCTTCTGCCTCCACTTGCCTACATCTCTGTGTATACCGCTCTTGAAAAAGATCTTGGGCCATAGTGAGTGAATAGAAACTGCTCAGTGGCTCCCCCCTTCAAGTGGTGCCCAGGGCATGCGCCATAGCTCCCATGCCTTGCATATGCCTCTGATGATGATAATAGCCACTAACACCTATTGCGGACCTGCTCTGTGCCAGGAATTTGGGAAGCACTCAATCAGTTTTATTGCTTCCATCCTCACTATAGGTCTATGAGGTAAGAGCTATGAGGCTCCGGGAGGTTGAGTAACGACAGGGGTCATCAGCTCATAATCCGGAGGGTTGGACCGCAGCCAACTGGCGCCAGTGTCGGAGCACTGCGCCCCAAACTGTATAGCTGGAGATGGAATTATTGCAGGAACCCTTCTTTTTGAGCCCCTGTGGGGGATCTCTGAGTCATGTCTCCTCCCAGGGATGTCAGGTTGAGCAAGAGGCCAGTCTCCGTTGAGACTCTCCTCCCCGCCCAGGAAGTGGCTGGCAGGAAAGGATCAGGTGCCAGGCGAGGAGCGAAATGCAGGCCCCGGCTACAGCGGGGCAGAGCACAAGGGCGGAGCCTCGGAGCTAAGTCCCCTGGGGTATGAGGGCTGCATTCCTCCGAGGTCTGCAAAGGCCACCGCTTAAAGGCGCAGAGGAGCAGCTGGGAACGAGAACAAAGCGGCCAGGCCCCCCTCGGAGGAAGGAAGGAGTGAGCCCCAGGAAACAGCTGATAGCGCTAAGCTCAGCTTGTTTTTTCCCCCTGCTCAACAGTTCTCCTGCCACGGCAAACAAAAGATGTACATTCTGATTCCCTCTTCTGTTTGGATTGTGCTGTCAACTGGATCTCGTTTGTGATGAGCTGTGGGGAAAGAGGCATCCGCGGGCGGTTTCTGGCTCCGCTTGCCAGTTTACTCGGCCGCCGCCGCCGGGGAACGCAGAGCGCTTCCTCTTCTGCTGCTTTCTTCCCTCCCGGTCACCAGATCCAACCTGGCAACGCCACTCCACACAGGAGACGTGAAACGGGCATTTCATTTAATGATGGAATTTTAAATTGCCAACTTTTCAGGCTTAGTAGGAGCTGGAGGTTTACGGGTGTCTGGAGGGTTTGACCTTGAAGCGCACACATTTTCATAGACACGTAAAACTAATTAACATGTCAGTTGTGTGCTTACTCAGATCCATTGAAAGGTCGCTCCTTGTCCTCCTCACTGTGCAGAGCCTCAATGGGACTGCGCAGAGTACAGAGCTCATCCAGCCTGGGCCTTATCACTAAGGTTCCCAGAGCCCAGCGATGGGAGACAACAACTACAGACTCCGTGAAAACAAGCATCCAATAGTGAGAATAATAAATACAGGGACGTCTGCGCAGGTTTGACAGGCTGGCTCTGATCTTAATCCGTCCGCAGGGTGCCCACCTTCCTCAAAGCCTGAACACCTGTAGGTGATAGATGACCCTGATGAGGCTAAGCAATCCTAGGGCCATGACTGTGGTAGATGGACCATTTGCTTCTCTGCTGCGCTGGGGAGAGGGAAGGGTGTGGACGCTGCCCTGTCTTCCTAATACAGGATCTGATGCTTGATGGGGTTCAATGCTGGGCATCCTTTGCTTTGTCTGACCAGGTACTGACTATGTGGGTCTGCCAAAGGGCACTATAAAACCAAAAACAAAACAAGGGGGGTGGGGGTGGGAAAGGGGCACACACATACACCACTGCACTAAGAGTTCTGTTACCACTGACACTTGGATGGATGATCCTGGCCATTGCAGTTCCAGTCCCGGGAGATTGAAAAAGACTTGTTTGATGCCTCAGAGATAGATGCCCCAGGCTCTTGGTAACTGCAGGAGTTAAATGGAGCTAGAGCTGTGAGAGGTCAGCGTGGCTGGACCCTGCCCCATGCTGCTTGGAGCGTTCTCTCCTCCCACTCCACTCTGAGGAGGCAGTTCACATGCAGAAGACAAATGGCATAAAGGGCAGGCAATTAATTTTTTCAGCTGGAGGCTGCAATGGAATGTGGGTGCTTAGACTCTGGCCTGAGCCTCTAGTTCCCTTCTTCTCCTCAGTGAAATATCTCCACTCTTCAAGGAGGTGGTGCCCTTCAAAATTCTATTACTGGCATTTTCTGTTTGTAGGGTCAACAGGTCAATTTAGTCCTGAAAATTATTTGGAATGATTCTAAGGCTACTCTGTGTGCTGTCTCATACACTTTCTACGACTAGGGGCCTAAAGTTCTATAAAGATGGTGTGACAATTCTTTGTTTATTTCCTTGGGGAAAGAGCAGGGTGGTCCTTAAGCACAGGTCAGGACTGCCTTCTCATCTCCCATCAGCCTCTGGGTGTGGAGTAGCCCAGCCAGTCTGATGAACAGGGATTTCAGACAAACAAAGGGGACCTATTAGGAAAGGAGGGAGGGAAGCATTTTGAGCAAATGGATCAGGACCAAGAAATCAGTATGTGGCAGGTAGGGAGAGGGAAGGAGGGGACTTTGTGGAGAGAAAAGAAATCCTGAAAGGAACTTGAAGGGATAAGAAAAAAGCTGCTTCACTTACTTCCATAGAGGCAGTAACATGTAGTTGTTAAAAGGGCAGGTCTGTGTGTAAATCCTGGGTAGATGACCTTAGGCAAGATTTAACCTCTCTGTGGTCCACTTTTCTGATCTGTAAAATGGGGACAAAACAACAGCTGTCTCAGGATTATTTTGGAAATTGAATGAGAATTTTACATAAAGCACTTGAGAAAATAGCTAGCATATAGTGAGCAATCAATAAATATTGCCCATTATTATTTTTAGTTTTTCTTATAGCATATGTGTCACAATCCTTAGTCCCCTTTCATGCTACACCTGAGCAATTGATGTTTATCCAGCATGCTGATTAGTGATCTTAGTTCTTGTTGTCGCTCACCTGTGAAATTTGCTCATTGGAAAGACACCGCAGACACAGTAAGCTCATAGTAAAGGTTGATGAGTAGACCTTATCAATCATCACTGTCTTAACCTCACCCCAGCAGAAGAGGTTGAACCAGAGAGAATCTGGACCCAGAAACACAAATCCCAACTGAAAGCTGTGGGAGGAGGTGGGAGACTCAATGAAAGATTACACACTGAATAGAGAGGCCCCCAGCCTTTCCTCACCTCAGCTCCCAGAACGTGGGTAGGCAGGCTGATACATCTCAGCTAGGCTATGGGAGGATCGTCCTCCAAGCTCAGCAGGTTCACCCTAACATTCATCAGTTGACAAGATAGACTCCCACATAGCTTCTAGTCAGCTTTTTGGTGCTTTGCTCTCAAATATAAACAATCAACGGTCATTTGTTATTTGAGGAAACCCTCCAAAATTAAAGATAGTACCAAAACAGACAGAAGAAAGAAACAGAGAAAATGGGAACAATGTAGAAAGTGAAGAGAACAATTTTTTTTTAAGTTATTTTGTTGTTATTGTTGAATATATACGGCAAAAACATACATCGAGTCTCTACTTGGACTTTTAAGTGACACTGATAACATTCTTTAAGTTGTGCAACCATTCTCACCCTCCTTTTCTCAGTGGTTCCTTTTCCATGAACATACACTCACTCCCCCCCTAAGGTTCCTATCTAATCTTTCAAGTTCCTCCAGTCAGTTTGGTCTCACCTCAATAGATCTTAAAAGATCATAATGGTGAAGGCAGACATGAAGAGAACATTTTTAAAAACTTGTCCCTGGGCAGTATAAACAGTTAAGTGTTTGATTACTAACTGAAAGGTTGGCAGTTCAAATTCACCCAGAGGTGAAAGACCACAACTATTGAAAACTCTGTGGACCCAGTTCTACTGACACAGGTGGGGTGGAGTCACAATGAGTCGCAATTGATACGATGGCAACTGGTTTGGTTTTATAATTAATATCCTCTGGGATTTAAGAGACAATATCAAACCTATGAAGCAAGAAGAGATGCAATATTTTTAAAAAATGGAGAACAAGGAGACATGTGGAAATAAACTGTGTAAATATATATATATGCAGAGCAATATGGATAAGTCTCAAAAAATTATGTTAAACAAATAAACAACAATAACAGCAACACAAAAGAACACATACATAAAATTCTGTTTAGAGGAAATCCAAGGCAAACAAAACTAATCTACAGTGTTACAAATCAGAAAGCAGTTGCCTGGGCAGCAGAAAGGAGAATTGACCAAAAAGGGGACTATGAAATTTTCTAGGTCAGTAAAAATGCCTTATAAAAAACCACATTGTTTGAGTGGTTTTTACATGTGTATATTCAATCTGCAAAATTTATTAAATTGAATATCTAAGACCTGTACACATTATTGCATATTAATTACATATTGATAAAAATCATATTTGCAGAAATGAGAAGTTCAGTAGCAAGGGTCAACTGGTCTAGCTATCAATTAACTGGAAAGAATAGAACCAACCAAAAACCAAACTCACTGCCATCGAGTCAGATCCAACTCATAGCGAACCCTCCTTGGGTTTCTGAAATGGTATCACTATGGAAGTAGATTGTGCAACCTTCCTTCCAAGGAGTGGCTGGTGAATTGAAGAGTGGCTGGTGAATTGAGGAGTGGCTGGTGGATTTGAACTGACAGCCTTCTGGTTAGCAGCCAAATGCCTTAGGCACTACGCCACCAGAGCTCCCCTAAGAACAGAAGAACGTGTTAAATGATACCACAAGGAGGGAGTCAACAAAATGCAGACTATGGGAAACTATGGTTTGGCCACAATTTTTCAACAAAAACTAACTGGGTTAAGGTAGAGGAAGACAGATGGAGGAGACACCTATATATTAAAAGAGGTTTAAGAGACATATCAGTCACATGGTATGGACTATGGACTTTATTTGGATCTCAACTTAAAGAAACATGCTGTTTAAAACTTTATAAGGCAATTGAGAAAATGTGAACAAGTCCAGGTGCTATAATTTTTAAGCAAGATAATGATACTGTGGTTGCTTTTTTATTTTTTTTTAACTGTCTTATACCACCTCAGAAACCCAAGGAGGGGTTGCTATGAGTCAGCTCTGACTCAACGACAGTGAGTTTGGTTTTTGTTTTTGGTTTTTGTATTTTAGAAATACATAATGGAATACAAATGATATGCTATCTAGGATAATCTGGGATGCAGATATAAATAAGATTGGCCATAGAAAGATCATAGTTGGAGCTGGATATGAGTTTATATTCTAGTCTCTCTTCTTTTATATATGTTTGAAATTTTCCATTATATATATATTTATCCAGCATGCTGATTAGTGATCTTAGTTCTTGTTGTCGCTCACCTGTGAAATTTGCTCATTGGAAAGACACCGATATAAGAGTTGGAGGAAAAAAATAGAGGATGTCTCCTAGGAAAAAGAAATAAAAATAAAGAGACAGAAAATGGAAAGGAAAGGTAAGAAACAAGATTTCCAAAAAGAAAGTTCAAGATTTCCAAAAAGAAAGAAGAGAGAAAATGGAAAGAAAACAATGCCTGAAAGAAATAATATAAGAACATTTTCCAAGGCTGATTGCCACTGGCTTCTGAGTCAAGGGGCCAGCCAGTAGTCAGCCCTATGATGAAAAAAAAGCCCAAACCAAAGTACATCATTGAGAAATGTTGATGTATTGGGCCACAAACTTCACGTATCTTCCCTACATTCCCTCAACTGACTCCTTTCTTGCTCTTCAGTAGTGTTGTCCAGTTCAGCCTTGGTTGCCCTCCAGTTTTGGAATAAATGAAACACCATACACCAAGGATTGTGGGATGTGCTTTCCTGGGCAGCTGCCATGGGTCTGGATGACATAGCTGGAAATACAGACAACTTAGCTCCTTGACCAATGGAAATGGGAAATAGGAGGAAGTTGGGCAAATTGATTCCCCTTCTTTGTCCTGTGGCTCCTCTTTGTGACCCTTGTGCCCAATGAACCAAAGGAGCTCTGGTGGTGTAGTGGTTAAAGCATTCGGCTGGTTGGCAGAAGGTTGGCAGTTTTAACCCACCAGCCACTCCACAGGAGAAAATGAGGTAGTCTGCTTTCATAAAGATTTATAGCCTTGGAAACCCTATTGTCTTAAAGGGTCACTCTGATGACCAACACAATAACACTAAGGAAAAGGAAGACACAGGGAAGTGCACAAGAGGTACAGACAACAAAGATAAACCCTTTTACATATACAATGCTGTGTTATCATAATAACAAACATTAATCTGCAGGTGAATAGATGGATAGACAAGCTGAATGATCATGTATGTCTAGGCAAAAGGCAATGTATCTATGGTCCTATATAAAGTTGGCAAATGATATTTCTACATATGTATTCATATGGGTTGTAAGAATGTCCATATATATAATAGAGCTAACAAGGAGCAAAGGTAGGGTAACTCCTTGACCACAACCAAACACCCTGAGGGGGCAAGTATTTGGACCTGTGGGCTCAGGACCATGGTCACAGAGAACATCAAGCTCAATTGACATAACATACTACACAAAAACATTGTTCTCCATCCTACTTTGGGAGTAGTGACTGGGGTCTTAAAAGCTTGCAAGCAGCTATCTGACATACAGCAATTGGTCTCTCTTCGTCAGAAGCAAAGGAGAATGAAGAAAATCAAAGACACATTAGTCCAAGAGACTAGTGGACCATGCAACCTCAACCTATATGACCATGAGCCCAGAAGAACTAGTTGGTACCTGGGTACCACTGTCAACGACTCAGAAAGCTATCAGTACAGGAGATCCTGGATAGAGTGGGAGAACAATGTGAAACAAAACTCAAAATCATGACAAAGACCAAGTTTACTGGTCTAATAAAGCCTGGTGAGACCCCTTAGACTATGGCCCCTAGTTACCCTTCAGGTCTGGAATTGAACTCATTCCTTTGGCTTCCAGCCAAACAACAGACAGGCATGTAGAGTGAACATTATGTCAGACAGATATACTCCTTAGAACAATCACTCATGGAAGAACACAAGGACAGTATTTGCACAGGGAGACAGAGGGCAGGAATGGATAGGAAGGAAGGACACAGGGAAGAGGTAAATACAGGGGGAAGTAGAGCCATTACTTTGTGGAGAATCACAATGTCATGAAACAAAGTGTGTATGAACTACTGTATTGAAAATGAATTTCTCCTGTAAACTTTCACCCAAAGCACAATAGAAAATTTTAAAAAAGTCACTCTGAATCAGAATCAGCTCGATGGCAGCAGGTTTGGTTTTGGCCCAAAGCAGCCAATCTGGTAACATCTGGGATTATTACCCCTTTTGCCCCATTTTTAACTCAACATTCTATTATTAAAAATTTCACACTTAGAGTAAAATTGAAAGAATTTCACAGCAAGCTTCTGTGTACCCGTTACCTAGAATTTACTATTAATTTTATTGAGATGTAGTTTAAATCACATATAATTGCCCATTTAAAGTGTGCAATAAAATAGTTTTTAATATATTCCTAGAGTTGTACAAACCTCACCACAATCTAATTTTAGACTATTTCATCACCTCAAAAGTACGTTTTAGCAATCACTCCTCATTCCACCTCTTGCAACCCTTGGCAATCACTGACCTGTTTTCTGTCTCTATAGATTTGTTTGCCTCTCCTCGAAATTTCATACAAACATAATAATACAATATGTGGTCTTTTGTGTCTGGCTTGTTTCACATAATGTTTTCAAGGTTCGTCCATTTTGTAGCATATGTCAGGACTTCATTCTTTTATATTGCCAAACAGTATCCCATAGAATACCATTAACATTTTACTAGACTCATAAATCTTTCACTTATCCATCTACCACCACTCTATGCATCCATTAATGTATCTTATTCCTTTTATGTATTTCCAAGTAAATTTACTTCCCTTTTTCCATAACTCTCACCATCTTATACATGCGAATCTCTCAAATAAAACTCTTATCACATAGCCCCTCTAAGTGCGAAGGATATTTGGGAGGTAGAACATTTTAGCTTTCTGGCCTTTATAGTAGAGGGAGGCAAGGGAAAGGGGCGACTAGAAATGGATTTTGCCACCTTGCCATACAGAGTTTCTTAATTCGATCCACATCTCTCTTGAAACCACCCCTTCCTCCACTGCATCCCACAGATCCTGTATTACAGTGATGCCATATTCCTTCAAGTTCCCTGGACATCCCACAATTTTCCTTACTTCATCTCTTGCACCCACTCATTACCTGAATAGTCTTCTTTGTATAATAACTTCATCTCTTATGATTCAGCTCAGCTGTTCCTATTAAACTCAGCTTTTCCTTTTCAGAGAAGTACCCCCAACACACACACACACACAGAGGTTTCTGTGTGCTTGTTTAACACTCCCATTATTTTATTGGATTAACCTTTCACCTGTCTGCCTCTTGCTGTTAAAAAAAGAAGAAGAAAAAAAAAAAGAAGCTCACCACCGATGAGTTGCGCATCTGACTCACAGCAACCCCTCCTTGGGTTTCCAAGGCGGTATCACTACGGATGTAGATTGCCTCTAGTTATTAGGTGCCCATCAAGCCAGCTCCAATTCATAGTGACCCTATTGTACAACAGAACAAAACACTACCCAGTCCTGTGCCAGCCTCATGATCCTTGCTATACCTGAGCACATTACTGCAGCCACTGTGCCAATCCATCTGAGGGTCTTCCCCTTTTTCGCTGACACTCCAGCTTACCAAGCATGATATCCTTCTCCAGGGAATAGTCCCTTCTGACAACATAACTGAAATAGGTGAGACGAAGCCTGGCCATTCTCCCTTCCAAGGAGCATTCGGGCTGCTGCACTTCTTCCAGGACAGATGTGTCCATGCTTCTGGTAATCCATGGTACTTTCAGCATTCTTTGCCAACACCACAACTCAAAAGCATCAACTCTTCTTCAGTCTTCCTTATTCCTTGTCCAGCTTTCCCATGCATATGAGGTGATTGAAAATACCATTGCTTATATTAGGTGCACCTTAGTCTTCAAAGAGACATCTTTGCTCTTCAGAATTTTAAAGAGGATTTGCAGCAGATTTGCCCAGTGCAATACAATATCTTGACTGCTGCTTCCATTGGTGTTGATTGTGGAACAAAGTAATGTGAGATCTTTGACAACTTCAATCTTTTCTCCATTTATCATGATGCTGCTTACTGGTCCAGTTGTGAGGATTTTTGTTTTCTTTATGTTGAGATATAATCCGTACCATAGAATGGCACTTTTAATCTTTATCAGTAAATGCTTCAAGTCATCTTCACTTTCCACAAGCAAGGTTGTGTTGTCTTCAGGTTATTACTGTATCTTCCTCCAATCTTGGTGCCATGTTCTTCTTCATACAGTCCACCTTCTCAGATTATTTGTTCAGCATACAGATTGAATAAGTATGGTGAAAGGATATAACCCTGGTGCACTCTCTTCCTGATTTTAAGCCGTGCAGTATCCCCTTGTTTTGTTCAAACAACAGCTTCCAACAGCTTCCTGGTTTATGTACAGGTTCCTCATGGGCACAATTAAGTGTTCTGGAACTCCCATTCTTCTCAATGTTATCTATAATTTGCTGTGATCCACACAATCAAATGCTTTTGCATAGTCAATAAAACACAAGTAAACATCTTTCTGGTATTCTTTGCTTTCAGCCAACATCTGTCTGACTCAGCAATGATATCCCTTGTTCCACACCCTCTTCTGAATCCATCTTGCATTTCTGGAAGCTCCCTGTCAATATACCGCTGCAACCACTTTTGAATTATCTTCAGCAAAATTTTACTTGCATATGATATTAATGAAATTGTCAGACTGCCTCTGTTGTTGTTGTTGTTAAGTGCCATTGAGTCGTTTCTGACTCATAGCGACCCCATGCACAGCAGAACGAAACACTGCCCGATCCCGCGCCAGCCCCACAATCCCTGCTATACTTGAGCCCATCATCGCAGCCACTGTATCAATCCATCTCGTTGAAGGCCTCCCCCTCTTTCGTTGACCCTCCACCCTACCAAGCATGACATCCTTCTCCAGGGAATGGTCCCTTCTTACAACATGACCAAAATAGGTGAGACGAAGTCTGGCCATTCTTGCTTCCAAGGAGCATTCTGGCTGCACTTCCTCCAGGACAGATCTGTTAGTTCTTTTAGCAGTCCATGGTACTTTCAGCATTCTCCGCCAGCACCACAACTCAAAAGCATCAACTCTTCTTCGGTCTTCCTTATTCATTGTCCAGCTCTCACATGCATATGAGGCGATTGGAAATATCATGGCTTGTGTCAGGCGCACCTTAGTCCTCAAGGAGATATCCTTGCTCCTCAGCACTTGAAACAGTTCCTTCGCAGTTGACTTTCCCAATGCTACACGTCGTCTAATGTCCTGACTGCTGCTTCCATTGGCATCGATTGTAGAACCAAGCAACGTGAATTCTTTGACAACCTCAATCTTCTCTCCATTTATTGTGATGCTGCTCATTGGTCCAGTTGTGTGCCTCTACAAGTCTCTAAATCCTCATGGGAAGAGACAAGGGCTTCCATGTCTTCCTATCCCTGGAACTCACTAGAGAGCACACCACATGGTAAAAGCTCAAGAAATGTTTGTTGGGTAGTAAATAGAAAATGCCTAGCCCATATCTTTGTTTATTTAGCAAACATTTTGTCAGCATGCATCAAGTCTGAGGCCCTGTGGTAAGTGCCTGGGTTTGGATATAAGATGAGCAAGATTTAAAACCAAACAATAGTTTAGGTTAGCTAGAATGTCTGCCTTGAGCAGCATGCTTTTTTAGGTTCTATCTCTATGGGATCAAATTGACAATAGCAACTCAAAGAATTCATTAGGAACCTTAGGGCCAGTCAGTTTATGTTAATGGAGAGGGAACAACTCAGAAAAGAAGGGTTAGAATGGTTGCACAACTCAAAGAATGTGATACTGTGGAAACTTGGTATGTGTATTGCTGCGTATATTCTCAACAACAACTACAAAATTAATTGCTTTTAAAAAAAAGAAGAAGAAGAAGAAAGAAAGATGAGTAGGACTACATCCTGAACCTCAAAGGAATCTACAGGACCCTTTTGTTTGGGCAAATATGAAACTAGACAAGACGCCAGGATGACAGATGTAAACTAGAGCTGTCCTGGGCAAACCGGAACATGGAGTCACACAAATTATATACCAGCTTCTATGAAAACAGCATTGCCATGCTGACTCATGCACAGTCTGTCAGACCCTGCTGACTTCTAGAAATTTATTGTACAGGTCAATTACTCAATTACTCCTCACTATTGCATGGGTCATTTTTGTTCCTTCATTGTTGTTATCCATGTAGAAATGATTCATGAAATTTAATGTTTATAAGACATTACAGACATTGTGGGCATAGGTAAATATATTAAGGCAATGAAACAGAGAAAAAAAAAATCACTTAATGAACAGCTAAACACTTCCCAACCTTTTTATTTTTAATTGAGATTAAATTCACATAGCATAAAATTAACCATTTCAAAGTGTACAGTTCAGTGGCATTTAGTACATTCACAGTGTTGTGGAACCACTACCTCTATCTAGTTCCAAAGCATTTTCATGACTCCCAAAGGATACCCCATACCCCATACTCACTAAGCAGTCACACCTCATTCCCCCTCACACACACACAAGTCTGGCAATCAATAAGCTACTTTCTGTCTCTATAGATTTACCTATTCTGGATAGTTTATATAAATGGAATCATACAATATGTCACCTTTTGTGTCTGGCTTCTTTCACTTAGCATAACAATTTTAAGGTTCATCCACATTGTAGTAAGTATTAGTACTTCATTCCTTCTTATGGCTGAATAATATTGAGTTATATAGATATACCATATTTTGTTAATCCATTCATTAGTTGATAGACATTTGTTTTAACCTTTTGGCTATTATGAATAATGCTGCAATAAATGTTCATGTACAAGTATTTGTTTAAATACCTGCTTTTTCGTTCTTTTGGATATATACCTAGGAGTGAGTAAAATTGCTTGGGATGTTACAGGCTGGAACCAATGGTTATATGGCTCCTGAAATCCTAATGGAAGAAGTGAGTTATTCCTATCCTGTTGACTGGTTTGCAATGGGATGTAGTATTTATGAAATGGTTGCTGGACGAACACCATTCAAAGATTACAAGGAAAAGATCAACAAAGAGGAACTAAAACAAAGAACCCTGAAAGAGGAGGTCAGATTCCAGCATGATAACTTCACTGAAGAAGCAAAAGATATTTGCAGACTCTTCTTGGCTAAGAAACCAGAGCAACGCTTAGGAAGCAGGTAAGCTACCACATAGCAGAGATGATTATTGTCAGCATTATCCACAGTCATTTGGGGAATGCTTTGGGTTAGTGATAAAGCCTTGGAATTACATAGTATTGTCATTTTCCTGTTATTTGCATATTGTATGGTTGAACGTTTCCAATATTTTCAAATGCTATGAGCATTTGCTATTGGACATTCTCAAAAGATATCTTTTAGTGTGAAAAAATGAGATGTAAAACAGCATACATGAAAGAGAAGAGTATATAATTCATATTTGTTGTATAGTTTTAAGTCATCATCATTCATAGTCAAAACTCAATACTACATAGAATATTTTGAGGAGAGTATACAAGGAATATATAGGGTTGGTTGCCTTGAGGAAGAAAAATAGGGGTTTGGGAACACGAATGAAAATGAGCCTTTCTCTATACACCCTTTTTGTCTTTTGAATTTTGAACCATGTGACTAAATTATCTATGAAAAAGTAAGTTAAATTTGATTGTCATAACTCCAGAAAACTATTCCTCTTTCTAAATTCTCCATAAAAATATTGTCAACCTGTCAACAGATATTTAATGAGTATATATGATGTTGCCACCATGTTATGTACAGTTGAAATTAATTTTTAGGAAAGCTGTTTTATTGCTAATATGAAATAAAAACATATTTATCAATGCTGCATGCATACTTATATATATTATAGAGCATATACAGGGCACAGTTATAAAAACTACTTAGACATCAGGAATGAACTATTGGACATGAAGGCTACAGACCACAGTCTCAAGGGACATCTAGGTCAGTTGATGAAACACAATTCATACGGATAATGTTCTACAATCTGTAAGTAGTGTCTGGGGTCTAAAAAGCTTGCAAGTGGCCATTTAAGAAGCAGCTATTGGTCTCTTCCTGCCTGGAGCAAAGGAGAATGAAGAAAACCAAAGACTCAAGGAAGTAATTAGTCCAAAGGACTAATGGCCCACAAGAACCACAGCCTTCTCTAACCTGAGACCAAAAGAACTAGACAGTGCCTGGCTACCACTACTAACCACTCTGACCAGGACCACACTAGAAGGTCCCTGTTAGAATGAGTAGAAATATAGAACAACAACAACAAAAGAAAGACCAGATTTAATGGTTTAAAAGAGACTGGAGGAACCCTTCAGACTATTGCCCTAAGACAACCTTCTAACTTGAAACAGAAGTCATTTCCAGAAGCCACCTCTCAGCCAAACAATAGACAGGCCTATAAAATAAACAAAACACTCATGAAGAATGTGTTTCTTAGAACCATCAACCATGTGAAACTGAAAGGGCAACATTTGCCCAAAACCAAAGATGAAAAGGCAGGGAAATCAGATGAATGGAAACAGGAAAGTCAGGAAAGAAATGGGGAGACCAGTATCATGGACCAATTTGTGTATGAATTATTGATTGGAAAACTAATTTATTACATAAACTTTCACCTAAAGCACAGTAAATATTTTTTAAATTAAGATGAAATAATAAGATCAAGATACTGTGTATCAGCACTTCATTTCTTTTTATTGCCAAATAATATTCCATTGTATAAACATATATCACATTTTATTTATCCATTTATCAGATAGTGGACATTTGGGTTGTTTCCACTTTTGGCTATTATGAATGCTACTATGGACAATTCTTTAACAAGTTTTTGTGTAGACATATGTTTTATTTCTCTTGGGAATCCTGGGATTGGAATTGCTGGGTAATATGGTAACTATGTTTAATCTTTTGTGGAACAATTTACTCTTAAATCTTCCAAAACAGGAGACTCTAGAATAAGGC
Source organism: Orycteropus afer afer (assembly GCF_000298275.1). Taxonomy (NCBI): domain Eukaryota; kingdom Metazoa; phylum Chordata; class Mammalia; order Tubulidentata; family Orycteropodidae; genus Orycteropus; species Orycteropus afer. The sequence continues at coordinate 5,924,673 of NW_006921775.1, forward strand.
TGCCTTAGCTCAAAATGTTTGAGTATTTTCAAGACATTCAAGCTTTTAATTTTTTGCTTGATATTTTGAAGTAACAGCAACAAAAAATTTTAATTTACTTTTACTAACTCTTAAAGCATGACAGAAAATCAGACTAACTATTTTGAAATTAGATGAAACTCTGCATTTGTGTACAGGTCAAATATGAAAACCTATTTTCCTATGTAGAATCCCAAACTTGTTGTGCTAATAAATTTAGGATAAGCTGTGTTATGATAACAAGCAAACTCCAAATTCTTCCTAAAAACAAAATAGTTTCTTTCTCATTCATACAAGTCAATTACGGGTTCAGTAGTTCTCCAGGGTACTGCCTTCTGAGCAGCGACTCAGGGATCCAGCCTGCTTCCATCTCACACCTACCTTGGAACTGTGACTTCTGGTTGCTGTATGAAGAAAAGAGAACGATGGGGCATGTTGAAGTCCCAGTGTGGTACAAATGGTTAAATGCTCTGCTATTAACCAAAAGGTTGGTGGTTTAAGTCTACCCAGAGGTGCCCTGGAAGAAAGTCCTCGTGATCTGTTTCCAAAAAATCAGCCATTGAAAACCCTATGGAAAAAACCTTGCTCCTCATCCTACATTGGTGAGTAGCAACTGGAGTCTTAAAAGCTTCAAGTGGCCAGCTAAGATACAGCTAATGGTCTCCTATCATCGGAAGCGAAGAAGAGTGCAAAAACGCAAGGGCATTTTGAAGCAATCATCCCTCAGGCATGATGACCCTAGAGACCAGAAGAACTAGATGGTGCCTGACTACCAATGCCAACCACTCAGGAAAAGATCAAATCTGGAGATCGTGGATAGAGTGGGAGGAAAAACATGGAACAAAATAAAAAAACTTGATAATGACCAGAAATACTGGTCAGATGGAGTCTGGTGAGACCCCCAATACTATGGTCCTGGGATACATTCTGGGCTTGGAATAAAACTCACTACCTGGGGCTGGCTTTCAGCCCAATAGTAAATAAGATGTACATGCAGACCACTCAACCCAGGGTGACACACCCACATACTCTATGGAAATGCATCCCTTGGAACAATTGACCACAGGGCACCAGATGGGCAACATTCACATGGTGGTAATGCAGGACAAACAGGGTACATGACTTTGAGGGGCACAGGGGGAAGTTTACTGAGCAGGGAGGGGAGGAGACTGGGTAAATGTTGGACATGTTAAATGGGGAATGAAACTAAATGTACACGTAATGTTGAATGTAAAACAAATTCTTAAAATGAAAATTTAAAAAAGAAACCCTATGGAGCACAGTTTTACAGTCTTACAGAATCAACAGCAATTGGTATGGGCCAACTGGTATGTTGTGCATGGGGTTGCTTTGAGTCAGAAGCGACTCGACAGCACCTAACAACAACATTTTACTGCCTCAGTTGGTTAGTTAGTCTGTTGGCCAGAACTCATCTGGTGTCCTGCATAACTTTGAGGGGGGCTTGTTAGTGTTATCTTCTGTTTGCCCAGAAAGAGAGGAGAATAAGGTGTGGTGACTACTGACAGTCTCTACTGTCTTGATCATCAGCGTCTCTCAAGAGTATCAGAGAGCACATGAACAGTGGCAGAGTCAGTAGGGAAAGCTGACAGTCTCTTTAGATGACTTCCCTGAAAGGAACACCATCCACTTGGATGCTTCCATTCATGTGTGTTTGATTGCAAATCTGTCTCAATATTTATTATTACTATTGTTATTGTGGAATGATATATATGTATTTATGTGTGTATATGTACATGTATATGTACAAATTATTTGATATTTCAGTGATCTTCACATGAACTGTTCAGTGGCTTTAGTTATGTTTATCATGTGGTTCAACCATCACCCTTATCCATTCTCAAATTTTTCCTTCATCTTTTATCTCAATGCTTGATAAGCATACTTTGCATTTATAAAATGAAATATTTACAAACTTCTTTAGGAAAACACCACCTTACAGCACTAGATCATTGCTTGAGTCAGCTTCATCAAGCAAAGCCTTTTCATAAAGCATCTGTTGTTATGACTGTTTTGAATAAAGCTGTTTACAGCATTAGAGAAGAGACATATAAAAAACAGCTGTACAGTGAAAGAGAAACCTTCCAGCATTTTCATTCCAAGCCTTTGTATCTTGAAAAAAATTCATTCAAGAGAGATAATGTTTGATAAATGTAGTGCATGCCCTCCAAAACCCAGACAAATGCCTAGAGAGCACACTACACAGCCAAGCTTTCCAGTGGCCTCTCCCTGCTGCATTCACCAGCATTTGAGGTGAATTAAAAACTCTTTGTTTCAGACATCACATGCACAAAATTTCCTTCTTTGCATTTATGACTCTGTGAATTAGTTTTGCAAAGAAGCCAAATCCTCTCCAGTGTAAGTCACAGGGCTTCCAGACAGGATCGACTATAATGTTTTCCAATAGAGTAAAAGGTGAAGGCCTCTTAAGATTTCTGCAGGCTTTATGCTGATAGTGTGTCCTTTTTATCCATCAATGTAGCAGGACACCAATAAATAATCATGCACATCTCTGATGTAAATGTAGGTACTTCTTGAACACATAATATCATGCCAATACTCACTGTTCTTGGCCAACTAAATCCCATAGTTTGGGTTTCATGCATGGGTAGATGGTAACTTTTCTTAGTTTCTTGGTGTTCCTATAACAGAAATACCACAAGGGTGTGGCTTTGACAAAGAGAAATTTATTTTCTCACAGTTTAGGAGGCTAGAAGTCTGAATTTAGGAGAAGGCTTTCTCTCTCTGTTGGCTCTGGGGGAAGGTCCTTTTCTCTTTTCAGCTTCTGTTCCTCGGTTTCTTGGTGATCTCTTTGGTTGCTTGGTGATCTCCATGTAGCATCAATCTTTCCCCATTTGCCCTTGCTTGATTATGTACCTAAACTGCCTCCTTTAATATCTCAAATGTGATTGGCTTAAGATTTACTGTACACTGATATGGTTTCATTAATACAACAGAGAAAACCCTATTCCCAGATCAATTGAATCCTCAGGCATAGGAGTTAGAATTTACAACACATGTTTTTTGGGGGACACAATTTAATCCATAATATTAGCTGATATAAGAAAACCCATTGTAATCTCTGTATGTTGCAGTAACACAAGATCCTCTGTTAATGCTCTGAAATGCATTCTACTCCAGAAAGCAGGAGAAGTCTTCCTGCAGCTACCAGTTGGGTAATTATAAAAGATGTTCCCTTCATCAATGGCTTCTCCTATTTGTCCCAAAGTGCCCTGCATGATGATGGGCTAGAAGAGCCCTTCACAAAGCTGTGAGGGAAGATCGAAAAGTGAAAAATGCTTTTTCCGATTATATAACTTTGGTGAGTAAATTTTGTGTTTACTAGCGTGAACGGTCATAGTGATCACCTTGCAGTAGCCAGGACACAAGAGTAAGGAATAGAGGTGGGAAAACCTGGTCTTTCCTTGTTAGCATCAGCAACCAAAGACATATACTGAAAAAAGATAAGAGGTATAGGTCCTGCCCTAGAAAGGCAACAACTAGTTGAGGAGATGAGGAACATAAAGAAAACCTCAGTGGCTTGTGGTTCCTTTCTCTTTTGTGACTAATTGAAAAAAGGCTGCAGTCAGCCATCCCTGATGGACAAACCAAGGTCATCTGTACCTGCTTTGTTTGAGATGCTACTTGAGAACTGCTCATCCTGAGGGGAAGACTAGCCTGGCAATTCTGAGGTTGTCAAGCCCCTGGGTGGTCTCCATTTATCCAAGTTAAAACTACTCAGAATGAGTGTTAAGGAGTCCTCCTGATAAGCTCCCTGGGTAGGGGGGCAGCATTGGTTCAGTGGGAGAATTCTCACCTTCCATGTGGGAAACCCCACTTCGATTCCGAGCCAATGCATCTCATGTGCAGCCACCACGTGTCCATTAGTGGAGGCTTGCATGTCACTATTATGCTGAAAAGGTTTCACCTGAACTTCCAGACTAAGATGGACTAGGAAAAAAGCCCTGGGGATCTACTTCCAAAAATCACCCATTGAAAATGTTATGAAACACAACTGTCTGATCTTCATCCCGTCATGAAGATGGCACGAGACTCAGCAGCATTCCCTTCTGTTGTACATGTGGTCACCGTGAGTCAGGGGCTGATGAGTCATCAGTTTACAAGAACTTGACTTCTGGAAGAATGTGTTCATGCCTGAAGGCAGCACTTCGTGACTCCTGGTTCCATTCTAACTTCTTCATTGTCTGTGAAACATAAGCCTGAGGTTCATTCCTGATCTGTTATTGTTTCTGTTAGGCAATGTCGGGTTGATTTCAACTCATAGTAACCCATGTGGCAGAGTAAAACTTCACCATAGGGTAGGAGCTCTGGTAGCATAGTGCCTAAGGCACTTGACTGCTAACCAGAAGGCTGGCAGTTCAAACCCACCAGCCACTCCTCGGAAGGAAGGTTGGGCAATCCTACTTCCATAGTGATACTGCCTCGGAAACCCAAGGAGGGGTCGCTATGAGTCGGGGCCGGGCCGACTCGACGGCAAATAACAACAACAACAACAATCTTTACAGAAGCCAATTACCTGGTCTTTTTTCCTGAGGGTTCCTGGGTTCCTTCAAACTGCCAAGCTTTCAGTTAGCAGCTAACCTTTCTTTCAGTTACTTACCTTTTGTACCACCAGGGCTCCATTTCTGATCTACTTGAATGGAATTCTACCTCTATCCTTGATCTGCTACATTTAATAGCAATCTGATACCTAAAAAAGGTGAATTATCCTGTGTAAATTATATCTCTATAAACTTGACTTAAAAAAGAAAATTCATCCTTGAATCTTCAATTTATCTCAGAAACTCTTCCTCAGAGCTCTTACTGTAGAGGGTGTAAACCACACAAAGGCCAGTCAGTAAGTTCTGGTAGATGGCACACCTACATATTCCCTTCTTTCAGAGTTACAGTGAAAAAAAACAAGAAAAAGTCTAGGATGGACCTTTCTGGAAAGGGTAGGTCTGAACAGCAACCTGAGGAATGGCTGGACATCAGATGCATCCAACGAAGTATCCCTTTCCCACTATAAAATTTGATCACAGTTTTTCCTTTGAGTCCATTTTCTCTGGTTTTCTCAGGTACACAGCTATTTATGAGAGTAGAAGGAAGTAAAGAGGTTAAAAATACAAGCATGAGAGACAGACTAACCTCAGTTGTTGGTGTTTTTTTTCCCCATCTTAAAAATGGAGGTTACAATGGTAACCAGTTCATATGGTTGTTGTGATGATTAAATATAATAATGTAAGTGAAGAGCTAAATGTTGTGTTGGCAGAAATTAAGCCCTGGATAAATGGAAGCTATTCTTGTTACTGTTTTTAGTGTCATTGTAGTGTTTAGACTCTAGCCATCTTACTGGGCAGAGTTTGCTGTAGTTATCATCTGACATGGTGGGGAAGTCTCTGAAGTGGATGTATGAAGGAAGCCCCCAAACTCTTTCCTGAATACTCTTTGAGATCTCGAAAGGAAAATGTAAAAGAAAAGGCCATTGTGTGATTAATTTCTCAATTAATGTTGATTCATGATACAAACTGACTCCTTTCCAGTGGGTCCACAGGCTTAGGACCATGGTCACAAGGGACATCAAGCTCAATTGGCATAACATACTACATAAAAACATTGTTCTGCATTCTTTTCTGGTGAGTTGTGACTAGCGTCTTAAAAGCTTGGGAGCATCCATCTAAGATGCAGCTATCGATCTCTCCTCATCTGGAGCAAAGAAGAGTAAAGAAAATCAATCACACATGGAACAATTAGTCCAGAGGACTAGTGGACCATGTTAACCTCAGCCTACATGATCCTAAGACCAGAAAAGCTAGATGGTGCCCAGCTACCACTGCCAATCATTTGGAAAGGGATCAAAATAGGAGATCCTGGATAGACTGGAAGAAAAATGTGTAACACAACTCAAAATCATAAAAAGACCAGGATTATTGGTCTGACAGAGACTGGTGAAATCTCTGAGACTATGTCCCCTAGTTACTTTTTGGGCCTGGAATTGAACTCATTCCTGTGGTTTCATTTCCAGCCAAATAATAGACAGGCCTACTAGGTGAACAATTACACCAAGTAGGTACACTCCTTAGAACAAGATAGCTCAGAGGGCAAGAATGCATAGGAAAGAAGGACACAAAGAAAAGGTAACCACAAGGAGGAAGTGGGAAGAGAACTATTGCATTGTAGGGATTATAATCAAGTAACAAAACAAAATGTATATGAATTGTTGAATGGAAAATGAATTTGCTCTGCAAACTTTCACTCAAATCACATTTAAAAAAGAAAGAAAGGAATAAAGAAAAGAAAGAAATTGACTCCTTCCCAAAGGAAGACATTTTCGCTCAGACTGGAAAATCTATGCACATAAAAGAAAAATAAAACATTCTTTTTGAATCTGATACCACAAAACAAGCTGTTTTGTATTTCTTTAAAGACTGGACTTAAGAAGAACCAAGGGGAATGTGGTAGGCAGCCCTTAAGATGGTCCTAAATGGTGTCTGCCTCCTGGCAATCACACAATTGTGTAACCACTTTGCCTTATGTGTGGACTGGACTTACAACTTGCTTCTAACAAACAAAGTATGGCAGAAATGATGAAATGTCACTTCCAAGATTAGGTTATAGAGAGACTGGCATCTGACTTGGGCTCTCTCTTGCTCTCTGACTCTCTCTCTCTCTGTCTCTTTGTCTTGGATCATTTGCCCTGGAGAAAGTCAGCTGCCATGTTATAAGATAACCCTTATGGCAAGAGATGGAGGTCTGCCAATACCATTAGAGTGAGCTTGGAAGCAGCTCCCTCAAACCCCAGTCTAACCTTCAGATGAGACCACACAGTCTGACCAACAGCTTGACTGCAACCTCATGAGAGACCTCAAGCCAGAGGCACCCAATTAATTTATACCCAAATTCCTAACCCACAGAGACTGTGAAATAATAATTGTTTGTTGTTTTAAGCCGCTCACTTTGGAGTAATTTGTTATGCACCAATAGATGACTAATACAAGAGATTATGCCATTTGGAACATATTTTTCTCTTATTTCAAGGCAGATACTGGAGTAATTTCTAGCAGAGAGAAAGAAGATTTAATAATAATAACCGTAGCTTTGAGCACTAAATGTATGTTCATTCATGTTTATGTAAATTACTGATTTATTTATTTTGTCTTTAAAGAAATACTTCTAAGATGATTGTGGCAATTGGGCAGGGGGAGAAGGACTCCAAGAAATCATGTCACATGAAGAGTTAGAAGATCTGAGTGCCGTCTTTTAAAATGTGAATGGTGGTCTTGTGGGATCGGAAGTATACTCGACTTGTTCTGTGTGGTCCTGAAGGGCAGAGCAAGAGGCAATGACCAAGCAGTTTCTAGTTCCGTCTAACATTCCTGGCAAGGCTTCTATCTCTGAAAGCAGCCATGAAACACTAAGAATAAAAGACATGTCACTTGCTTGACTCTTTACAAATTACAGCTATTTGTGAAGGTTGTCTGTAAACAATGAAAATGTTACTGTCTGCATATGGTGGAATTGTGGATGATGTTAGGTTATTAGTTTTCAAAATTATTCTTTGTCATTATATTGTCTTTTCAGTTAAAATTAAACATGTAGGAAATATATGGGACATACTTTATATTCTTAAAATGTGTCCTATTTTGGTTTATTAGCTGTGTCTCAGGCTGACTGTCTTCTTTCTTCACAGAGAAAAGTCTGATGATCCCAGGAAACACCCTTTCTTCAAAACCATCAACTTTCATCGCCTGGAAGCCAGGCTTGTTGAACCCCCATTTGTGCCAGACCCATCTGTGGTTTATGCCAAAGACATTGCTGACATCGAAGATTTCTCCGAGGTTCGGGGGGTTGAATTTGATGACAAAGATAAGAAGTTCTTCGAAAGATTTGCAACAGGTGCTGTCCCCGTAGCGTGGCAGGCAGAGATTATAGAAACGGGACTGTTTGAAGAACTCAACGACCCTAACAGGCCCACAAGTTGTGGGGAGGGTAATTCATCCAAGTCTGGGGTGTGTTTGTTATTATAAATTGTAGTCTGTACCAGACAGGGCGGCAGGAGTCTCGGCTGACATAATCCTCAAGTGTCCCAAACACTTGAGGAATCTGGTGAATGAGAATTGATCAGTCAGAAGAGGTATGTCAATCACTGAACAGTTCAAAGAGCAAGCAAGCTCACCACTAGGACACGTTTTCTTTGTCCCTTCTTTCTTTCCTTTCTTTTTTTATAAATACAAGTAGAATCTCAGTTTTCCCTGAGGACTGGGAAAAAGAACATTCAGGTTTGTTTTGATAAGCTGAAAGCATAAGCCCTTCACCATTGCATCCCTGAGAATTATGCGAAGTCCTAGGAAGAGGGAATGGAACTTTGTAGTATACTCAGAAAATGAGCATTTGAAATTCTTAGTAAATGATCATTTTAGTTTGTTTTTTGCTGTTGTTATTTATATCTTTTCTTCCCTTCACCTTTCAGTATTTTTCTCATTCTGTACTTATGAAAATAATTTTGAAGCTGTAAATAAATGTTGTTGATGGTCTCCCCAGAAAAAGAAGTGAGTTACAGTATTTTGGCATTTTAGATTACAGAATAATACTCAATATCACTGACAGGTCTATTTTTATTTTTATTGTTTGGAAATAATCTACTATTATAATGTTGGAGTATTTTAAATATAAATATCCATGAAGTGAATTAAAGTGTTCTGCGAATTAATTCCTTCAAGTAACATGCAACAAATTGCCTATACATGGAATTCCATATGCTAGTAGTTCTCACACTTTGTTGTACTTTGGAATCACATAGTATCTTAGCTACCAAATGCTGCTGTAACAAAAAAATACTACAAGTGGGTGGCTCTAAAGAACAGGAATTTGTTTTCTCATTGTTCTGGAGACTGGAAGTCCAGATTCAGGGCATCAGCAAGACTCGGCTCTCTCCTTCTCCATCAGCTCTTTTACCTGCCGTGGTGCCAGTTTCTTGGTAGCTTGTAGGTATATCTTCAGATGGTCTTGGTGTTCCCCTTATGTGTGTTTCTGTGTCTGTTCTGCTCTTTTTATAAGATGCCATTCAGAAAGGAGTAGGTTTAGAACCCATTCTATTCTTGTATGGTCTCATTAACACAACAAAAGAACACCTCTTTTCCAGACAGGTAGAATTCACAGATATAGGAGTTAGGACTTTCATATATATTTTCAGGGAACACAATTCAACTCATGACACCTAACAATCTTAATACTAAGGTCTGGTTTCCACCTCAGCTATTCTGATTCAGTTGATATGGAATATGGGCTGGGCATTTGACTTTTAGAAGGAAATCTCTCTTGTCCCATTGGTGAGAGGCCTGGCTGAAGTCATTTGAAAAGTTGTATCCCTTAAATAAGGGGTCTAAGAGTTGCAAAAACACTGACCAGAAAACTTCGGTTAACTAGAATCTAGTTAACAGTAATCATCAACTACAAGACAACATTAACCATATCTGGGAGGAGGAAAAAGAAACCTTGTCAATGTTGAGACCTGGATTAGCACACATACTGCTTATATTCTTGCTCATCTTCCAGCCTCAGCACACTCCTGGATGTTCTAAACCCTAACCTGGAGACACTGCAGAGCCCTGAGTCATCAAATCAGGATACTGGTGTGCTTAGCAGAATTTTATTCCTGAAGGAAGAAAGTAGATTGAAATGTAGTAAAAATATTAGTAAAATATATAACAAGTGTATTTTTCGATAGCAAAGTACAACAAGACAGAAAATAACAAATGCTGGCGAGGATGTGGAGAGATTGGGACTCTCATACACTGCTGGTGGGATTGTCAAATGATACAACCTCTGTGGAAAGCAGTATGGTGATTCCTTAAAAAGTTGGAATCAGAAAGAATACCTTTTGACCCAGCAATTCCATTACTAGGTATATATCCTAAAGAAGTGAGAGCCAGGACAAGAACAGATATATATTCAGACCCATGTTCATTGCAACACTATTTACAATAGCCAAAAGATGCAAACAACCTAGGTGTCCATCAACTGAAGAATGGATAACCAAACTATGGTACATACACACAATGAATACTATACAACACTAAAGAATAATGTAGAATCTGCAAAACTCCACATAATGTGGATGAACTTAGAGGACATTATGCTGAGTGAAATAAGTCAGTAACAGAAGGACAAATATTGCATTAGTCCGTTATTGTAAAAAGTCAAGGAAAGGTTTATATATGGAAGGAACCTTTCTTTGTTGGTTACCAAGAGTGGGAGGGGAGGGGAGGAAACACTGCAAAAATAAAAATTTAAATTTAAAAAAACATGTATACCAAGTGTATTTTAATGAAAAACAAATTAACTGTTAACAGAAATCAAATTAACAAGAGCATTCCAATAGTAGAAACTCTGGGATTTGGCTTTACAAATCTTAGGCATTTTAAAATACTGTCTTGTGGCAAATATTATATTAGTTCATTATTGTAAAAAGTCAAGGAAAGATTTATATATGGAAGGAAACTTTCTTTGTTGGTTACCAGGGGTGGTAGGGGAGAGGAAGAAACACTGCAAAATAAAAAATAAAATAAAATACTGTCTTGTGGGAGGCCAGGCTTCCCAGTCACTGAAGGCTATTTTAAGCAGAAAAAAGAAATGGAATAGTAAAACCAGGAGTCAAATAAATAAATAAATACTGTCTTCTAAGAGGGGACATTAGTACCAACCTTACAGAAATAAAAAGAATTATAAAAGAATACTATGAACAATTATAGGCCAATAAATTAATAACTTATTTGAAATTGACAACTTTTGAGAAAGACAAACTACCAAAACTGATTCAAGAAGAAATAGATAATCGAATAGACCTATGACAATGAAGAGATTGAATTACTTAACAACAAAACTACCCACAAAGAAAAGTCCAGACCCAGCTGGCTTCATCAGTGAATTCTACCAAACCTTTAAAGAATAATTTTTTTAAAAGAAGAAGAAAAATTAATACCAAATTTTCACAAACTTGTCCAAAAATAGAAAAGGGAACATTTATTTTATGAGACAGTATTACCTTAATACCAAAACCAGAGAAAGATGTCAAAAGAAAAGAAAACTATAGACCAATATCCTCTAAAAAATACTAGTAAATCAAATCCAGCAACATATAAAAAGAAATTATACACCATGACCAAGTGGGTTTATTTCACAAATGCCAAGTTGGGTCAACATCCAAAAATTTATTAATGAAGTAAATCCTATCAATGGAATTTTTTTTAAAAGTCACATGATCATCTCAATAATGCAGAAAAAAATGTTTGATAAACATTTGCAACACCTTTCATGATAAAATTTCTCAACATTAGTAATAGAAGGGAACTTCCTCAACCTAATAAATGGCATCTTCAAAAAACCCACAACTAATGTCATAAGTAATGGTGAAAGACGCTTTCCCACTAAGATCAGAAACAAGACAAAGACTCTTACCACTTCTATTCAACATTGGAGGTCCAGAAAAAGAAATAAAAGACATCCAAATTGGAAAAGAAGGAGTTAAACTATCTTTATTTGCCAGTGACATGATGTTCTATATACAAAAACCTAAGGAATCCACTAAAAAAATCAGAACTAATAACCAAGGATACAGGATACAGTATCAATATACAAAAATCAATTGTACTTTCATACACTTGCAAGGAATCATCTGAAAATGAAATTAAGAAAACAGTTCCATTCACAATAGCATCAAAAAGAATCAAATACTTAGGAATAAATTTAACAAAAGAAGTGCAAAACTTATACTCTGAAAACTATAAAAACATTGTTAAAGAAATTAAAGGAGAAATAAATGAGAAAATACTCCATGTTCATCCTTAACATAGTAAAGATGATGATACTCTACAAACTGATGTACAGATGCAACACAGTGCCTATCAGAATCACATCTGAGTTTTTTTGTAGAATTTAACAAGTTGATCCTAAAATTCATACAGAATTGCAAGAGACACAGAATCAAAGCAATCTTGGAAATGAACAGTGTAGGAAGACATATGTCCCAATTTCCTACAAAGCAATGGTAATCAAAGCAGTGTGGTACCAGTACAAGGATATACATATGGATTTTTGACGGTTAATATTATGTGTCAACTGATTCTCAGTGGTTTGGCAGACCCTATGTAATCACTTTCCATTTTGTGATATGATGTGAACAGTCAGTCAGTTGAAGGGGTGTTTCCTTGGGCGTGTGGCCTGCCTTCAGTACATAAATGGATGTTCTAGCAAAGGTCACTGTCTTTCTCAACCCTGCACTCTTCTTATCTCCTGACCTCCAGCTCTTGGGACATAATCCTGCAGAAGCCTCTGGCCTGCAGCCTGACCGGCAGATTTTAGATTTGCCAACCCCGCAACTCTGTGAGCCAACAGAGGCCTCCAGCCTACTGCCTGATCTGCAGGTTTTGGGTTTGTCAGCCCCTACAACCACATGAGCCAGCAAAAGTCACCAGCCTATTGCTTGACCCATGGATTTGGGATCTGTCATCCTCCACAATTGCATGATCCAATTCTCTAGAATTGTCTGAACCATTTCCGTGACGTAAATTTCTCTAAAAGCAACCAAACCCACTGCCACTGAGTCAATTCTGAGTCATAGTGACCCTACAGGAGAGAGTAGAACTGCTCCATAAGGTTTCCAAGGCTGCAAATCTTTATGGAAGAAGACTGCTTCATCTCTCTCTTACAGACTGGTGGTGGATTCCAACTGCCAACCTTTTGCTCTGCAGCCCAAAGTTTTATCCACAGCACCACCTGAGCTCCTTTATATATATTTAAATATGTTTCTCTATATATATTTAAATATGTTTCATTAGTTTTGCTCCTCTACAGAACTCAGAGTAAGACATTGATCTATGAAGTAGAATTGAAAGTCCAGAAATAACCCATACCTTTATGTTCAACTAATTTTCACCAAGGGTACCCAGATCATTCAATGGGGAAAGAATAGTCTTTTTCAAAAATGGTGCTGAGACAACTGGACAGCAACATGCAAAAGAATGAAGTTGGACCCTTACTTCATACTATATACAAAAGTTAACTCAAAATGGATCAAAGATCTAAATGTAAGAGCTTAAAACTATAGAACTCTTAAAACAAAATGTAGGGGTAATTCTTCATTACCTTGAATTTTGGCAAAGAATTCTTAGATATGACAATGAAATCATGAACAGCAAAATAAATAAATAAATACAAATAAAAAGTTTCAAGCTTAAAAAACTTATGTGCTTCAAAGAACCATCAAGAAAGTGCAAAGACAGGTTTAGGATTTCCAGTAAGATGGAGGAATAGACAGACAAGCGACATAGACCCTCTTCAACAAAGAAAAAAAAACCAATTGACAGAGATACAGAAGATAATCCTGGAGCCCCGAGCTAGAAAGGAACTGTACAGAAGTGGATTAGGCACCAACTAGTGAAAAAACCTGAACAAAAACAGTGAGTACAGACATGGTCAGAGCTGTGGACTGTCAGTTACTCTGAGGAGACCAACAGCCTGAATATTTCCAAGGGGTGTTGGGACCTGAGAATTGACCTAAAGATCAGCCCTGGTCACCAAGGGCTGCAGGGACAACAACACTGGTGGCCTATGACTAGGAAGGGAAACAGCAAGGAGGAAGACTACCTGAGCTGTGGACTTTCCACTGTCCAGAGGACGCCGCCATTTTGATTGTTTACATGTGGTAGCCGTTTTGGATATTTAAAGTGACTGAGGGCACAGCCATTTTGAATCTTTACAAGTGGCAACTATTTTGGATTTTAAAGTGATAGCATTCTCATTCGG
>NW_006921775.1:5943341-5948800 GCF_000298275.1 Orycteropus afer afer
ATTGACCCATGTCACTTTAGTTTTGTGTATTTCACTATACATAAATTATATTTCAATAAAATGCATTAAAACAAGAAAGTGCAAAGACAACCCACAGAATGGATGGAAATATTTGTAAATCATATGTCTAATAAGAGACTTTTGTCTAGAATATATAAAGAACTCTTACAACTCAAAAACAAAAACACTGCTCAATTTTAAAAATTGGCAAATGATCTGATAAGATATTTCTCCAAGGAAATTATACAGCTATTATGTACATAAAGCAATGCTAGACATTATTAGTCATCAGGGAAATGTAAATTAAAACCACAATGAGATACCACTTCATACCTACTAGGATGGGCTAGAATAAAAAAGTTAGATGACAGCAAGTGTTGTCAAGGATATGGAGAAAATGAAACCCTCATATACTGCTGGAAAGAATGAAAAATGGTGTAGTCACTTTGGAAAATAGTTTAGTTGTTCCTCATAAAATTAAACATAGAGTTACCAATTCCACTTCCACATAAAGACACACAAGTGAAATGAGCAAATATATGCACACAAGAACTTGTACATGAATGTTTATAGTGACATTATTCATAACAGTCAAAAGGTGGAAATAAAATGCAATATATCCATATAATGAAATGTTTGGCTATGAAAAGAAATGAAGTGCTTATATATGTTACAATGCAGATGAACCTTGAAAACATACTTAGTGAAAACAGCCAGTCACAAAAGCCCACATATTATATGATTTCTTTCATGTAAAAGTTCAGTATAGGAAAATCTATAGAGACAGAAAGCAAAGTAGTGGTTGCTTAGGGCTGAGGGATGGTGTTGGCAAAGAATACTGAAGTACTGTGGACTGTCCTGAAAGAAGTGTGGCCGGAATGCTCCTTGTAAGTGAAAGCGTCCAGACTTTATCTCATCTACTTTGGTCACATTGTCAGAAGGGACCATTCCCTGGAGAAGGATATCATGCTTAGTAAAGTGGAGGGGCAACGAAAAAGGCCCTCAATGAGGTGGATTGACACAGTGGGTGCAACAATGGGCTCAGGTGTGGCAGGGATTGTGAGGCTGGCACAGGACCGGGCAGACTTTTGTTCTGCATGGAGTCACTATAAGTGGGAGCCAACCAGATGGCACCTAACAACAACAACAAAAGCAGGGCTGAGGGAGGGATGGAGGCCTAGGAAGTGATAGCTGAAGGTCACAGAATTTCCTTTTGAGTCTGATAAAAATGTTCTAAAACTTTTTGTGATGGTGATTGCACACATCCATGAATATACTAAAAACTATTGAATTGTATACTTTAAATGAGCAAATTGTATAATATGTGAGTTACCTCTCAAAAAAACTGTTTAAAAGTAAAACACTGTCTGGTTTGCACTGATTCCTTAACGTGTACTTCATAAACCTTAGCTACAAATCTATGTTTCATTTCTTAGAATTAACTCAAGAAAATAATTAAGTAATTATTCAGGGTCTCCAGAAGTAGTAAAGGAGCCCTGGTGGTACAATCGTTAATTGTTTGGTTGCTAACCAAAAGGTTAGTGATTCGAACTCACCAGCAGCTCCATGGGGGAAAGGAACTGGTGATTTGTTCGTGTAAAGATTTCAGCCTAGAAAACCCTATGGGTCAGTTCTACTCTTTCATATAAAGTCGCTGTGAGTTGGAATCAACTCGTTGGCACACAACAGCAACAACAACAGGGAGTACTTGAGAAAGAAAGTTTTCATACACAATGAAAGAAAAATATAATTTTGAAGAAAAGATTAGAATAAATGGAGATAGTGGAGCCCGAGGCATCTCCCAGACCTCATTGTCATCGTTATGCCAGGTAGGAAAGCCTCACTGAGCAGGTTTGAGTAAAAGGGGCTCGCTGTGACATGGGCAGGGCACATGAAGAATGGGCCTGATGGGCAACAAGATTGTCAGAGATGGAGCGACATAAGCAAACGCAGAAATAGGCGCAGGTTGTGTGTGGGGCTCAAGTGAAGGCTTAAATAAGATAATCACGTGTCTTGTCAAAGGAAGAAAACGATTTTTGAAAAGAGATTATTTCCCTTAGGCTTACTTATCTTTAAAATTTAAAATGTACTTATTTTTTAGACGTAAATTCTATAATAAAACATCAGTGAAAACAAAGACATTAATGATTTAAATATTTAGACAAAGAAGAACCAGAGAGAAGTCATTTTATTCTTCCAGCTGTCAGGAATTATTTCGAATGTTCACTTGTTTCTTAAAGGAGGAAATAGATTTGATAAACTGCTTCAAGGGTTTAGAAACAGCTCTGCAAAGCAAAAGTTGTGTATGATGTTTTTAAAGGACAAAGTGATGAGTTCTTGATTTTAAGATAGCAAGCTACAAAGGGTTAAAAACTCATACTCATTTTTTTTTAATCTTGAATATAAAATGTAAGATGTTTCTCATTTAAGTGGCCACGTGTGAATATGAAATAACACAATAATTTAAATCTTGTTGCTTAGAAATTGCTAGAGGCATGCCTTTTAAAATTATTGAAGTCACCCATATCAATTTTAAAAAAATAATTGTATGTATCATTAGGACAATTTAATATTAAGACTTAACATATAAGTTGTTTGGACAGTAAAACTTGATGAAAACTAATTAGTAAAACTACATAGAAATTTTTCTTAAAAGATTGTTTTTCTCAGTTATGAGCCATTAAAAAAAGGTGGAAGGGACAAGATACAATAAATAAAAAGAAAAAATAGATACAAGTAATATTTACCTGAAGGATTTATCATACTAGCCATATATATAAAAATAAAAGACTTGATGAATTTTCCTGGATCATGCAGGAAAACCATTGCAGTTATTTAAACTTTGTTATTGTTTCAGTAAATATTTGTGCCCACTATGTGTATTTTTTTGATACAGTGACTGTGTATTCCTTCCATCTTCTTTTGATGTTTCCTGAATCATTCAATATTTTGCCCATAGACTCTTTCAATATTGCAACTTGAGGCTTGAATTTTTTCTTCAGTTCTTTCAGCTTGAGAAATACCAAAGGTGTTCTTCCCCTTTGGTTTTCTAACTCCAGATCTTTGCACATTTCATTATAATGATTAACTTTGTCTGCTCAAGCTGCTCTTTGAAATCTTCTGTTCAGCTCTTTAATTTGATCATTTCTTCCATTTGCTTTAGCTATTCTCCATTCAAGAGCAAGTTTCAGAGTCTCTTCTGATAGCCATTGGTCTTTTCTTCCTTTCTTGTCTTTTTACTGACTTTTTGCTTTCTTCATGGAAGATATTCTTGATGTCATCCCACAATTCATCTGGTTTTCAGTCATTGGTATTCACTGCATCAAATCTATTCTCCAGATGGTCTCTAAGTTCAGGAGGGATATAATCAAGGTCTTATTTTGGCTCTCACTGATTTATTTTAATTGTCTTCAGCTTCAATTTGAACTTGCTTGTGAGCAGTTGATGGTCTGTTCCACAATCAGCTCCTGGCCTTGTTTTGACTGAAGATATTGAGCTTCTCCATTGTCTTTTTCCACAGATGTAGTTGATATGACTCCTGTGTACTCCATCTGGCAAATTCCATGTGTAAATAGCCACTGTTTAAGTTGTTGAAAAAGATATTTGTCTTGCAAAAGTCATTGGTCTTGAAAATTCTACCATGCTATCGCCAGTGTTATTTCTATCACCAAGGCCATATTTTCCAGCTACCAGTGATTCTTCTTTGTTTCCAACTTTTGCATTTCAATCACCAGTGATAATCAACACATCCTAATTGCATGTTTGGTCAATTTCAGACTGCAGAAGTTGGTAAAAATCTTCAAGTTCCTCATCTTTTGCTCTGGTGGTTGGTGCGTAACTTTGAATAATAGTAGTATTAACTGGTCTTCCTTGTAGATATATGAATACTGTCTTATCACTGACAGCATTGTACTTCAGGATAGATCTCAAAACATTCTTTGTGATGATGAATGGTATTGAAAGAAGAAGTTGAAGCTACACTGAAGGAATTGGCAAAAAACAAAGCTACAGGAATTGACGAAATACCTATTGTGATGTTTCAACAAATGAATGCCACACTGGAGGCACTTTCTTGTCTATGCCAAGAAATTTCGAAGACAGCTACCTGAACAACTGAATAGAAGAGATCTATATTTATGCCCATTCCAAAGAAAGGTGATCCAACAGAATGTGGAAATTATCAAACAATATCATTGATATCATACGCAAGTAAAACCTTGCTAATGGTAATTCAAAAATGGTTGCAGCAGTATAGTGACAGGAGACTTCCAGAAATGCAAGCTGGATTCGGAAGAGGATGTGGAACCAGGGATATCATAGCTGGTGTCAGATGGATCTTGCCTCAAAGCAAATAATACCACAAAGAAGTTTACTTGTGTTTTATTGACTATGCAAAGGCATTTGATTATGTAGATCATAATAGGTTATGGATAACATTGAGAATAATGGGAATTCTGGAACATTTAATTGTGTTCATGAGGAACTTGTTCATAGACCAGGAGGCTGTTTGTACAAACAGAACAAGGGCATACTGCATGGTTTAAAATCAGGAAAAGAGTGCGTCAGGGTTGTATCCTTTCACCAGACTTATTCAATCTGTATGCTGAGCAAATAATCCAAGAACATGGACTATAGGAAGAAGAATGTGGCATCAGGATTGGAGGAAGACTCATTAACAAACTGTGATATGCAGATGTCACAATCTTGCTTGTTAAAAGTGAAGATGACTTGAAGCACTTACTGATGAAGATTGAAGAGACCAGTCCACAGTATGGACTACCTGTCAACATAAAGAAAATTAAAATCCTCACAACTGGACCAATAAGCAACATCAAGATAAATGGAGAAAAGATTGAAGTTGTCAAAGATTTCATATGACTTGGGTCCACAATCAATACCAATGGAAGTAGCAGTCAAGAAATTAGAAGACATACTGCACTGGGGAAGAGTCAGCCGCAGGGATCCAGGTGAGAAGAGGGAATGCAGGACATGCCCTACAAGCAGCAAGGTGGGAAAGTGGGAGGAAGGAGAGTAAAACGGCTAGGGGAACCAGGACAGAGCAAAAAGTCAGCCACAGGGATCCAGGTGAGGGGAGGGAACCCAGGCCATGCCCCAAAGTGGCAAGGTGGGAAAGTGGGGAAAGGACAGAAAAAGACTAGGGGGACCTGGAACAGAGCCAGGAGTCAGGCACAGGGATCCAGGTGAGGGGAGGTTGGAGAGGTTTCCAACAGCTAAGGGAGACAAACTTGTCTGTCAGTTTGTTCTACTGTAGGTGATGTGTTCCTGTGAGTCTTGAGGCTGTACCACTGGTGTTTCAAACCCAGCAGAGTACACATGGTACACAGGTATCAGCCTGGCTTGCAGACTGAGACAGACTAGGAAGAAGGAAGAGGCCATCCACTTCTCAAAGAATTGGCCAGGGAAAACCTTATGAATAACAGAGAAACACTGTATGATAC
>NW_006921775.1:5951400-5969224 GCF_000298275.1 Orycteropus afer afer
TGGAAGCGAGGATGGCCAGACTTCGTCTCACCTACTTTGGTCATGTAGTCAGAGGGGACCATTCCCTGGAGAAGGATGTCATGCTTGGTAAGGTGGAGGGTCGATGAAAGAGGGGAAGGTCTTCGATGAGATGGATTGACACAGTGGCTGTGATGATGGGCTCAAGCATAGCAAGGATTATGGAGCTGGTGCAGGATCGGGCGGTGTTTCATTCTGCTGTGCATGGGGTCGCTATGAGTTGGAAGTGACTCGACGGCACCTAACAACAACAGCAACATAGCTTTTACAAAAGCTAGACAATGAATAAGGAAGACCAAAGAAAAGTTGAGGCTTTTGAGTTGTGGTGTTGGTGAAGAATACTGAAAGTACCATGGAGTGCCAGAAGAACTAACAGGTCTGTCCCGGTAGAAGTACAGCTAGAATGCTCCTTGGAAGCAAGAATGGCCAGACTTCATCTCGCCTACTTTGGTCATGTTGTCAGAAGGGACCATTCCCTGGAGAGGGATATCATGCTTGGTGAAGTGAGGGTAACAGGAAAAGGGAGAGACCCTCAATGAGATGGATTGAAACTGTGGCTACAACAATGGGTTCAAGTACAGCAAGGATTGTGGGGATGAGGCATGACGGGGCAGTGTTTTGTTCTGTACATAAGGTCTCTATGAGTCAGAGGCTACTCAATGGCACCTAAGAACTAACAACATGGCCATCCCCAAATTTTTCTTTGAAATTTAATTATCCATGTGCAAACAAAACCTGAGAACCCTGGACTGGATCACCTTGAAGGACATTCCAAATATGAGAAAACGTTTCCATTTCTATGGGAAACTATACATTTTCTAGAGCAAAGGTCAGCAAACTTTTTCTATAAAGGGCCATATAGTAAATATTTTAGGTTTGGGGACTGCACTTTGCCTTTGTAGTACAAAAGTAGCCGTAGACAGTATGTAAACAAATGAGCTTAATTGTGTTCAATAAAATCACTTGTGGTGGGACTGGATTTGGCCCACAGATTTTGTTAGTAATTTGCTTACCCTAGTCATAAATTAGGAGCTCTGGTAGCATAGTGCCTAAGGCACTTGACTGCTAACCAGAAGGCTGGTGGTTCAAACCCACCAGCCACTCCTCATTAGGAAAGTTGGGCAATCTACTTCCATAGTGATACTGCCTCGGAAATCCAAAGAGGGGTCACTATGATTCGGATCTGACTCAATGGTAGTGAGTTTAGTAATGAATTATGGGGGTATTGGTTCAGTGGGAGAATTCTCACCTTCCACACAGGAGACCTGAATTCAATTTCCTGCACCTCATGCACAACCTGTCTGTCAGTGGAGATTGTGTGTCATCATGATGCTGAACAGGTTTCAGTGGAGCTTCCAGACCATAACTGAATAGGAAGAAAGGCCTAATGATTTACTTCCAAAACTCAGTCCCTGAAAACCCTATGGATCACAATGGTCCAATCCACAACCAATCACAGAGATGGAGCAGGACTGGGTAGCCTTCATTCTGTTGTGCCATGACTTGGGGACCAACTTAACAGTAGTTTACAACAAGGTTCAGGAAATTGAATCCAAGTCTCCTGCGTGGAAGGTGAGAATTCTCCCACTGAACCACCAATGCCCCCGTAATTTACAACTAAGGTCAGCACATTACTAACAAAAGGGAGGAACATGGTCAGCATTTCTCAAGATGAAAGAACTGAAGAAGAAATTTAAGCCTTGAATTGCAATATTGAAAGATTCCATGGGCAATATATTGAATAATGAAGGAAACATCAAAAGAAGACGGATGGAATACACAGAGTCACTGTACCAAAAAGAATTGGTAGATGATCATCCACTTCATTGTTGTTATGTGCTGTCAAGTCGGACTCAACTCATAGCAACCCCTCCTTGGGTTTCCGAGCCAGTATCACTATGGAAGTAGATTGCCCAACCTTCCTTCTGAGGAGTGGCTGGTGGGGGTCATCCATTTCAGGAGGTGGCATATGATCAAGAACCAATGGTATTAAAGGAAGAAGTTGAAGCTGCACTGAAGGCTCCAGGAATTGACAGAATACCCATTGAGATGCTTCAACAAATGGATGCTGCACTGGAGGCATTCCCTCAGCCAAGCCATGAGATTTGGAAGACAGCTATCTGGCCAAATGACTGGAAGAGATCCATATTTGTACCCATTCCGAAGAAAGATGATTCCACAGAATGTGGAAATTATCAAACGATATCATTAATATTACATGTAAGTAAAATCTTGCTGTAGGTAATTCAAAAATGATTGCAACAGTACATGACAGAGAACTTCCAGAAATGCAAGCTGGATTTAGAAAGGGATGTGGAGTGAGGAATATCATAGCTGGTGTCATATGGATCTTGGCTCAAAGCAAAGTATACCAGAAAGATGTTTACTTGTGTTTTATTGACTATGCAAAGACATTCGATTTTGTGAATCATAACCAATTGTGGATAACATTGAGAAGATTGGGAATTCCAGAACACTTAATTGTGCTCATGAAGAAACTGTCCACTGACGAGGAGGCGGTTGTTCAAACAGAACAAGGGAATACTGCATGGTTTAAAATCAGGAAGGGAGTGTGTCAGGGTTGTATCCTTTCATCATACTTATTCAATATGTTTATTGAGTAAATAATCCAAGAAGCTGGACTATATAAAGAAGAATGTAGCATCAGGGTTGGAGGAAGGCTCATTAACAACCTGAGATACACAGACAACACAACTTTGCTTGCTGCAAGTGAGGATGACTTGGAATGCTTACTGATGAAGATTAAAGAATACAGTCTGCAGTATGGATTACACCTCAATATAAAGAAAACAAAAATCTTCACAACTAAACCAATAAGCAGCATCATGATAAATGGAGAAAAGACTGAAGTTGCCAAAGACTTCATATTACCTTGTTCTACAATCAACACCAATGGAAGCAAGAGTCAGGACATCAAGAAGCATATTTCATTGGGGAAATCTACTACAAAAGACCTCTTTCAAGTACTAAAGAGCAAAATATCTCCTTGAAGACTAAGATGCACCTAACCCAAGCCATGGTATTTTCTATTGCCTCGTATGCATGTGAAAGCTGGACAATGAATAAGGAAAACCAAAGAAGTGTTGATGCTTTTGAGTGGTGTTGTTGGTGAAGAATGCTGCAAGTACCACGGACTTGAAGAAGTAACAAATCTGTCCTGGAAGAAGTGCAGCCGGAATGCTCGTTGGAAGTGAAAATGGTCAGACTTCATCTGACCTACTTTGGTCATGTTGTCAGAAGGGACCATTCTCTGGAGAAGGATGTTATGCTTGGTAAAGTGGAGAGTCAACTAAAGTGGGGAAGACCCTCAACAAGATGGATTGACACAGTGGCTGCAGCAATGGGCTTAGATATAGTAGTGATCGTGAGGCTGGCACAGGACCGGGCAGTGTTTCGTTCTGTTGTACATAAGGTAGCTATGAGTCAGAGACGACTCAATGGCACCTAACAACAGCAAGTAGTAACAAATGAAGTCTTATTAAACTGACTTGGTGATGTAACTCTGATTCTGTTGGAGCTATTTCACAACTTTGTAAATTATAGATAACTAATGGGAACGGAAAATAATTCTTGTCTATCAACATGTAAATGAACCAACGTCCCTCAGTTCCTGAGTCAACTTTATGTCCCTTTGCTATTATATTTCATTATTTTTTTTTACTCCATAGAAATTTGTGCTTATTAGACTTTGAACAGTTACCAGTTTCCTAATCAATGGCTTAAATAAAATCCTCATGTGTTCACTTTTATTACTTTATGACAGTAATGATTTTACCTTTTTTTTCCACAACCCAGAAAGTCACGATGATATAAAGAAATCTGAAGCATATTTTTTTGAAATTCTGAGTCCTTAAGCAAAAATTCTCTGCAAGAACCGTCTCTCCTTCTGTTCTCTCACAAAACACACAGCAGAGAAAAGAGCCTCTAAACAGAGGGTTGGTTGGGTCGTCTGCAACTAGCATTTCCTCAGGAGTTTGGTTGAGGTGGAGACCATGTTCTGTAAAGTGTTAATGCATTCAGCAGCTAACTGAGAAGTTGAGGTTCAAGTCTACCCAGATGTGCCTTGGAAGAAAGGCCTGGAGATCTACGTCCAAAAAATCAACCAATGGAAATCGTATGGAGCACAGCTCTACTCTGACACACAATGGGGACAATCATTCAGAATCAACTTGACAGCAATTGGTTTTGGTTGCAGTGCATGGAGACTGCTGATTATTAAATGTATTTGAAACCAAATCACTGGGCCTTGCCTCTCCCATCTGCACTGCCAGCTGTCATGGACATTCCTGACATGCCCATAGTCCCTGCCTGCATCAGGAGAAGCTGTAGGCCAGAAGGAAGCAGGGAGAGGTGCAACCAAAAAACCAAGGAAGGCTTCAGAAAGTCACCTGCTAGTAGTGCAGACTGTGCTAAGCCTCTGGGGTCACTAGTGCAAAGATGCATTCCAGAGACATACCTGGATGCAGACACCATTTTAGAGTCTGGATAGTAAATGCTACCCACCTAGGGCTGCCTGATAAAATATAGGACATCTAGTTAAATTGGAATTTCAGATAAACAGAGACCATACATATACATATGTATATATGCATGCACAAGTATATCCCTCATATTGCCTCATATTGTCTGTGAGATACTTAAACTAAAAAAATTTCTAAGAACAATCCACAGCCAAGATTACATAAAATGGAGGAAAACCCCTAACACAGTACTTGGCACAAAATCAATGCTCCACTTTGTTGGTTGCATCTGAATCTGATATGAATCTGTGATATGTGTCCTTGGGTATAGCTTTTTGCATTTTCAAGGTCAACTCAATATGTGTACTTATGCCCAAAGAGAGTTGGTCAGCCAATGTTGCCAACATCACTGCCACTGCTACCAATATTAACAACACAATAAAACTTAAAATTTTTGAGCACCTACTATGTGCTGGGCATAGTACTTCGCACATTTTACATAGTATTTCCAATGTTCACGATCATCTTGTGAAGTACGTTTTATTATCCACATGTCAGTGATGAAGAAAGAAATGTGCCAAGTTAACTGATTTGCCCTAGCTCACACAGTAAGGGCTGAATTAACCCAGGTCTGTCTCACAACACTTGGCTATGAGGTCACCAGTTTCCCAAGGTAAGAAGTATCTCTGTCCTTTTGCTCTGAAATATCTCCTATGGGTTTCAGAACACCATTAGTGGACCAAGCCCAAAGGAGAAATAATATTTTTAAATATATTTTGTGGTACCTGGTGGTACAGTGGTTAAAGCATTTGGCTTCTAACTAAAAGGTTGGCAGTTTGAACCTACCAGACATTCCACAGGAGAAAGATGAGGCAGTTTGCTTCCATAAAGATTCACAGCTTTGAAAACCCTTTGGGGCAGTTCTACTCTGTCCTGTAAGGTCACTGTGAGTCAAAATGGGTTTATAAGGACTAAAAGACCCTCTGGTGATGCAGATATAAAAAGCACTTGGCTGCTAACCTGAAGGTCAGTGGTTCAAACACACCAGCTGCTCCAGAGGAGAAAGATGTTCCAGTGTGCTTCCATAAAGATTACAGCCTTGGAAACCCTATGGAGTAGTTCTACTCTGACCTACAAGGTTGCTATGAGTCAGAATTGACTCAATGGTAATGAGTTTTGTTTGTTTGTTCTTGGCTTCTCATTCACGTCACCCTAATTCTGGTGCTATGGACTAGGCTTCATGGGCATAGCTACTAGAGGAAAATCCTTTTGAAACTACATTTTCTTTATTTCTTTGTATCCTCAAAAACAATCATCTATATTCATTTATTCAACAATACTAATTTGGCCTTACCATGTGCTAGGTGATAGGATATAGACTGAGGTAGACCATACTCACCCTGACTAGTTCCTCATCTAGGTTGATGGGTAGTTTACATTTCAACCTTTGGCTGGACTTCCCTATTAGCCAACATGGATCAAAATTTTTTCTGCTTACCTTTCCCCCTTTAGGTGATGCCAAGGACTACATGGCAAAATGCCCCAGGGGGCATTCAGAAACCAAAATCCAATTTCCCCTCTTCTTTTCCACCCAAGTTTACACTGTAGAATCCTTGTTTTTTAAAGTTGTGAAGTTAGGACTTGTAAACCCTTTCTTATGCTTCCCTTAACATGGAAAGTTACAGCCAGGCAAAAAGTCACATCCAGGTTGGAGCTTGCTGAATGTTGTTTTAACAAATGCCAGGGGAATGAAGGGGTGAAGGCTTGTCTGGCACATGTCATAACAAAGCAGACAATGGTGAAACAGCAGCTCAATCAAATAAACATTCCGATGCCATTGTCTGTGCCCACTTCTGGGGAAGTGAGGTGCCCTCCAGCCTCAGCCTCTGCCTAGTTGTGCTTTAGGGCTAGGCTTATAAAACAGCCCAGCATAGAGACACAGAGCTCTGTCCAGGCATGTGGATTTTTCAGTATTGTTATGGCTTTCCATGTCTTCCTTAGCAGCACTGCCAGTCTTAGTTCCCACGTCTGATCGTCTGATCAATCCTAGGTCACTTAGTGATAGTCACTCACTGATAGAAAATTGATAGACCCGGTTGTAGCAATACCATGAGCCATGGGTTATGATCTTCTGATAAGATAATAGAAAACCGTCACTGTAGGACTGTGGCCAGATACTTTCTCAGCCCAGTTATCCCTGAGTTACTATGTGTCAAGGACAGTTTACCATTGTTATGCCTCAATATTTCCATTATGAAAATGCAAATAGAATAACTCTAGACTTTTAAGGTCAGTGTAGATCTTATCTGATCCAATGCTCTTATTTTACAGATAAGAAAATTCAGGCCCAAGATCACACAGCTAACTAAATCTTTCTGGAGCATCTGGTTAATTTGTGCTATAGAAGAGCTGTTGTGATGTCATAGCTTCAATGGCAGTAATAGCTAACATCTGTTGAGTACTTACTTCATTGTTGTTGTTAGGTGCTGTCAAGCTGGTTCTAACTCATACGGACCCCATGTACAACAGAATTAAATACTGCCCACTCCTGTGCCATCGTCGCATTTATTGCCATGCTTGAGCCCATCGTAGCAGCCACTATGTCAATCCATCTCATTGAGGGTCTTCCTATTTTTCACTCACCCCTTGGAAGGAAGACTGGGCAATCTACTTCTGTAGAGATGCTGCCTCAAAAACCCAAGCAGGGGCTGCTATGAGTCAGGACTGACTCGACAGCAGTGAGTGAGTACTTTACCAAGCATGATGTCATCTTCAGAAACTGATCCCCCAATAATATGACCAAAGTAGGTGAGATGGAGTCTCACCATCCTCACTTCTAAGGAGCATTCTGGCTGAGCTTCTTCCAAAACAGGTTTGTTTGTTCTTCTGGTAGTTTATGGTATATTCAGTATTCTTCACCAACACCTTAATTCAAAGCCATCAATTCCTCTTCAGTCTTCCTTTTCCATGGTCCAGCTCTCAAAAAAAAAAAAAAAAAACCTCACTCATAGCAACCTCTCCTTGGGTTTCTGAGGCAATATCACCATGGAAGTAAATTGTCCTATCTTTCTTCCGAGTGGCTGGTGGGTTTGAACCGCCGGCCTTCTGGTTAGCAGTCCAACACCTTAGGTACTATGCCATCAGAGCTCCTTCTTAGTTTTCCAGTGCTGCTATAACAGAAATATGACAA
This sequence comes from Orycteropus afer afer, assembly GCF_000298275.1. Lineage (NCBI taxonomy): Eukaryota > Metazoa > Chordata > Mammalia > Tubulidentata > Orycteropodidae > Orycteropus > Orycteropus afer. Next base: position 5,959,090 of record NW_006921775.1, read on the forward strand.
GTGAGTGCCTTTAACAAAGAGAAATTTATTTTCTCACAGTTCAGGAGGCTACAAGTGTGAATTTAGGGTGCCAGCTCTCTGGAAAGGCTTTCTTTCTCTGTTGGCTCTGGAGGACGTTCCTTATCTCTTTGAGCTTCTGTGGGTTGGCATTTCTCTTTCCCCATCTCTGCTTGTTAGCTTGCTTTTAATCTCTTACATATCTCAAAAGAGATTGACTCAAGATACATCCTACAATAATCTTGTTTTAAGCATATAGGGTGAACATTTACATCATCAGGTAGATACACTCCTTAGAACAATCAACCAAGGGAAAACTAAAAAAAAACAAAAAAACAAAAAACTCACTGACATCGAGTTGGATCTGACTCATAGCGACCCCTCCTTGGGTTTCCGAGACAGTATCACTACGGAAGTACATTGCCCAACCTTCCTTCCGAAGGGTGGCTGGTGGGTTTGAGCCACCAGCCTTCTGGTTAGCAGTCAAAAATGCCTTAGGCACTACCCCACCAGAGCGCCCAAAAGGGGAGTATTTGCACAGGGAGATAGCTCAGGGTACAGGAATGCGTAGGAAAGAAGGACACAGGGAAGAGGTAACTAAGGGGAGGAAGTGGGAAGAGATCTGTTACATTGTGGGGAATTGCAATCAAGATCGTGAAACAAAATGTGTACGAGCTACTGTATGGAAAATGAATTTGCTCTGTAAACATTCACACAAATCACAATAAAAAGTTTCAAAAATATATAAAATTTTTTTAAAAAATCTTATCTTGTTAACATAACCAAGACAACTCATTCCCAAATGGGATTATAACTACAGGCATGTTGTTGTTGTTGTTGTTATGTGCCATTGAGTCGGCCCCGACTCATAGCGACTCCTCCTTGGGTTTCCAAGGCAATATCACTACGGAAGTAGATTGCCCAAACTTCCTTCCGAGGAGTGGCTGGGCTAGTAGGTTTGAACCGCCAGCCTTCTGGTTAGCAGTCAAGTGCTTTAGGCACTAATAGAGGTTAGAAATTACAACACATATTTTGGGGAAGCACAGTTCAGTCGGCACCCAACAGGTTCTCTGTGGAGCCCAGGCTCAAACCCAGGCAAATAATATTCAAAACTCAGATTCAGCCATAGATTTTTCAGAAGACCACCTCCTCCCTTCTTTTTCATTGGAGAGGGTAAATTTAATCTATAAGGTCCTTTTGAGCCAGGTTGATCCTCACCCACTTTTCCAGAAACATATGTGTGGCTGTAATCTTACCCCTGCTACTCTGCACCACCATACCCACCACTCCTCATCTCCTCCTAATAGAAAGATCTTTACCTAACTTTATGGGGTTTTGGTTTTTGTTTTTAGCTTCTTTTTTGAATGATGATAGAAACCACTGTTCTTGAAACAAACTTTCCCCTGACTGAGAGGACAATGCTTGCAATTTCCTTTTCCTTAATATAGTCAGAGTTGGATGTTCAAACTTATAAATCTTTGGCCCTGGAAATGACAGCCGTCTACCAATTGTATATTGTGAATGGTTATTAATTGATTGCTCTTCCTGGGGTCTTCCTGTCAGAAGAAAAAAGTCCTGGCTGCACCTGAGCTATTATTTGGTTAAAACAATGAAAGTGCTCACAATGGCAGTGAGGAAAAAGTTACTGAGCCCAGAAAGAATGTAACATGCAAATAATCCCCAGGATTCTTTGAAGGAAACCAGGGCAAATTTTTAAAGCTCTTTCCTCCTTGTATCCTCAAAGGTACCAAACACAATGAACCACATTGCCTGACAAGAGCAAACATGAGTTAGCAGCAGAACTGATCTCCACGGTCATGTCCTCAATCCATGCAAGAAGTTTAGGCAGAAGCTGGTCCATTGACTAGCTTACAATAAAAGCCCATCAGTTTAGCTTTTTTTCCCCTTCCCAGAACAAAACTCCATTTAGAATTCTGAAAGAGAACATGGTCATTAAAGAACAAGACAGCCCCCAGCAGATGACAATCTTACAATTATATATTCATATGTGTGTGTGTGTATATATGTGTGTATGTGTGTGTGTGTGTGTGTTTGACAGAAAGGAGCACCCCACCTCATGAATCGTTCAACCACTGTTCTTTGTTTGGCTTTTTCTCAGCTCGTTTCCTTAGTTCTATCCATCGCTTTTTTTTTTTTTTTTTTCCCTGTTTGAGGAAAAACCTCACTTCTCGTTAATGCCTTGTCTCATGCCAGAGCCCGCCAACAACACCACCCACTTGAGGTGGAGTATGTCTTACTCATCAGTAGCAGGAAGGCGTGGTGGTCACATGTTCTGTGCAATCTCAGGCTGCAAGCTGGGAAGATGGGATTTGGACACTTCTGACTTTCTCCAGGGCATCAGCAGAACCACAGGGCTCACTTACCATGGGGCACTTGGCCAAGTCATCCATTTCTGGTTGAAGCTGAGAAGAAAATTAAGACAGGAATTAAGAAAGCAGGATACAGCCTTCCTGGAAAAGTCACCTATATTTTCTTTCCCTATCTCTGTGTTCTAGCGTGCTGTTCTGGCAAATCTTAATGCTTATTAATTAAACACTATTGTTTCTATGGATGTGCACAGTGCTAGTTTCAGCATCCTGCATTGGAGGGAATTATACCTTTTGAAAAAAGGAGTGTTGGTGGCTCAGTGAGTTTGGGTTTCTTTGGTTTTTTGGTGGCTCAGTGGTTAAAGTACTTGGCTGCTAAACAAAAGATTAGGGTTTGAACCCTCCAGCCACCTCTTGAAAGGAGAAAAATGGGGCAGTTCTATTCTGTCCTATAGGGTCACTGTGAATCAGAAGCCACTTGACAGTAGCAGGTTTTGTTTTGTTATTGATGTCTGTTGATGAAGGATCCCCGGTGGCACAGTGGTTAAGCAATCAGCTTCCAGTCAAAAGATTGGCAATTTGAACTCACCAGCCACTCCACAGGAGGAAGATATGACAATCTGCTTCCGTAAAGATGCCATGGAGTCAATTACAACTCATAGTGACCCCATAGGACAGAGTACAACTGTTCCATATGGTTTTCAAGGCTGTAACCTTTTTTTTTTTTAACTTTTAATTGTGATCTCAGTAAACATTTATTAATGTTTTCCATTCAATAATTCATACACATTTCTATTCATGACATTAATTGCAATCCCCACAACATAACAGCATTCTTCGCACTTTCTCCCTATGTTTACTATTTTCATTTGTTCTTCTTTCCTATTCCTTCCAGCCTTCTGAACCTTAAAACCAAACCAAACTCACTGCCATCGAGTTGATTCTGATTCATAGCGATCCCCTTTGGGTTTCTGAGGCGGTAAATCTTTAAGGAAGTAGATTTCCCAGTCTTTCTTCCATGGAATTTTATTCCTGGGCAAATACTGCCCTTTCGTTCTTGTATGATTATTGTTCTAAGGAGTGCTTACCTCCCTGGTGTTATTGTTCATCATATGGGCCCATCTATCATTTAGCTGGAAGTTGAGCCATGGAGGTGAGTTCAGTTCCTGGCTCGAAGTGTGTCTCAGGGCTATAGTCTCAGGGGTTTCAACAGTCTATATCAGACAAGTAAGCTATATTTTTTTTTAAATGATTTTGAGTTCTTTTCCACATTTTCCTCCCACTGTGTCCAAGACCTTCTGTTGTGATTCCTTTCAGAGTGGTTGGCAATGGTAGCTGGACACCATTTAATTTTTCTGATCCAGGGTCGTGGATACTGGAGTTCACGTCATCTATTAGTCCTTTGGACCAATAATTTCCACGTGTCTTTGATTTTTTTTTCACTCTTCTTTGCTCCAGATGGGGAGAGACAAATAGTTGCCCCTTAGATGGCAAGACTGTAATCTTTACAGAAGCAGACTATCACATATTTCTCCCGCAGAGTGGCTGGTGATGAACTGCCAACCTTTTGGTTAACAGCCCAGAGCTTAAGCACTGTGCCACCAGAACTCTTTCCATAAAGATTACAGTCTGGGAAACTCAATGGGGCAATTCTGCTCTGTCCTATAGGGTTACTATGAGTCAGAATCAACTTGATGACAATAGGTTTAGTTTTAGTTTTGGTTTTCTCCGTCTGCACCATCATCACAGAGCTTTATTTCAGTCTCTGCTCATTTTCTCCTTCCTCCATTGTTTCATTAGAATTTCTCTAATGATTTTTCAAAGATCATGCATGTAGTTCAGCCATTTTTAAACTTTTGTAACATTCGAAAGTTTGAGTAAGAAATAAGCATTCAAATTCACATCCACCATCCACTGTATCCATCAAGACCATGCTGTTGTAAAGTGGTTTACTATGTAACAAAACATAACAAAACACGTTTTTGTGTAAACCCTCACAAACAATCCATATGCAGCATTGAATTCAGAGTACATGACACAGACTGACTTTAGAAAATGTAAACATTCTAGCTTGATTTTTAAAAGATAGAGCAAATACTCAGAGACTCTTCTTGCAAACAGTGGTTGTCACTGGTAAATTAAGCAGGCTGAAAGCCAGTAGAGTGAAATACATAAATGTGTAGACTCCAGAATCAGACTTGCCTCGGTTCAAATACCACTTCTTACCAACTATGTGACCTTGGCTTCTCAGCCTCCCATCTGCAAAATGGAGGTGAGCAGTGTAGCCCCTTTCACAGGACTATTGTGATGATGAACACTATTTTTATCACTAATTATTAATTTAACAGTAAGATATCATATGAAATGTGTAGAAAAGGGGCTGGCACATGGTAAGCACACAGGAAGTATTAGCTACCAATATTTTCAAAGAATCACAAGATATCACCAGGGGGACATGAATGGCTTGCTAATGATATCTGGGGTTTTCCCTGAAGGTGGTCTCATCTTTGCCCTCTGCAATTTATATTTGGGGCCAACAAATCCAGAACATCCTATAGTTTGTGTTAATAATTTCATGCTTACTAACAATAAAGTCTAGATAACAGAATTTGCCTTAACAACATATGCCATTGTTGTTAGTTGCCATCACCCCCTACCCCCACCCCCACCACTCATGGCAACTCCATGCACAAAGGGATTGAATTATTGTGATCCACAGGATTTTCATTGGCTGATTGTGGAAGTAGATCTCCAGGCCTTTTTTCTAGTCTGTCTTAACCTGGAAGCTCCGCTGAAACCTGCTCAGCATCATAGCAACACATAAGCTTTCACTGACAGATGGGTTGTGTCTGGGAATCTAACCCAAGCCTCCCACATAGAAGGTGAGAATTTTACCACTGAACCATCACTACCCCAACACTGTATACTGTAGGATTAACTACATGTGCTAAGTATATTCTGAGTAGCATGCAGGAATTTCCCTTTATTCTCCTATGCCCTAGGCTTGGGAGTGGTCCCTCTAGATCAAAAGATAATGTCATGATTGCCTCTTTCATCCACAAATGCATGCCAAGTTTTACATTTCCCTGGTACACACACATTTTATCTTATATTTCTATAATATAATATATGATAATAGGATAAGGTAATAATGAGAGTGTATTTCAGAGTTTATATTAAAAAAAAAGAAAAACAACTCTGAAGTACACTCTCCTTTGATCCTTGGAATAGCACAGTTGAAATAAATAGGGCACTTGTTATTACCTTCATTCCATGGATTTGGAACCTGGTGGTTAGTTTACTGACTTAATCCTTCACCCACCATTCTCAATGATGCTATGAATTTTCACACCTCTGACTTCATGGCTTTTCTCTTCCTCTAGGTCAGCTCAAGGAGCTCTGGTGGTGTAATGGATAGGGCATTTGGCTACTAACCAGAAGGTCAGCGGTTTAAGTTGCTGTGATTCAGAATCAACTCAATGGCAGTGAGTTTGTTTTTTCTTTGACGGTCAGCTCAAATGTTACATCCTCTGTGAACTGCCCTCTCACCAAAAACCAAATCCAAGCCCACTGTCATCGAATCAATCCCAATTCATAGTGACCCTTTCCACCCACTGCATGTAATTACTCCCTCCTCTGAACTCCTGCAAGTGTTGTTGTTGTTGTTATGTGCCATTGAGTCGGACCCGACTCATAACAACCCCTCCTTGGGTTTCGGAGGCAGTATCACTATGGAAGTAGATTGCCCAACCTTCCTTCCAAGGAGTGGCTGGTGGATTTGAACTGCCAGCCTTCTGTTTAGCAGTCAAGTGCTTTAGGCACTATGCTACCAGAACTCCCGCAATAGATTTGTATTATAATACAGCTGGGGGTGGGGATGTCTGGGGCTTCAGAGACAGAAATGCCCAAGTTTTAATCTTGAGTACCCCCCTTGCTGGCTGGGTGACCTGGGACAAATGAAACCCCAGTAGAACTCTGTGCCTTCATGAGTAAAATGAGAAGACTAATTTCTACCCCTTAGCTACGTGTGTCAGGCACTTTACAAGTTAGCACATTTACTTCTCCCCAGAGCCCTAGAAAGAAGCCCTGGTGGCTAACAGTTGGTGGCTTGAATCACCAAGCAGCTTTATGGGAGAAAGACATGGCTATCTGCTTCTATAAAGATTACAGCCTAGATGGATGATCAGGTATGTCTAGGCAGAGAGGAGTGTGCCCATGACCATGTATAGGTTGGCAGATGATGTTTCTACAAACGTATTTGTATGTTCTGTAAGAATGTCCAGGTATGTAGTAGAGCTGACAAGGGACAACATTGTGCTGACTTCCTGACCACAGCCAGCTACCTGGAGGGAGTGAGTAGTTGGACCTGTAGGCTAGAGACGGTGGTCCCCAGGGGTCATCAAGCTAATTGGCATAACATACTACACAAAAACATTGTTCCACATCCTACTTTGGTGAATAGCAACTGAGATCTTAAAAGCCTGCAAGCAGCCATCTAGATGTAGTGATAAGTCTCTCCTCATTTAGAGCAAAGACGAATGAAGAAAATCAAAGATGCATGGAAACAATTAGTCCAAGGGACTGGTGCACCATGCAGTCCTCAGCCTATATGACCATGAGACCAGAAGAACTAGATGGTGCCTGGGTACAACTGTAAACCACTCAGAGGGGGATCTGTGTAGGAGATCCTGGATAGGGTGGGAGAACAATGTAGAGCAAAACTCCAAATTATTTAAAAAAAAAAAAAAAAAAAAAACAGGCTTCCTGGTCTGATAGAGCCTGGTGAAACCTCTGAGACTATGGCTACTAGCTGCACTTCAGGTCTGGAATTGAACCTACTCCTGTGGCTTCCAACCAAATAAAAGACCAGCATATGGGCTGAACATTTACATCAGATAGATAACACTCCTTGAAGAGAGATCAATCATGGGAGAATAGAAGAGCTGTGTATGCACAGGGAGACAGCTGAGGGGGCAGGAGTACATGACAGGGAAGGACACAGGGAAGAGCTAACTATGGGGAGGAAGTGGGAAGAGAGCTGTTACATTGTGGGAAATTGCAGTCAATGTCATGAGACAAAATGTGTACACGTGTGTGAACTGCTGTATGGAAAATGAAATTGCTCTGTAAACTTTCACCCAAATCACAACAAAAATTTTTTAAAAAAAGATTACAGCCTAGAAAACTCTACGGGGCAGTTCTGCTCTGTCACATGGGGTCAAAAATCCACTCCGTGGCACACCATAACAACAAAGACTTAGAAGGAGGTATGTTTGTTTTTTTAGATCTCTAGGGCTTAGATAAATTTTAACCCCAACCTATCTGACTCTAACCTATTAGCTTCTGTCTAGTAGGTTACTCTCTGCTCATCTTTTAAACTATGATTCTTCTCTTTGATAATTCCCTGAGTCCTTACAGAGTTAAATGGATAAGTACGTAAATAGCTTGGTGACTCCCAGCTTAGGTTGTTCTCTCCTTTCTGTGCCCTGTCACAGGGTCTTGTGATTGTCCCTGGGTGGTTCATAATGTTAAGTGCTTGCCTGCTAGCCAAAAGGTTAGCAGTTTGAACCTACCCAGGGTGAACCTTGAAAACAATCCACTTCCTCACCCAGACTGAAAACCCTATGGAGCTCTTTAAATCTTAAACCAAAAATATCCCCCTAAAGTCTTCTTAAAACCAAACGGTAGTTTAGCTTAACTAGTTAAAAAAAAAAAAAAAAGGTCTGCCTTCAGCATTATGCTCTTTTAAGAATTCGAACTGAACTGAACTCACTGCTGTTGAGTCAGACCTGACTCATAGCGACCCCTCCTTGGGTTTCGGAGGCAGTATCACTACGGAAGTAGATTGCCCAACCTTCCTTCCAAGGAGTGGCTGGTGGGTTTGAACTGCCAGCCTTCTGGTTAGCAGTCAAATGCCTTAGGCACTAGGCCACCAGAGCTCCCCTTTTAAGAACTAAATGGGATGGAATTGACAACAGCAACTTGAAAGATTAGATAGGAACCTTATGGGACCGTGAGTTTATGTTAATGAATGAGGAAAAACTCAGAAAAGGAGGATAAGAATGGTAGTACAACTTGAAGAATGTAATCAATGTCGCTGAATACATAGAAACGGTTGAATTGGTGTATATTTTGCTCTGTAAATCTTTACTTTTTTCAGTTTCCTGTGTAGATTATCAACAACAAGAAAGCTAAAAAAAAAAAAAATTAACATTATAGATCAGTTCTACTTTGCACACATGGAGTCTCTTTCAGTCAAAATCGACTCAAGAGCAACTAAAAAGAGTGGCCTAATAAAGTGTAGGCTCAGAGGGGTCCTTGAAATACACTACAGAGAGTGAATGTTCGAGTCTACTAGGGACCAGAAAATACCAGTTTACCAGTTGCTGTGGAGTCAATTCCAACTCATGGCAACTCCATGTGTGTCAGAACTAGGTTCACAGGATTTTCAATAGCTGATTTTTCATTTTCAGAATTATATTACCTGGCTTTTCTTTAAGTATGCCTCTGGGCGGACTCAAACATCCAACCTTTTTGTTAGCAGCCGAGTTTGTTAACTGCACCATCCAAGGACTCCTATCATCTAATGTTGTTGTTATTGTTAGCTGCCATCTAGTCAATTCAGGCATCCATATAGGAGTTCTGGTGGTGCAGTGCCTAAGGCATGTGACTGCTAACCAGAAGGTTGGTGGTTCAAACTCACCGGCCACTTCACAGAAGGAAGACTGGGCAATCTATTTCCATAAAGACTTACTGACTTGAAAACCCAGTGGGGGGCGTTATGAGTCAGAATCGACTCAATGGCAGTGGGTTTGGTTTTTGTTTCTCTATTGTTCTTGTTTCCTAGTGCTGCTCTAACAGAAGACACCACAAATGTGGATGGCTTTAACAAATAGGAGTTCACCCTTACAGTTTGGGAGGCTTTAAGTCCAAGTTCCAATTGCCAAGATCTAAGGGCTGTGTGAAAGCCCCTCGACCTTGGGCTTCAGCTCTGCCTCTTGCTCCCGGCCCACTGAAGTTAGAGGCATCTCTTCACCTAGCGAGCTACTGGCTGCTGAGGCTGACAAACCCAAGGTCGACAAATAAAATAGCACAATCCCAAAGTTACCAAACCACACGGCAAGCCATTAATTCAGATCCACTAAAAGTCCCAAGGTTGGCAGAACATGGCAGGCTGCTAAACAACAACACAGCTACATGCAGGTTTCAAGCATGCCATAAGCTAGAGACCATTCCCAAAGCTGCTTCCTATATACAGGAAACAAACCACATACCCAAAGCAGCTACTCAACTGCTTGTGGTAGATTCCACTATGGAGTTGATCGCCAGTCTCATCATAGGGAATAGCTACCACCAGCTGCCCAGCCACTCAGCCAGGCCCAACCAAGTTGACACACAACCTTAACCACCACATCTATAGTTACATTTTGCCTATTACTTAACTTAATATAAATGGAATCATACAATATATATTCTCTGTGTCTTGCTTTATTCACCCAATATTGTATTTGTGAGATATTCATGTTCTATGTGAGTGAAATTTTCTTTTTCATTGGTGTATTGTATTCCATTGTATAAACATACCACAATTTCAGGAGTTCCGGCAAGATGGCGGACTAGGCAGAAGGATTGCACAGACCCTCTTCAACAAAGAAAAGGGAATTAAAACAGACACAGAAGATAATCGTGGACCCCTGAGCCTTGAAGGGAAGGATACAGAATTGGACTAAACCCCAATTAGCGGAAGAATTTGCGTGAAAATACCAAAAAAAGGAGACATACGGAGCTGCGGTCTGACAGTGAACGGAGTG
>NW_006921775.1:5973159-5975574 GCF_000298275.1 Orycteropus afer afer
AAAAAAAAAACATAAAATAAAAAAATAAAATACCACAATTTATTTATCCATCCTACTGTTAATGGATATGTGGATTGTTTCAATTTGGAGCTATAATGAGTAGCAGTGTTTGAAGACCCCCTATAGTGAGTCCAGTGGTCTTTTTCACTAATCCATAGGGGTTTTCTATTTTTCTACTACCCAGAAACCCTGCTCTGCCTGTGCCCCCCACCCTCCGCACACACACACACAACTCATCCTAGCCCTACCACCTTGTCTGCTGTTAGCTTGGAAATGCTGAAACATTACAGTATGAGCTAGGAACAAAAAGCTATTCAAGAAATACAAGGTCAAAGACTCTGGAGGCCTCCTTTCCTTTCTGCTTCAGATTTGACTCCTGATAACAATAGCAATAACAACAACAAATATTTAAAAGCACAAAAGAATTCTTATTCATTTCCTCCATGTCTTGGGAGAGAGAAGGAGATAGGAGAGAAACTGTGGAGCTTATTGGTAGAGCTGGTAGGTCTGCGTACCCCGCTCTTGAAAACCTCAAGCAGAGAGGTGCTCACTTCTGCACAAGGAGACGGGAAAGGAGAAGTGGCCAGCAGCACCCTCTATTGTCTGGGCTTCTTTTCTCATGCAACCCTGCTCCACCACAGCTTTCAGATAATGTGGGAAAGAGGACAGTGAGGTCAGCAGCAAAGGAGTTTGTTCCAGCTGCAGACCAGGGAAGAAGCTGGTGGGGCTGGAGTACTGGCTGAGCCATGACCCACTCTATCAAACTGCCCAAAGTGTCATGGGTGAGTTGGGAGGACTGTCTCCTCTCCTACTTATGCCAAAAGGTGCTAAGTGAACTTTGCTGCAGCAGAGAGGAAAGAGTGTATTTGACAGTAGTTTGTTTTGGCTCAATGGGCTTCTCACTGGGGAGCTAAAATGTGGAGGGCTTGAAGTAGTATTTGGATGAAGTGGTTTATGGAACTCTTCTTGAATAGAGACTATGGGGGCCTGAGCCAGCCCCTGAGTCTCCCTTCCTGGGTTATCTGACAGAAAAGCTACAATGGTTTATTTTGGACCTCCATTGTTTCAGTGGGTTGCACTTACATCTTTCGACAAGACACTGAGGGCAATTTGGTAATGACACAGAAGCCTGAGAAATGCACTTTCCTTTTGACCCAGAAATCCCACTTCTAGGAAGTGGACCTAAGGAATAATCAAACAGTAGATACAAGAATATTCATCATAGTATTGCTTATAATGTGGAAAAATTGGAGGTAACCCAGACAGACACAATAATCAACTAGTTAAATAAATCATTGTACACACTTACAGGGATGTTATCAAATAATGATGGCTCAGAAGGATGTTTGCTCTATAATAAGAAGGGGAAAAACATATCACAAAATTATATTTAAAAATATGATCCCATAGGGGTGAAAAAGACAAAGGATATATGTATAGCCATAGAAATATATTTATAGATGCATACTTGATTATAGGATCTTTATGTTGTTGTTGTTATGTGCCATCGAGTTGGCCCTGACTCATAGCGACCCCTCCTTGGGTTTCCGAGGTGGTATCACTACAGAAGTATGATTGCCCAACTTTTCTTTGATCTGTGTACACTATATATAATACTTTTTTTAAAAATTATTGCAAAAGCAATGCTGCTCGTTGAGAAAAATTTGAAATGAAAAGTACAACTCACATCTTTATACAAACCATTGTCAACAGTTTGATATTTACATTTTCAAGTGCTTTACAATTTACAAAATAAATATTACCTAATTCTCACAATAATCCTTGTGGAGTAGTAATTTCATTTTTCCTGGTTTTATAGCTGAAGAAGCAGGCTTGAAAAGGTTAAATCTGGAACAATATCACCATTTTCTAGGATATGGAATGGGTATCAGCCTAAAGAATCATGTCCTTGGCTGGTCCTAGACCACTTTGTAATGTCTATAAGTGTTGGTTCCTGGGCTTTTAGAAGATAGGTTTGGAAGAAGTGTCAGAGATGATGGCCTTGAGCTCTCACTTGGTGCAGGATTGCCCTCTGCTCCATTCCAGGAGATGACTCTCCAGCCACTTCTGCCACATGCCCAGGGTGCCCCCTGCTTTCCTTTACATCCTGAGCTGGAACCTGTCTGCCTGCAACTTCAATTCCTCTGCCCCATTCCTCTTCTGGCAAACCCAGCAGGGTATTTACTCAGAGGACAGGAGGCAGCATTCTAAGAGGGGGTATGGCAATCATGATGAGAAGAAAAGGAGCTAGGCCAGAGGCTGGACCAAGGGTCAGGGTTGAGAGCCAGCTTCCAGGCCCCAAATGGAAAATGAGTCAGTGATCTGGGCTCAACCACCAACCCTTTAGCTAGCAGCTGACCACTTGACCATTGCATCACCAGAGCTCCTTTTCTAGGGAATAGAGGGGATAAAACC
>NW_006921775.1:5976341-5986191 GCF_000298275.1 Orycteropus afer afer
GTAGAAGAGAAGCTAGATGACTGGGACTTTTTTTTTTTTTTTTTTTAACTTATGATTATGCTTTATTATAACAATAAAGAATACTAATGAAGAGATGCATTGGGTGAGGTCTGGGAGGGTTCTAAATGCAGAACTTCTAAATCCCAGACATGCTACCCTCCCTCATATATCCATGTCTTTCATCAACCAGGAAGCCCATGGAGCTTCTGTGTCCAGAGCTTTTATTGAGGATCTCATTACCGCCCCTCTCCCCTGAGGGCAGTTGACATCATGAAGTTATCAGGAGGCATCAGGAAGTAAGTCCCTCTGGCTTGGCCAACCCCTGACCCCAGAGTCTCCTCTCCAACATAACCTGTCAGGTCTGGAGTCCTTATCAAAGACACGTGTAAGCCATTAGGGAAATTCCAAGGTGGTTTGTGTGTTTGTTTGTTGTTGTTTAAAAGGAATTCTCTCAGGAACTGGGGCAAAGACCAAATTCTTTGGGTAAAATTAATGGAAACCACAAACTCATTCTCACAGCCTGCCAGAACCCTCCAGAAGCCTACATCTCTACCAATGGAGTAGTTTTTTGGGATGATTTAGTTGAACCAAGAACTTGGCAAAGGGCTTTGGACAATCATCCAGGGGCCACTCAATTAAGGACAAGTTTTGGCCTGGGTTTAAGGCCTGACAAAATTAGCTCCAGCCTCCTCATCCCAGAGATGTTCTTCTACAGATGCTCTGCAGGTCTTCTGTGCTTCCCAAACACTTTCACACCTTCCCCACTTCGGGTCGCTCAGTATTTGTTTACCCTGGACCCAGTCACTTAACTTCTCTGGGACTCAGTTCTCTACTTACAAGAATACAGAGATCAACACTTACTTTCTAAAGAGCTCATCCAATCCTAAAATATTAAATACCATCTATGCTCATGACTTCCAAATGTGTATGTAATTTCAGCCCTGACTTTTCTTCAGAACTGCAAACTCACACCTCCCACTGCCTGCTTGGTTTCTCCACTTGATGTTTCAAACAACAATCTCCAAACCAAGCTCTTGATTATATTCCTCCTCTAGGGTTTTCACTGAAATAAATGTCAAATCATCATCCACCCATTTGTGTAAGCTAAAAAACTAGGTTCCTTAGTTACTTTTCCATCACTCCCACATCCAATCCACCACCAAGTCCTGCAGATTCTACTTCCAAAACATACTTCAAGTTATTTTGAAACCTCTCTCCATCCTCATTGCCACCACACTAACCCAAACTCCCACCACCTTTGCTTCCCTTCAGTTTATTCTCCACACAGCAGCCAAGTGATGTTTTTAAAATAGAGATGACTGGGACATTTTAAAAATTAAATTCTTATGCACATTGCAAGACTTCTCCAAAAGGACAAAAAGAGAACATACAGATTGGGAAAAAATATTTGGTTATGACACATCTGACAAGGGACTTATCTCCAAAATCTATAGAATACTTCAACACCAAAAAGACAAACAACCCAATTCAAAAATGAGCAAAAGACATGAACAGATACTTCACTAAAGAAGATATACTAGCAGTCAACAAACACATGAGGAAATGCTCACAATCATCAGCCATTAGAGAGATGCAAATCAAAACAACAATGAGACATCACCTCACCCCAACAGTAATAGCAAAGTTCAACAAGACAGAAAGTTACAAAATCTGGTAAGATTGCAGAGAGTTTGGAATAGCAGACATGCTACCCTCCCTCATCTATCCTTGTCTTTCATGAACCAGAAAGCCCATGGACCTTCTGTGTACAGAGCTTTTATTGAGAGTCCCCTTATCTAATGCAAATCCAGCCCCTCTCCCCTGAGGGCAGTTGACATCAGCAGTTACACTGCTGGTGGGACTGTAAAATGGTACAACCATTATGGAAAATGGTATGGCATTTCCTTAAAAAACTGAAAATAGAAATACCATTTGATCCAGCAATTCCATTACTAGTAATATATCCTAAAGAGGTGAAAGACAGGACATGAGCAGACATATGCACACCCATGTTCATCACAGCACAATTCACTATAGCAAAGAAATGGAAACAACCTGAATGTCCATCAATGGATGAATGGATAACCAAACTATGGTACATTCACACAATGGAATACTACTATGCAACATTAAAGAATAATGAAGAACACATGAATCATCTCACAACGTGGATGAATTTGGAGGACATTATGCTGAGTGAGGGAGCTCTGGTGGCGTAGTACCTAAGGCATTTGACTACTAACCAGGAGGCTGGCGGTTCAAACCCACCAGCCACTCCTTGGAATGAAGATTGGGCAATCTACTTCTGTAGTGATACCGCCTCAGAAACCCAAGGAGGGGTAGCTATGAGTCGAGTTCAACTCAATGGCACATAACAAAAACAACAATAAGTAGTAGCATATGAGATCTGGCAGCATAGTGTCTAAGGCGCTTGACTGCTAACCAGAAGGCTGGCGGTTCAAACCCATGAGGCACTCCTCGAAAGGAAGGTTGGGTAATCTATTTCCATAATGATACCACCTCGGAAACCCAAGGAGGGGTCGCTATGAGTCGGATCTGACTTGATGGCACATAACAGTAACAAGAACAACATAAGGAAAAAAAAGGAGCTCTAGTTGCACAGAGGTTAAGGCATTTGGCTGCTAACCAAAAGGCTGGTGGTTCCAATCCACCAACCACTCTATTGCAGGAAGATGAGGCAGTCTGCTTCCATAAAGATATATAGCCTTGGAAACCATATGGATCAGTTCTACTCTGTCCTAAAAGGGTCACTGTGAGTTGGAATCTACTAGATGGCAGTGGGTTTGAGTTATAATTATAAAATCCACATCAAATTTCAAAAATGTAATATTGTATTAGACCTTAAATTCTAAGGCACTGGGTTTGGTCTGCAGCAAGAGCCCTAACTCCATCTTGACATAAGTTCAGATGCCATTTGAGTTCTTTCTGTCATTTAACCAACAATGTGGCTATGCCCAGACAAGTCCAGGACAAATCTAGGGATGGGCATTTTGCCCTCAGGAAGAGTGTGGTTGGGAGTATATTAAGCACACAAAGAACTAGGGAACTTGCCTGGGTGTGTCCTTGATTTACTGCCCCTAACAAGAATAGGCAAATGTATAGGGACCAAAGTTTATTAGTGATCACCAGCCGTAAGAGGGAGGGGTTTAGGAAACAGTGAGTTTCTGTTGACCATGATGAGAACTTTGGCAACAATTATAGGTGATGATTGGACAACATGGTTAATATAATTGATACCATTGATGTATACACCTGAAAAATGCTGAATTGATAAATGTTGTGTTACATATATTTTTTAACCTTTTCGTGCTGAAGTTTCTTCATCTAGAATTAGGGATAATGATAATACTTAACTCATAGGGTCATTATATTAAATACTGAAATACTTGTAAAGTATTTCCAAACAAAAAAAACCAAACTCATCGCTGTCAAGTTGATATCACTCATAGCAACCCCTTCTTGGGTTTCCGAGGTGATATCACTATGGAAGTAGATTCCCTGATCTTCCTTCCAAGGAATGGCTGGTGGGTTTGAACCTCCAGCCTTCTGGTTAACAGTCAAAAGCCTTAGGCACTATGCCACCAGAAATTACTATCTTCTATTAAAAGTACACTGGTTTTCCCTTCATTTATATCTTCTTTTTCTGTTTGTTTACAAAGTGTGTGTTCACCAGGCTTTGCCTTCAGATAAACAAAGCTAAGTGTTGTTCTAAAATAGGATTCACTAAGAAAATTCACCAGCCCCATGTGAATGTATGCTGCCATTAAGAAGAAAGAGTCAGCTTCAATGTGAAAGTTAATAAGTTTTGGAGTATACTTTGAGAAAGGAACACATAATTCTATAAATAGCAAAAAAAAAAAAAAAAAAAAAAAGTCTCATTTTCAAAAGGAAAAGCTTTGTGTGTGAAGAGGGAAGTCCTGGGAGGAGGGTGTGGCTACTTACCAGATTACAATTGATGAAATTGCAGAGTTTTTTCCTATTGCCTAATAAGGACTTGTCTATGGAGGGCAAAGTAAGGAGTGATGTTGGGCTATGCTTCCAGTGTTCCTTTCCCTCTCACCATTTCCAAAGCAGAGCCCATAGAGTCAACCACACCAGAAGCCATTAGCTCCATTTATCTACAGTAAAACATTGCAGGCAGAAACTCCTGTAGCAATGAAATGGGTACTCTACATTCCTGTTTGCTGTCCAGAGGGAACACCTCACATAGCAAGCACTCTTCAGGTCTCACATCAGAAACTAAGGAGCTCATCCGAGCCTCCTCAGAAATGTTGATGTGCTTGGAGGACAGCTGCAGGTCGAAGGGGCAGGCTGGGAAAGCAGTAGGTGATTCTTTCATGCTCCATGGATAGATAAGAACAACAAAAACCCAGCCAATCAGTTAGAAAGCTTTGTCTTGTGCGTACTTTTTAAAAATTTATTTTTGGTTACTTGGTTTTGGAGAGGGAGACCTGACCCTCTGTGATGGTGTTGTGAGTTTCCATTCACGGAATCTGTCCAGGAACTCTGTGGAGCAGTTGGGTGGGCCTGCCGGGCCTGCTGGGCCTGCCGGGTCCACTCTCAGTAGCTCTGCACCAGGAAAGCCCAGGCAAGTCTGGATTTTAAAAATCAGAACGGAACCAAAAGAATTTAAGGTATTTACAAAACACAAAATTTTCTAACTTATTAATTTTTTAAAGGTTTCATTTACAAGGTGCTTCATAGCACTTTCATGTAAGTTCTCACCAAACCCCTGTAAAGATGTTCTTATCCTTATTTTACAAATGAGAAAGTTAAGTCTTGGAGTGCTTGTGTCACACAGTGACAAGAAGGCAGCAGAACCTGGGTCAAACTGGTCTCCCAGCCCCAAGCCCTATGATCTTTTACAACTTCACATTCTCTTGTGATTAAAAACTAAACTAAACCAAAACAAAATTAAATTACTGCTTCCTTATCTACCTGATTTTATCACAAAATTACTGTGCACAGTGATTCCTCTTTTCTTTTTTTCATTGAATGCTGTGATCAAAAATTCTAAAGTTACACTACATGCTACAACATGGATGAACCTTGAGAAACATGTTGAGCGAAATAAGTCAATCATAAAAGGACAAATATTGTATGATCTCACTTACTATGAAATACAGACAGTCCCCAGGTTAGGTACTTAGAGACAACTTCTACTTGCCTTTCAATGTTATATAAACTTGTCGTTACTTTGAAATGATTGAACCAACTCCTACTTGAAACAAATTCTTCATTACCATCACTTTCACTTGCTGCTCAGCTTTTAAATCATTGAAAAGGCTTCAAGCCTCTCCTTGCACTAAAGTTTAAGGCAATATAAACACCCTATGCATCTGTTCGAACTTAGCTACAAATTCATAAAGACACTGTTAGGAATGAATCTCAATCTTGTTAGTAACCCAGGGACTTCCTGTAATGAGAATAGGCAAATGTACAGAAACCAAAGTTCATTAGTGGTCAACAGGGGCAGGAGGGAGGAAGAGAGGGGAGTCAATGTTTAGGAAGCAGTGAGTTTCTGTTGAAGGCGATGAGAAATTTCGCAACAATTATGGGTGGTGATTGTGCAACACAGTTAATGTAATTGCTATCACTGATGCAAACCCACTGCCATCGAGTCAAGTCTGATTCGTAGTGACCGTCATTGAGTTTCCAAGGCAGTAAATCTTTGTGGAAGTAGTTTGCCCCATCTTCCTTCCATGGAGCAGCTGGTGGGTTTGAACAGACAACCTTCTGGTTAGCAGTCAAATACCTTAGGCCCTGCTGTGCCACCAGTTGTTGTTGTTGTTATGTGCCGTCGAGTTGGCCCCAACTCATGGCGACCCCTCCTTTGGTTTCCGAGGCAGTATCACTACGGAAGTAGGATTGCCCAACCTTCCTTCCGAGGAGTGTCTGGTGGGTTTGAACCACCAGCCGTCTGGTTAGCAGGCAAGTGTCTTAGCCACTATGCTACCAGAGCTCCCACCACCAGAGCTCCTTATATATTTTTACAACAATAAAAAACATTCTAAAAGAACAAAAGAGTGCATGGTTCCTAGATTTTCTACTTGGGGGCACCCACAGCCACTAGTGCCTTCTATGTTCTCCAGAGATAATCTCAGTGTGTAAAATTTCTGTGTGCATATCTAACACAAATGGAATGGATGCAAACCCCACGTGGCATTATGCACCTGACTTTTTTCATTTAATATTTTCTTAAAGATTCTTCCATATTCATTATTAGTAACCTACAGAGTGAAGGAACTTCTGAGCCTGGTCATGGAACACTTGAATTCAAGACTTAGCTGTCAATTTCTCCCACTTCTGTTGAAAGCTCAATGGAAGTTCCTTATTACAAAATCACACCTAAATTTTCAGCCAGGAATTCAAGGGCCCACATAACTTGGACCTAACCCACCAATCAAAGTTCATTTCCTTGTAATTTATAACAGTTCATTTATAATAGAGAGCCCTGGTGACATAGTACTTAACTGCTAACTTAAAAGTTGGTGGTTCAACCCACCAACTACTCTGTAAAAGAATGTTGTGGCAATCTGCTTCTGTAAAGATCTCAATCTTGGAAACCCTGTGGGGAAGGTCTACCCTGTCCTACACGGTCTCTGTGAGTTAGAATCAACTAGGTACAGAGAGGGAGCTCTGGTGGCATAATGCCTAAGACATGTGACTGCAAACCAGAAGGCTGGCGGTTCAAACCCACCAGCCACTCCTTGGAAGGAAGATTGGGCAATCTACTTCCATAGAGATACTGCCTCAGAAACCCAAGAAGGGGTTGCTATGAGTCAGATCCGACTCAATGACAATAAGTTTGCTTTGTTTTTGGTTTAGGCACAGAAAAACAGTAGTCTTTATAAAGCTGCCCTTTCTTCCCAGTGTTCCCTGCCTGGGGTACCGCCCTCCTAAACTCTACCTTCATACAATAAACTATCACTCAGTTTTCAGGGCTTCATTCCATCCTCATCTCTTTCAATGAAACTCCCCCGACCTCAACAGCAGTTCCTCCTTCCTATGCACCCCAATTGTACTGATTTGTGTTGGACTAACTTGGTTTGACATTGTTGTTAGGTGCCTTCGAGTCAGTTCTGACTCATAACGACCCTATGTACAACAACAATAAAATTATAAGGAGCCCTGGTGATGCAATTAGTTAAGTGCTGGTAACAAACCAAAAGGTCAGTGGCTTGAACCCACCAGCCACTTTATGGGAGAAAAGGCCTAGCAATCTGCTCCTGTAAAGATTACAGCCTAGAAAATCTTATGGAGCAGTTCTACTCTGTCATATAGGGTCATAATGAGTCAGAATTGATGTAACAGCACACAACAACAGTGATGAAATTATTGATTCAGGCAAGAATTTCCAATTGGTGTTAAAAATACTACCAAATAGGGAACTGGTTATTCATATGGAGTCAAAGTTATACCATTCAGATTACATTTTGGTCACAAGATTAAAAAAAAAAAAAAAAAAAAAACCTATAAAATTGAGATATCAGGCCATTTTCACCTAAACTGTTGTTGTTGTTATGTACCCTCGAGTTGGACCCAACTCATAGCAACCCCTCCTTGGGTTTCCGAGGCAGTATCACTACAGAAGTAGATGGCCCAACCTTCCTTCTGAGGAGTGACTGGTGGGTTTGAACCACCAGCCTTCTGGTTAGCAGTCAAGTGACTTAAGCTATATGCTACCAGAGCTCTTAGACTAGTGGTCACTTAAGCCATTAGCATCACTAATGGTTAAGAAAACCAACTATTAGTTGTCTTCTGATGTTCTGTAATATAAAGTACCAACATCACTTGTATTATATTCTAGCCCAAAATGCTTAACTTGAGTCTAGCAAAAGGTTTATACCCAATTTATTTACATCAGGACGTAGAGGCAAGCTGAACAGCAATATGGGGAAACAAACAAATTGCCTCAACATAAAACAAAAATCCTCACAACTGGACCAATAAGCAACATCATGATAAATGGAGAAAATATTGGAATTGTCAAAGATTTCATTTTACTTGGATATACAATCAACACCCATGGAAGCAGCAGTCAGGAAGTCAAATGGCATATTGCATTGGGCACTCCTGCTGTGAAAGACCTCTTTAAAGTACTAAAAAGCAAAGACGTCACTTCGAAGATTAAGGTGCATCTGACCAAAACCAATAGCCTCAATGACCAATAGCCTCGTACGCATGTGAAGGCTGGACAATGAATAAGGAAGACTACAGAAGAATTGAAGCCTTTGAATTACGGTTTTGGTGAAGAATACTGAATATACCATAAACTGCCAGAAGAATGAACAAATCTATCTTGGAAGAAGTACAATCAGAATGCCCCTTAGAATTGAAAATGGCCAGACATCTTCTCATGTACTTTGGTCATGTTATCAGGAGGAACCAGTCCCTGCAGAAGGATGCTCTGCTTGGTAAAGTAGAGGATCAGTGGGAAAGGGGGAGACCCTCAATGAGATAGATTGACACAGTGCTTATGATGATTAACTCAAGCATATCAAAGATTGTGAGGACAGTGTGGGACTGGGCAGTGTTTTGTTCTGTTGTACGTAGGATCACTATGACTCTAAACCAATTCGTCAGTATCTAACAATAACATCAGAAGTTTACAACAAGATCTATTTCTTATTAACACAACCTAAGCATCACAGATCAGCTGCCTCTCTCCTTTTTATCTTCATCCTGGGATGCAGGCTGAAGGAGCAGCCCTGATTGGGACATTGCATGTCTCATGCTAGAAGCAAAAGAAAGATGAAAGCAAACACACTGTGACTCTTAAAGAGTGAGGTTCACTTTCACTTATATTTCATTGGTGAAAGCAAGTCACCTGGCCAAGTCTAACATCAATGGGGTAAAGAGTATAATTCTCCCACGGAGTGGGAAAGTGGAATTATTTGGAGATCCATGACAATGAGAACAAAGTATCTCAAATTCTTGAGACACAACAAAATCATTTCTCAGAGAGAAAATTGTAATGTAAAATTCAGATGTTAGAAAGCAAGAAAAGATGAAAATAAATGAACTTAGCTTTAAACTTTAGAAAAGGAATAAATAACAAATGAACCAAAGAAGATCAAAGGAAGGAATTAATAAAGGTAAAAAGATAATGTGAGATAGAAAACCAAAAAACAATAGACTTAAATTCTATGTTTTGACAAGATCAAAACATAGGAAGCCTTTGGCAAGTATGGTCCAGAAAAAAAAAAAAAATAGATACAATAACATTAGGAATGAAAACAGGATACACTGATCTTTTTTTAAATTTAATATTATGTGCAACTTTATTCCAACGAATTTGAAAATCCAGACAAAATGGATGACTTTGTAGAGAAATCAAAATTACTAAAATTGACAAAAAAAAATAGAAAGCCTGAACTTACCAGTAGTAATGTAAGAAATGGGCTGTCAAAAAAAAGAAAAAGAAATGCATTGTCAAAAATCTACCTTCAAAAAAGAAAACAAGTCAATATAGTTTTATGGTTGAGTTCTACCAAGATTTCAAGGAGACTATTAAACCCCATGCAATCCTACTTCCGTAGTGATATTGCCTCGGAAACCCAAGGAGGGGTCGCTATGAGTCGCGGCCGACTCGACGGCACATAACAACAACAACAACAAATAAACCCCATGTAACATGAAATGACTGTTAGCTTAGTGAAAAGCACAAAGCTTACCAATAGCATTGCATTTGTTTAGCATAACCCTGAAACCGAAACGAAACAAAACAAAACAAACTCACTGCTGTCGAGTCAGTTTGACTCACAGCGATCCCTCCTTGAGTTTCTGAGACAAATCATAACTTTGCAGACTTTTTTTTTTTTTTTTT
>NW_006921775.1:5989180-6004355 GCF_000298275.1 Orycteropus afer afer
AATGACACGTAAGTTATTCCTTTTGATGGTATCCCACATGAACCTTAGGCTTTCTTCATTTTGTTTTGATTTTTTTTTCTGATTGATCCTTTAACTTTGCAGACTTTTGCAGCTAGAGATGGCATATGATCAAGTTCTGGTCAATAAGATGAAAGAAGGGGGGCAGGGAGAGTGTGCTTCTGGGAAGGGTTTTCTTCTCCAATCAAAAGAGAGGGATGTGTGAGGAGAACCTGATGTTCCCTCCCTGCTTTTGGATCAGCTACAGCCATCTTGTCATTCTGAAGGTACGTATGGCTGACTCACTGAGGATGACATGGAAAGCACCTGGTCCTCCATCATGTTGTTGATCACTGAACCCACCCTGAGACCTCCTACAAGAGAGAAATATATTCTTAAACCATGTTTCTTCTGTTTTTTCTTATTGGCAGCCGAAAGCTTCCTAACTAAAATAGGTGATCTCTACCAAACTAACAGATCTGTCCTGGAGGAAGTGCAGCCAGCATGCTCCTTGGAAGCAAGAATGGCCAGACTTCGTCTCACCTATTTTGGTCATGTTGTCAGAAGGGACCATTCCCTGGAGAAGGATGTCATGCTTGGTAGGGTGGAGGGTCGACGAAAGAGGGGGAGGCCTTCAAGGAGATGGATTGATACGGTGGCTGCGATGATGGGCTCAAGTATAGCAGGGATTGTGGGGCTGGCGCGGAATCGGGCAGTGTTTTTTTCTGCTGTGCATGGGGTCGCTATGAGTCGGAAACGACTCGACGGCACTTAACAACAACAACAACAACCAAACTTTTACAGCACAACTATATCTCATTAATGTGAATGGTTTCAGGGCCCAAAAAAAGTTTCCAACTCATTTTGTATGTATTGATCTTGCATGATTTTGATTCTACAACTAGACATTCGTTTCTAAAGGTTAAAAAAAAAAAAAAAAGAAAATCTGTACTGCAGTTGGGTCTATTGAATGGTTTCTATGATAAAGTAGAGACAGAAACCACCTGCCTATAAGAACAAACACTCCAAACAAATAATCTGCAAAGTTGAAACTCATTTCATTTCTTTTTCTGCCAAAATAAATGAATACAGCAATGTGTTTTCTTCCTGTTTTAAACAGCAAGATGATTATGGCAATTGTTATTATTATGATTCCTAATTCTTAAGCTTTTTTCTCTTTTGAAAACTAAAATGGGGCTCTTGACCAGATGGCTGTTATAGCACATTCCCATTTTATTAAAATATTTGCCCTGCTTTTTGTCCATATCACATCGATGTTTAAGTTGTGTTAATACATGTTAGCCCATTTTATTTAATTCATCTTGTTTTGTTCCTGTCAACAGTTGCAGTTAGATTTTAGCAAGTAAATGCCTTGTTTTTGAAGAGTCAAGGCATTCACTAAATTAATAGCTCAGGTGTGAATTTTTCTACTTATTAAAAATATAGAATTAAAGTTAAGTGAGGCATATATTCAACATGAAAACACTAACACTCATATACCTACATTAGGTGAGTGAGTGATTCCATGCTCAAAAAAAAAAAAAAAACAACTCACTGTCACTGAGTTGATTCCAATTCATAGTGACCCCCTTTGGGTATCCAAAGCAGTAAATCTTTACAGAAGTAGATTGTCCAGTCTTTCTTCCATGGAGTGGCTGGTGGGTTTGAATTGCCAACCTTCTGATTAGCAGTTGAATGCTTTAGGCACTACACACCAGAGCTCCTTGATTTTGCGCTAAGGAGGTTGAAATGTACGGGGATAATTCAGTTCCGGTCTTAAGGTCAAAAAATGTAGTTACTGGAGAGGATAGAGGACAAGAGCTCACTGAGGAACTGGGAGAGGAACTAGCAACTTAGGAACAGAGCAAGAATTAGGAACAAGAAAGTAGGCAGATACACAGTTATTAGAAACCAAGATCATCAGAGTAGCAGGAAAGAGTAAGGCCAACTAACTCTGTCCTAATTCAATGAGTTTCTGACAAGAAACTGAAGCCTTCTGGCATCAAACCTTGCTCCTAAACTTGGAGGCAAGGCTGAGGCTGGGGTGAATGGTTGAGGGTAGTTAAGAGCCAAGTAAAAGCTCCAAGACAAGTTAATTACACCAAACACATCAACTACTTCCTCAGAATCTCATTTGCTGCCAGCAAAGGCTGACAAAGACTGCTAAGAGTCTAAGAGAAACTGACCCTGGAAAAAAATTCAAGACAGATCTTCTGTTTAGTGTGCCCATTGCCTTTTCAATGTCCAAGTTTATAAAGCAAAACACAGGGTTCACTTTAGAAGGCTGATTCCCCCAAAAAGTCCAAAGTGCCTGAAGTCATCACCTAACTAAGCCCCTCTTACAAAGGGAACATTTTGTTCTAATTTCCAAAGTAACTGAGGGTCAGCTCTATTTGTAAATCTGGAGACCACAAAAGCAAGTTAATCTCTTCTGGTATTGGCCTGTTTGAAAAAAGTCCATACCTAACGACCAGAGGCAATGGTCACAGGCAATGATGAGTGTGCCACCAAAGAAGTCATGCTTTTGGAACAAGTCTTGGCATTAGACCAGAATGAAGATTAAAGCTGGGACTTGAATTTCCCCTTGGTCAATGTGCATTTGTCTTAGGAATGAGATCTCACCTTAGTATCCTACTCCCCTCAACAATACCCAAATGGCTTCTGCTAATATGTTTACTGTAGGTGTAGGGAGACAAATCTTGGTAAGAATCAAGGAACATCTTATTTCTTACTATATTGCTAAGTTGAGTCTCAAGGCTTGCTGTTGTTTTTTCTCTGCTTTTCCAATTTATCTTCCCTTTTGCACTTCCTCTCTTACTCTCCAACTTCACTTAAGGTATGCGTGCATTCAAACAAGACACTGGAATAAATCCCAAAGTCTGCAATAAGAGATTCAGAGCATCCTATTGAACATCAAAACATTTCATCCTCCAAGGAGAAGAAATAGAAATGGAACACCTACGGTCCACAGATTTAGCAAGCTCAGTTAGGAAAAAAAAAAAAAAGAGTTGTACTTAACACCAGGCCATGGTACACTCACTAAAACCTCTGTCCTTTCTTGATACCCTGGATGTGTAGTAACTTCATTTGGCTATTTCAGAATGCTTTGTAAACAGGGCAGACACAGTCAGAGTTGTACTTGTCTCTCATTTTCTGCACATGTTTTCCCAAAGGCTGCTTTCCCAAAGGGAGCCTGGGGAGAGATCTTAATCATCTGTTATCTCTTTTGCTACTTCCTGCTCAGTCAGTGGGAACATCCAAAATATATGAACATTTCCTGTCCCTTTCTATTCTGTATAAGCCACATGCTAAAAAGAGTACATTTTCTGATTTAATTGTACCTGGGATGTTGGTGCCATGTTGGAACCTAAGTCCAACTACTAAATGCTGTACCTGCCCCTCCTCTCTACCTAGATAATGGTTATCTTTCCCAAGGAGTAGGCTTTGCTCACCTTTCCTTGCCCATTTGAAAAAGGAAGACTTTGCTTTCAAATGTCAAGGTCAAATCACAATTACATTGTAAATCTTATGTCTGGAAGGGATCTTGGTCATCATTATCATCCAAGGGCTCTTAAACTGGGGATGTGAAAGGGCTTAGAAGAATCTATAAGGCCCCCAGATTGTAAATGGTAGAGTAGGAAGATTGGACTTCATACAATGTGTGGGTGACTAGATGGATCCATATCCCCTCCTTTCCCAAAAGCCTGAAAAAGTAAGGAATAAGGCTATAAAAATATGGAAGCTCTTGGTACCATTTTTCTTGATCTCTCTTAATTCAGTTCTTGCTGCTTGCTCTTAAACGGGAGCCTAGAGATGGAATGGGCATTCCATCAATACCTGGAGTCTTCTTCACCAGCTCCTTCAGTGCAGCTTTGACTTGGTCCTTCAAAACCATTGGTTCTTGATCATATGCCACCTCCTGAAATGGATGAGCATTGACCAACTCTTTTTGGTACAGTGACTCTGTGTATTCCTTCCAACTTCTTTTGATGTTTCCTGCATCATTCAATATTTTGCCCATAGAATCCTTCAATATTACAACTCGAAGCTTGAATTTTTTCTTCAGTTCTTTCAGCTGAAGAAATGCCAAGCATGTTCTTCCCTTTTGGTTTTCTCACTCCAAGTCTTTGCACATTTCATTATAATAACTGACTTTGTCTTCTCAAGCTGCTCTTTGAAATCTTCTGTTCAGCTCCTTTATCTTGTCATTTCTTCCATTTGCTTTAGCTACTCTCCATTCAAGGACAAGTTTCAGAGTCTCTTCTGACATCCATTTTGGTCTTTTGTTTTTTTCCTGTCTTTTTAATGACCTTTTGCTTTCTTCATGGATGATGTTCTTGACATCATCCCACAATTTCTCTGGCTTTCAGTCATTGGTGTTCAATGCATCAAATCTATTCTCCAGATGGTCTCTAAATTCAGGAGGGATATATTCAAGGTCATATTTTGGCTCTCATGGATTTAATTGTCATCAGCTTCAACTTGAACTTGTATATGAGCAGTTGATGTTCTCTTCCACCTGGCTTTGTTTTGGCTAAAGATATTGAGCTTCTCCATTGCCACTTTCCACAGACGTAGTTGATATGACTCCTGTGTACTCTATCTGGCAAAGTCCATTTGTATAGCTACCCACTGTCTCTGTTGTTGAAAAAAGATATTTGTGATGAATAGTCATTGGTCTTGCAAAATTCTACCATGCGATCTCCAGCATTATTTCTATCACGAAGGCCATATTTTCCAGCTACCAGTGATTCTTCTTTGTTTCCAACTTTTACATTCCAATCATCAGTGATGATCAACACATCTTGATTGCATTTGGTCAATTTCAGACTACAGAAGTTGGTAAAATATCTTCAATTTCCTCGTTTTTGGCTTTGGTGGCTGGTGAGTAAATTTGAATAATAGTAGTATTAACTGGTCTTTCTTGTAGGTGTGTGGATATTATCCTATCACTGACAGCATTGTACTTCATGATAGATCTTGAAACATTCTTTGTGACAATGAATGCCACTCCATTCCTCTTCAATTTATCATTCCTAATATAGTAGATCACATGGTTGTCTGATTCAGAATAGCCAAAAACAGTCCATTTTAGCTCACTAATGCCTAAGATACCAATCTTTATGTGTTCTATTTCATTTTTGACAACTTCCAATTTTCCTAGATTCATCCTTCATACATTCCATGTTCTGATTATTAATGAACGTTTGCAGCTGTTTCTTCTCATTTTGAGTCATGCCACATCAGCAAATAGAGGTCCCAAAAGCTTTGCTCCATCCACATCATTAGGGTCAACTCTATTCTGAGGAGGCAGCTCTTCCCCAGTCATATTTTGAGTGTCTTCTGACATGAGGGCCTCTTCTTTCAGCACTATATAGGACAATGCTTAAGGGCTATTCATAAAGTTTTCCAGTACTATATCAGACAGAGTTTCACTGCTACTCATAAGGTTTTCACTGGCCAATTCTTTGAGAAGTGGATGGTCACCTCCTATTTCCAAGTCTGTCTTAGTCTGGAAGGTCTGCTGAAACCTGTTCACCATGGGTGACCCTGCTGGTATTTGAAATACTGGTGGCATTCCCTCCAGCCTCACAGCAATATGAAAGCCACCACAGCACAACAAACTGACAGACAAGTAGTCTGTCTATGTCTCATTTACCTATGTCAAGAAATTTGAAAGACAGCAACCTGACCAACTGACTGGAAGAGATCCATATTTGTACCCATTCCAAAGAAAGGTGATGCCACACAATGTGGAAATTATCAAACAATATCATTAATATTACATGCAAGTAAAATCTTGCTGCAGGTAAACATGCAAGTAAAATCTTGCTGCAGGTAATTCGAAAATGGTTGCAGCAGTATATTGACAGAGAACTTCCAGAAATGCAAGCTGGATTCAGAAGAGGATGTGGAACGAGAGATATCATTGCTGATGTCAGATGGATCTTGGCTCAAAGCAAAGAATACCAGAAAGATGTTTACTTGTGTTGTCTTTCTTTCTTTGCTTCTTTTTTTCTTTATTATTATTATTATTTTTTTTTTAATTGTGATTTAGGAGCTCTGGTAGCATAGTGCCTAAGGCACTTGACTGCTAACCAGAAGGCTGGCGGTTCAAACCCACCAGCCACTCCTCGGAAGGAAGATGGGGCAATCTACTTCCGTAGTGATACTGCCTCGGAAACCCAAGGAGGGGTCGCTATGAGTCGGGGCCGACTTGACGGCAAAAAACGACAACAACAACAACAATTGTGATTTGGGTGAAAATTTACAGAGCAAATTCACTTTCCATACAACAGTTCACATATACTTCGTCTCATGACATTGACCACAATTTACCCCAATGCAACAGCTCCCCTCCCACTTCTTCCCGATAGTACCTATGTCCATCCCTCCATGCGCTCCTGCCACCTGAGCTGTCTACCTGTGCATAAACAGTTCTTCTTTCTCTATGATTGATCTCTCCAAGGAGTGTATCTACCTCAAGTAAATGTTCAACTCATATGCCTGTCTTTTGTTTGACTGGAAGCCATACTTGTGCTTTATTGACTATGCAAAAGCATTTTATTTTGTGGATCATAACGAATTATGGATAACATTGAGAAGAATGGAAATTCCAGAACACTTTATTTTACTCATGAGGGACCTGTACATAGACTGGGAGACTGTCGTTCAAACAGAACAAAGGGATACTGCATGGTTTAAAATCAGGAAAGGAGTGTGTCAGGGTTGTTTCCTTTCACCATACTTACTCAATCTGTATGCTTAACAAATAACCCAAGAAAGTGGACTATATGAAGAAGAGCATAGCATCAGGATTGGAAGACTCAGTAACAACCTGTGATACACTGATGACACAACTTTGCTTGCTAACAGTGAAGATGACTTGAAGCACTTGTTGATGAAGATTAAAGACACCAGTCTGCAGTATGGATTACATCTCAACACGAGGAAAACAAAAATCCTCACAACTGGATCAATAAGCAGCATCACAATAAATGGAGAAAAGATTCAGGTTGTCAAATATTTCATATTACTTGGTTCCACAATCAACACCAATGGAAGCAGCCATCAGGAAATCAGATGACATATTGCACTGGGAAAATTTTCTGCAAAAGACCTCTTTCAGGTGCTGAAGAGCAAAGATGTCTCTTTGAAGACTAAGGTACACCTAACTCAAGCCATGATATTTTCAATCACCTCATATGCTTGTGAAAGCTGGCTGGATAATGACTAAGGAAGACCAAATAAGAGTTGATACTTTTGAGTTGTGGTGTTGGCAAAGAATACTGAAAGTACCATGGACTGCCAGAACTAACAAATCTGTCCTGGAAGAAGTGCAGCTGGAATGCTCCTTGGAAGTGAGAATGGCCAGACTTCATCTCACCTACTTTGGTCATGTGATCAGAAGGGACTATTCCCTAGAGAAGGATATCATGGTTGGTAACGTAGAACATCAGCCAAAAAGGGGACACCCTCAACAATATGCATTGACACAGTGGCTGCAACAATGGGCTCAGGTATAGCAAGGATTTTGAGGCTGGCACAGACTGGGCACTGTTTTGTTCTGTTGTACACAAGATCGTGTTTTGGTTACCAGTGCTGCTCTGACAAGAATATACCACAAAGGGGATGGCTTTAACAAACAGGAGTTTATTCTCTTACAGTTTGGAGGTTTTAAGTCTGAGTTCAAAGTGCCAGGCTCTAGGGCCTGGGTGATAGCCCCTCAACCTTGGGCTTCAGCTCCCACTCCCACTCCTGGCCCACTGAAGCTAGAGGCTTTTCTTCACTCGGACAGCTGCTGGCTACTGAGACTGATAAGCCCAAGGTTGACAAGTAACAAGCCATAGACCCAATGTTACCAAACCACATGGCAGACCATTAATTCAAGTCCGTTGAAAGTCCCAGGGTTGGCAGAGTATGGCAGGCTGCTGAACAACACCACGGCTGCATGCAGGGTTTAAATGTGCCATAAGCTAGAGACCATTCCCAAAGCTGTTTCTTATATATGGAAAGCAGACCACATCCCTAAGACAGCTACTTAGCTGCTCACAGTAGATTCCACCATGGAGTTGATTACCAGTCTCATCCTGGGGCATACTACATCCAGCTGCCCAGCCACCCAACCAGGCCCAACCAAGATGACATACAAACTTAACTACCACAGGTCACTATGAGTCAGAGCTGACTTGACGGCACCTAATAACAACAGAATGGAAATGGAATGGAGTGATATGCAATCAGAACCTTGTACATAATAAGCCCTGAAGAAATGTTTGTTGCATGACTCACTAAATTCATAAATGACTCTAGGTTGAGAAGCTAAATAGATAGTTGTGGGATTTCTTCCAACTTCTTTCTTTCTAAATTATTCTATTCCAAATTTCTGAACAATGTGTTTTAGAGGGATTGATCTAGATCACACTCCCAAATGGAGTGGGCCCTGTAGGGCTTGAATCAGTGTACCCCATCTCTGGCCTTCACAATTGATTTAGGATGAACCCAGAGCCCAAATACGGGGACCAATGAGACTACATATGGGAGTTTTGTTTAAGCTATTGAGGATGCATAGTTTCTCTTTTCTGATAGATTTTAACTTGGAAGCATGTACATTCAGAAGTTTCTGGACGCTAACCCTGAGGTACTAGAGCCACTAAATGAAAAGCAAGAATCCAGGATATATTTATATCATTTGGGCCCTGGATCAAATCTTTTCTGAAGCCAGTAAACTCTGGACTCTTCAGCTGTTTTCACTTGTAAATTCTCTTTATTGTTTCAGTAAATTTGAGTTTTATTTCTGTTTCTTGCGACTGAAATGTACTTTGTAGGAAGCTGAAACACCCATACATATTTATGGAGATTTCCTAATTCAC
The DNA here is from genome assembly GCF_000298275.1 of Orycteropus afer afer. Classification (NCBI taxonomy): domain Eukaryota; kingdom Metazoa; phylum Chordata; class Mammalia; order Tubulidentata; family Orycteropodidae; genus Orycteropus; species Orycteropus afer. Next base: position 5,998,051 of record NW_006921775.1, read on the forward strand.
AAAGCAACATTTAACCAAAAGACCATTCCCTGATAATATTCCCAGTGAGGTAGAGTTAGGTACTCTTATTACAATACAATAGAGATGATGAACATGAGTGAAAGTAATTAAGCTGTCATCATACAGTGAATCTATTGCAACACAATACGTAATTAGAATCTCTGAACTTGAATTCCCACGCCCCTGGAGACATTATCAAGTCTCTTAGGAAATAATGTTGAGGTATTGCCTAAAATGACATTTAAATTTTCCGTAAAGTTCCTCTTAGTCAGATTGTGACAGTTTCAGAGTTCCTGCTTAAAAAGGACACAGTCATCTGAGACAATTCTTTTCCACTAAAAACAAAATACCAAACTGAAAAAAAAGAGATTATTTCAATAAAATTAAAGTGAGTCAGTTATTTTAAAATAAAATTATATAGAGTATAGCTGACAATTAGAAAATTGGATTCAAGGTTTGAATTGCTCCAATTTCACCTAAGGCATTGTCTCCCAGACAGACCAGAAACCCACAGCTTACTTGAATAGAGGGAAATGAGTCCTGGTCAGTACTTGTGAGACTTTGTTGAAGTTAGGGTGGAATATGAAAAGAAAGATCGTTCTGTTCATTTTGTTCACATTTCCTTATGAATGGGAGAATGCTCCAAACTGCAAAATATGGGAAATATTTTGTTTACATTCATTATTTCTGACTTGTATGCAGCAACATTTTTTTTTTCTTTCTAAAATTTCTGAAGAATCATGATTTACTAGGTTTACAAAAGTCCATTTAAATTAGTTCGTTTTTAAGCACTGGTATTTAAAAAAAAAAGAAAAAAATTATTGTGATTTAGGTGAAAGTTTGCAGAATAAATTCATTTTCAATACAGACGTTCGTACACATTTTCTTTCATGACATTGACTGAAATTCCCCACAATGTAACAAGTCTCTTCCTACTTCCTCCCTGCAGTTACCTCTTCCCAGTGTCCCTCTTTTCTATGCATTCCTGTGTCCTAAAGGAGCTCTGGAGGCATAATGTCTGAGGCATTTGACTGCTAAGCAGAGACGGGCAATTCAAACCCACCAGCTACTCTGTGGAAGGAAGACTGGGCAATCTACTTCCATAAAGATTTATCCCTTCAGAAACCCAAAGGGGGTCACTGTGAATCGGAATCAACTTGATGGCAGTGAGTTTGGTTTTTATTTGGTTTCCTGCCCCCTGAGCCATCTCCCTGTGCAAATACTGCCCTTCTGTTCTCCCACGGGAGCTCTGGTGGCATAGTGCCTAAGGCATTTGACTGCTAAGCAGAAGGCTGGCGGTTCAAACCTACCAGCCACTCCTCAGAAGGAAGGTTGGGCAATGTACTTCTGTAGTGATACTGCCTCGGAAACCCAAGGAGGGGTCGCTGTGAGTCGGGTCTGACTTGACAGCAGTGTGTTGTTGTGTGTTCTTCCATGATTGATAGTTCTAAGGAGTTAATCTACATAATGTAAATGTTGCCCCTGTATGTTTGTCTATTGTTTGGCTGGAGGTTACAGGAGTGAGTCCTATTCCAGACCTGAAGGGTACCTAGGAGGCATAGTCTTGGGGATCTCACCAGGTTCTATCAGACCAGTAAGCCTAGTTTTTTGTTTGTTTGTTTTCTTTAATTTTAAATTTTTATTGTGATTTGGGTGAAAGTTTGTAGAGCAAATTCATTTTCCATGTAGCAGTTCATACACATTTTGTTTCATGACATTGACTGCAATTCCCCACAATGTAATAGCTCTCTTCCCACTTTCTCCCTATGTATTCCTGCCCTCTAAGCTATCTCCCTGTGCAAATATTGCCCTTCTGATCTCCCACGGTTGATTGTGCACCTACCTCATGTGATTGTTCACTTTATACACTTATCTACTGTTTGACTAGAAACCATGGGAATGAGTTCAAATCCAGGCTCAAAGGGTGACTAGGGACCATGGTCTTGGGAATTGTACCAGTCTCCACTAGACCAGTAAGCTTGGTCTTAATCATTGTTCTCCCACTCTGTCTGGGATCTCCTGAACTGATCCCTTTCCTAGTGGTTGACAGTGGTAGCCAGGCACCATCTAGTTCTTCTGGTCTCATGGTCATATAGGCTGAAGTTCACATAGAACACTAGACTAATTCTTCCGTGTGTCTTTGGTTTTCTCCATTATTCTTTGCGCTGGATGAAGAGAGACCCATTGTTGCATCTAGATGGCCATTTGCAAGCTTTTAAGACCCTAGTTGCTACTCACCAAAGTAGGATGTAAAACAATGTTCTTGTGTAGTATGTTATGCCAGTTGAGCTTGATGTCTCCTGCAACCATAGTCCCAAGCCCACAGGTCAAACAACTCACTCCATTGGGGTGCTTGACTGTGCCTACTAAGTTATCAGAACTTTGCCCCCTGTTAGTTCTAGTTATATACAGCACATATGCATACATATGTAGAAATATTATCTGTCAACCCTATATATGGTCACAGGTATATCCCCTTTTGCTTAGACATACCTGACCATTCAGCTTGTCTACCCATCTATTTATCTGTGGATTAATGTTTGTTATCACTGATAACACAGTATTGTATTTGTAAAACAGTTTATCTTTGGTGTATGTACCTCTTGTGCACCTCTCTGTCTTCCTTTTCCTTAGTGTTATTGTGTTGGTCATGCACTCTTTGTGGTATATTGCCTTTCCCTTCACCAAAATCAATACTTGTTTCTGCCTATCTAGCAGTGTTCCCTCCTCTCACCTCACCTCCCATCCCTGATAACCAACAAAGAAAGCTTCTTTCCATACATAAACCTTTCCTTGACTTTTTATGATAATGAACTAATACAATATTAGTCCTTCTGTGATTGACTTACTACACTCAGCATAATGTCCTCCAATTTCATCCACGTTATGCAGTGTTTTGCAGATTCTACATTATTCTTTAGTGTTGCATAGTATTCCATTGTGTGTATGTACCATAGTTTGGTTATCCATTCTTCTGTTGACAACCACTTAGGTTGTTTCCACCTCTTTGCTATTGAGTAGTGCTCCAATGAACATGGATGTGCATATATATCTGTTCTTCTCCTGGTGCTCACTTCTTCAGGATATATACCTAGTAATGGTATTGCTAGATCAAATGGTATTTCTAATTCCAAAATTTTAAGGTATCACCATATTGATTTCCACAGTGGCTGTATCATTTTACAGGCCCATCAGCAATGTATGAGAGTCCCAATCTCTCCACATCCTTGCCAACTTTTGTTATTTTCTGTCTTGTTGAGCTTTGCTATTAGTACTGGAGTGAGATGATATCTCATTGCTGTTTTGAGTTGTATCTTTCTAATGGCTAATGATTGTGAACATTTCTTCATGTGTTTTTAGCCACTTGAATATCCTCTTTGGTGAAGTGTCTATTCATGTCTTCTGCTCATTTTTTAATTGGATTGTTTGTCTTTTTGTTGTTGAGGTGTTGGAACTTTCTAAATTTTAGAGAAAAATCCCCTGTCAAATATGTCATTGCCTGATATTTTTTTCCCAATCTGTACGTTCTCCTTTTACTCTTTTACAGAAGTCTTTTGAAGCACATAAAAATTTAATTTTTAGAAGGTCGCATTCATCTAGTTTATCTTCTGCTGTTTGTGCATTTTTGGGTTATGCTTGGTAGTCTATTTATGCCATAAATTGGGGCCCCTAAACTTGCCCTTATTTTTTCCTTGAGAAACTTCATAGTTTGAGGTTTCACATTTAAGTCTTTGATCCATCTGGAGTTAGTTTTTGTATATGGTATGAGCTATGGATCTTGTTTCATTTTTCTGCAAATAGATAACCAGTTTTGCCAGCATCATTTGTTAAAGAGACTATCTCTTCCACACTTAATGGATTTCCTCGCTTTGTCAAAGATCAGCTGACCATAGGTCTATGGATTGATTTCTGAGGTCTCAATTTTGTTCCACTGATCTATGTGTCTGTTGTTGTACCAATATAAGGCTGTATTGACAACTATGGCTGTGTAGTAGGTTTTGAGATCTGGGAGTGTGAGACCTCCTACTTTATTCTTCTGGAATAGTGTTTTGCTTATCTGATGTTTCTTTCCTTTCCATATAAAATTAGTGATTGGTTTTTCCATGTCTTTAAAGAATGTTGATGGAATCTGGATTGGGATTGCATTGAATGTATAGATTGCTTTGGATAGTATTGACATTTTCACAATGTTCAATCTTCCTGTTCACAGGCATGGGATGTTCTTCCATTTACATAGATCTCTTAGTTTCTTGAAGTAGTGCTCTGTAGTTTTCCTTTTATAGGTCTTTTGTGTCCCTGGTAAGATTTATTCCCAAGTATTTTGTGGGTTTTTTTTTTGGTAGCTATTGTAAATGGTATTGATTTCTTTATTTCATTTTCAGCCATCTCTTTGCTGGTGTAGAGGAATCCAACTGAATTTTGTTTATTGATCTTGTATCCTGCCACTATTCTAAATCTCTCTATTTTTAGTTCCAGTAGTTTTCTTTCTGAGTCTTTTGGGTTTTCTATGTATAGGATCATATCATCAGCAAATGCTGTTGATGTTGTTGTTGTTGTTGTTGTTGCTGTTAGGTGCTCAATGGAGTTGGCTCCAACTCACAGCAACTCTACATACAACAGAATGAAACACTGCCCCATCCTGCATCAGCCTCACAATATTTGCTATACCTGAACCATTCTTGCAGTCACTGTGTCAGTTCATCTCCTTGAGGGTCTTCCCCTTTTTCACTGACCCTCCACTTTCCACACAGCAGCTCACATACACTTTGTCTCATGACATTGACTACAGTTTCCCACAATGCAACAGCTCCCCTCCCACTTCCTCCCCGTAGTTACCTCTTCCCTGCATCCTTGTCTCCCATGCATTCCTGCCACCCAAGCTGTCTCCCTGTGCATACACAGCCCTTCTATTGTACCAAGAATGATCTCTCCAAGGAGTGTATCTACCTAATGTAAATGTTCAGCTCATATGCCTGTCTTCTGTTTGGCTGGAAGCCACAGGAGTAGATTCAATTCCAGACCTGAAGGGCAACTACGGGCCATGGTCTCAGTGGTTCCATCAGGCTCTATCAGACCAGCAAACCAGGTCTTTTTTTTAAAAATGATTTTGAGTTTTGTTCCACATTATTCTCCCACTCTATCCAACATCTCCTACATAGATCCCCTCCAAATGGTAGACATGGGTAGCCAGGCATCATCTAGTTCTGGTCGCGTAGTTGATAGGCTGAGGATCTCATGGTGTACCAGTCACTTGGATTAATTGTTTCCATGTGTCTTTGGTTTTTTTCATGCTTCTTTGCTCTGGATGAGGAGAGACCCATTGTTGCATCTAGATGGCCACTTGCAAGCTTTTAAGATCCCAGTTGCTACTCACCAAAGTATGATGTGAAACAATGTTTTTGTGTGGTATGTTATGCCAATTGAGCTTGATGTCTGCTGCAACTATGGTCCCAAGCCCACAGGTCCAACTACTCACTCCCTCTGGGTAGCTAGCTGGCTGTGGCCAAGAAGTGACTACAACATTTTGCCTAGGATATTGTTGAAGATTTTTGCATCTATATTCATGAAGGATATTGATCTGTAGTTTTACTTTTTAGTGATACCTTTGTCTGGTTTTGGTATCAAGGTTATGCTTGCTTCATAAAATGAATTTGGGAGGATTCCGTCCTTTCCTATGTTCTAGAATAGTTTGAGTAGGATTGCTGTCAGCTCTTCTCTGAACGTTTGGTAGAATTTTCCAGTGAAACCATCTGGGCCAAGACTTTTCTTGTTGTTAGTGATTTTTTTATGCTCTGTTCAATTTCTTCTTTTGTTATGGGTCTGTCAAAATTTCCAACTCAGTCTGTGTTAGTTTAGATATATAGTATGTTTCTAGAACTCTGTCCATTTCCTCTAGATTTTCGAATTTGTTGGAGTATAGATCTTCATAGTATCCTGATATTAGCCTTTTAATTTCTATTGGTTCTGTTGTGGTGTCACCTAATTCATTTCTTATTTGTGTTATTTGTATTTTCTCCTTCTTTTCCTTTGTTAAATTTGCTGGTGGTTTGTCAATTTTATTAATCTTTTCAAAAAACCAACTTCCAGCCTTGTTGATTTTTTCTATTGTCTGTTTTATTTTTTCTGCTTGAATCTTTGTTACTTCTTTTCTTCTGGTGACTGTAGGCTTTTTTCTTTTTTATGCTGATCTTTTGCTAATTGTTAGAGATGTTGGGTTAAAGTGTTGATATTTTGGCTCTTTCTTCTTTTTTGACGTGTGCATTTATTGCTATCAATTGGCCTCTGATCACTGCTTTTTTTTTTTT
>NW_006921775.1:6008296-6047700 GCF_000298275.1 Orycteropus afer afer
AGCGTCTGTGCAGTCCTTGTGCCTAGTCCACCATCTTGCCGGAACCTGATCACTGCTTTTGCTGTGTCCCAAAGATTTTGGTATATTGTCTTTTCACTCTCGTTTGATTCAAGGAATTTTTTAACTTCACTTTTTATTTCTTCTAATACTCAGTCATTTTCAAGGAGGGTGTTATTCAGTTTCCATGTGTTTGCTCTTTTTCTGTTCATCTTCCTATTGTTGATTTCTAATTTGAAAGCATTGTGATCCGAGAAGCTTTGCAGTATTTCAGTGTCTTTAAATTCATTGAGGCTTCTTTGTGGCCTAACATATAGTCTATCCTGGAGAATGTTCCATGTGCACTGGAAAAGAATGTATATTGTGCTGTTGTTGGGTGAAGTGCTCTGTCGATGTCTATAAGTTCAAGTTGGTGGATTGTATTGTTTAGTTCTTCTGTGTCTTTGTTGAGCTTCTTTCCAGTTGTTCTATCCATGATTGAAAGTGGTGTATTAAAGCCTCCTACTTTAATAGGACTGTGGAGTGGTCTATTTGTCTTTTCAATTCTGTTAAAATCTGTTTTATGTATTACCGGACTCTTTCATTGGGTGCATAGATATTTATATGGTTATGTCCTTTTGCTCAATTAACACTTTAATCATTATATAATGTTCTTCCTTGTCTCTTATGGTGGTTTTTTCTTAAAGTCAATTTTATCAGAAATTTATATTGCCACTCCTGCTTTTTTTTGACTGCCATTTGCTGGATATATCTTTTTCCAACCTTTGATTTTTAGTCTTTTTTTTGTCTTTGTCTCTAAGGTGTGTTTCTTGTGACAGCATATTGTTGGGTTATGTTTTCTTGTCCAGTCTGCAAATCTCCATCTCTTGAGTGGAGCATTTAATCCATGTAGCTGTCATTTTGTTATGTTCTTTTTCATGGTGTTGGTGATTTCTTTGTTCCATATAATTTTGCTGGGTATATAATTCTTGGCTGGAAAAATTTTTCTTTCATGGTTTGATATATATCATCCCATTGCCTTCTTACCTGCATGGTTCTGCTGAGAAATCAGAGCTTAGTCTTATTGGTTGCACTCTATAGGTAACTTTTCATTTTTCTCCATCCTGCTTTCAGGATTCTTTCTTTGCCTTTACTTTTGGTGAGTTTGATTATGATATGTCTTGGTGATTTTCTTTTGGGGTCTATCCTGTTTGCAGCTCATTGAATTTCTTGAATGAACCTAGTCTCATCTCTCATCATATCAGGGAAATTCTCTTCCAAAAATCTTCAACAATTTTCTCTGTGGTTACATTTGTCTCTTCCTGTTCTGGAATTCTGATTACACATAGGTTATCCCTCTTGATAGTATCCCACATGAATCTTAGGTTTTCTTCATTTTGTTTTGATCTTTCCTCTGATTAATCCCTTACCAAAGCAGTATTGCTGTATTTCTCTTCAATTTCCCTAATCCTGTCTTCCATTAATTCAATTCTACTCTTTTGCCTGTTCAATGTGTTATCTGTTTCTGAAAATGTAGTATTAATCTTCTGAATTTCTACCTGTAGGTTGTGTATCATTTCTAATTTTTCATTTAGTTTGCCATTTTGTTCTTATAGTGTTTTCCTAAATCATTTCAGGGTTTTTTCTTAACTTTTTAATTAATTTTAATTTTTCTTAATTTCCAGGGTGTTTTCCTTAATTTTTTCAGTGTTTTCCTTGATCTCAATCTGGTGAAGGTACCTAAATATAATTCTTTTGAATTCCTCATCAGGGGGTTACAATGCTGCTTCTTCCTCAGGGATTTTTCTGGGTTTGTATTTTGGTCTCTTGATTCTACTACTTTACCTTCCTTTTGTGTAGACTGTGATGTTCTATTATCTCCAGGACATTGTGATGCCACTGTATTTATATTTATTTGGTAATTGTACGTTGGTGTGATTTGCAGATTTTTTTTCTTTGTTTTGTTTTGATATGTCTGGGTAAGCAGGAACTGTGCTCTCAATTTGCTAGTTAGCAGAACTTATGCAGTCACTACCTGTTTCCTGGTGAGTCTGATAGAGAATGAGATTAGGTGCACAGATCTCTGCCCCATAGGGTTTCCAAAATATAAATGTTTATGGAAGCAGTCTGCCTCATCTTCCTCCAGCAAAGTGGCTGATGGGTTCAAACAGCCAAATGTTTGATTAGCAGCTGAATAGTTTAACCACTCTACCATGAGCGTGCCCTCTCTCCTCCATAGGCCTCTTTTTTTTTTTAATACATATGGTATTATATTTAAAACACAGAATCATGCTACATATCTTGCTTTGTAACCTAATTTTTCAGTTTAACAACCTATGGTAAACTTTTTTCCATAGAGATATATCTATATCTATATATATGTATATATGCATGTATGTATATATGCATGTGCATATATATTTTTTTATTTTTTGCTTTTTATACTTTATTTTTCTTTCTGTAAATCACTGCCATCGAGTTGGATCTGACTCATAGAGAACCTCCTTGGGTTTCTGAGGCAGTATCTCTATGGAAGTAGATTGCCCAACCTTCCTTCTGAGGAGTGGCTGGTGCATTTGAACCACCAGCCTTCTGGTTAGCAGTCAAATGCCTTATGTACTATGCCACCAGAGTTCCCTTTATATATATTTATTTTATTTTTTTGTTTTTTACATTTTATTTGTTTCCATAAATTTTTTGATGTCTATCAGTTCCACTAGTCCTTTGTTGTTGTTGTTGTTATTGCCCTTTATTTTTATTCTGGTGAAAATATACATAAAAAACATAATTCCCTCTCAATATTTTCTGCATGTACAATTTAGTGATGTTGATTACATTCATCAAGCTGCTTAACCATTCTCTTCCTACTTATTCTTCCACCATTAACATAAACTCAATGGCCCTTAAGGAAAACTCCCCTTTCCCCCCTCCCTCATACCCCTGGAACCACTAATTATCTTTGGTTTCTATATATTTGCTTATTTCATATAAGTGAGACCATAAAATATTTGTCCTTCTGCAACTGACTTATTTTGCTCAGCATGATGTTTTTCAGTATTCATCCATGTAGTAGCATGGCCCAGAACTTCATTTCTCTATGGCTGAGTAGGACTCCATTGAGCATATACGCCACATTTTGCTTACACATTCAGATATCTGCTGATGGACATTTCTGTCGTTTCCACCTTTTGGTTATTGTGAAAAGTACTGCAATGAGCATTGGGTATGTTGTCAGAGTTTATAATATTTGCATTTTTTTCAATAACTAATCATCTGGTTGATCCTAGGTATTGAAAGGAACACTGGTGGTGCCACTCCTGGGGAGGAAGGTTGAGCAATCTACTGCCATAGTGATACTGACTCAGAAACCCAAAGAGGGGTCGCTATGAGTCAGCTCCGACTCAACGGCACATAACAAAAACAGCAACATTAACTAAAAGGAGGATGAGGCAGTTTGCTTCCATAAAAATTTACAGCCTTGGAAACAATATCGTGCAGTTCTACTCTGTCCTATATGGTCATAGAGTCGGAATTGACGCCATGGCTGTAGGTTTTGTTTTTTGGTTAAGTACTGAATGTTAATAAGTTGCAATTTTACTATTTTGATTATGTAAATATTATTCACCGTAAAACAAAGTGCATCATGTTAGAATGGGCTCACTAGCCCTGAGCCATTAGAAAGAGGATGCGCCAAACATTAAGAACAAAAAATTATATTTTGAAACACTCCATTACTTGCTCAAAATAATGCCATATATTGCTTTATATTAAATATGCTTTAAATTCAGAACACAGTTTTTAATTGCTTTCTTTTTTTTTCCTTCTTAACAAAAGAGCACATGCCTTTCCCATATGACAACAGTTGCCCAGAATCTAAATCCCACTCTGCGGCATGAAATCCATTTTCTTCTTGAAGATATTCTCGGTTCACAACCAGCTGCTCACTTGGCCTGCTGTACAGCTGTCATTCTAGGGCTTCCTTTCATTACACTCTTGGGTTCAGACTAGTGTTTCCTGGATTCCAAGATTTTATCATACGTGAATCCTTCAACCCCTCCTCCCTTTTTTCTTTTACTGGTCCATCCTTAATTGATTTTTTTCCACAAAGGATCTGTGAGAGGTAGGCTGAGTTCTGAGGTGTCTGAAAATGTCTTTGTTCTATGCTTAGAGCTGAGTGATAATTCGACTGGGTATAATTTTCTGATTGGCGATTTTAACCCACTGGCCACTCCATGGGAGAAAGATGAGCCAGTCGACTTCCATTAGTTTACAGCCTTGGAAACCTTATAGGGCAGTTCTACCTTGTCCTATAGGGTTGCTATGAGTTGGAATGGACTCAGTGGCAGTGAGTTTGAGTTTATTGGTTCAGTATAATATTCTGAGCCTCAGAACTCTGAAGGCTATGCTCTACTCTCTTATGGTACTGAGTGTTGTTGATAGAAATCTGGTACCAATCAGATTTTTGTCCCATTATAGGTAACTTGTTTGTTCTTTGGAACCTTTTAAGATTTTCTTCTATGTAAAATGCCAACACAATTGTGGCTGCTGCTTATGGGAAAGGGCTATTTCTTTCTTTTCTTTTTTAATTGTGATTTGGGTGAAAGTTCACAGAGCAAATTTATTTCTATATAGCAGTTCACGCACATTCTGTTGCATGACATTGACTGCAATTGAAAAGAGTTATCTCTAAGGAAATCTTAATAATTAATAATTATTCTTCCAGGGGCAAATAATGGTCTTTCAGTGATTCAGTATTATAGTTACATCATTGTAACACCAAGTTATAAATAAGATACGAAAACTGAAATACTTTTCTGTGTACACATGATTCTAAAATTCAGGAATCAAACTAAGAGTTGTAGTAAATTAAGAGTCAACTCTTAAATTGAGGAGCTCTCATAGTATAGTGGTTAAAGCATTCAGCTGCTAACCAAAAGGTTGGCGGTTCAAACCCACAAGCCTCTCCATAGGAGAAAGATGAGGCAGTCTGCTTCTGTAAAGATGTACAGCCTTGGAAACTCTATGTAGCAGTCCTACCCCGTCCTTTAGGGTTGCTATAAGGTGGAATGGACTGGTAGCCAGTAGATTTGGTTTCAAATACCTTATCAATGGCCATATAAAGTAGAAAATGGACTCTGCTGTGTGGAGAGCAGAGTCTTTCACTCTACCTTGTTCAGCTTTGTGAAGTTTCCCCAGAGCTCTGCGATCATTTACTGCAGAGGCTATACTGAGTAATGGAAGGACATTTGAATATATGTGCTGTCACTTAAAAGATTTTTGATCACGAGCAAGTTACCTAATTTATCTAAACCTCTGTTTCTTCGGTTATAAAATTAGAGTATCTGTGAGAATTAAGAAATCAATCACACTAAGCAAATACTACACGACTTAGGATTTAGATTAAAAAAAGACCAAATTCACTGCCATTGAGTCATTTCTGACTCATAACAACCCCCCTTGGTTTACCAAGACTATAAAGTATTTCTAAATGATTGCTATTGTTTTTAGTGTGGGATTCACAGGTATTCTCAGGTAGGGAAGCCATATTTAGCAAATAAAAATACCAAATATCCAGCTACATTTGAATTTCAGATTAAAGAAAATAACACATATACACACACACAATTGCAATGGATTCTACTTTGACTTATGGCAACCTCATATGTGTCAAAGTAAAGTTGTGCTCCATAGGATTTTTTTCAAACCCACCAGCTACTCCTCGGAAGGAAGACTGGGCAATCTATTCCCATAGAAATACCTCCTGGGAAACCCAAGGAGGGGTCGCTAGGAGTTGGAATCTCCATGGCAGTGAAAACTACCACCACCACCACATAGGTTTTCAGTGGCTCATATTTTGAAAGTAGTTCTCCAGGGCTTTCCTCAGAGAAGAGGTGCCTCTGTGTAGACTTGATCCTCCAACCTTTGGATTAGCAGCAGAGCACATTCACCATTTGTACTACCCACAGACTCTGAATTTCAGACAGACAACAAATCCTTTTTTTTTAGTGTAAGTATGTCCCACATATTGCATGGGAGACACTTAAAATAAGAAAATTATCCATTGTCTATCTGAAATTCAAATTTCAGTGGGCATCATGTATTGCCTCTGGCAACCCAATCTATAGGTAGCTAAATAATGTCTCCTTTCTGAAAAAAGGGAGCTTTAGGTACAGTAGAATAAACCTGCCAGGAATAAAACTGTGATTAAATTCAATCCTTCATCTGCTCCTAACTTGGTAGGTCAATATCCCCTAATATGCTCAGTATTTTCTTTCCCAGGTAATGGTCAAGAGTCAAATATCAGAGAAGCAAATATTCCCCATGTTCTGGAGTAGAATGTAATATTCCTCTCAAAGTGAAATCTGTTGGATGTAGTTATCAAACCAACCTAGGTATGTGTTTTGAAACTTTTTACTGAATTATATTTGTATTGAAATCCTTATTTGGTAAATCACAAAGCACCATGTGTGAAAGTCATATTAACATAAAATACAAAAATACATGAAGTAAAAATTGACAGCAGTCATTTTGTTAATACCTTTGAAAGAATCACAATATTCTTGTTTACCATCTATGTTTTTGTGTGTGCCAGGTAATTCTTCCTTAAAATGTGCTTGTTACTTTTACACACACACACACACACACACACACAGGGTTTGATATTTTATTTCAGACTATCTTCACTCTTACTTAAACTAAAAAGCCTGTTATCAATGCTACCAGTATTTTAGCTCTTCTCTAATTTGTAGTTAGATTTTCAATAAGATAAAAATAGTTAACTATTTCCATTCTTCCATTCTGCTGATTCTACCTTGCTTATGACCTGAAGAAATGCATTCTCGTTGGCATTCATGGTGTTCTATTTGTTATACTAATTTTATGGCAACTTTTACATAATGTTTCTACAAATCTTTTGTCATTGGCTCAAAAAAGTAACTGGTTGGTTATCCTTCCTAAAATCATCATTGTAAATTTTGCTTTCTTTAAAAAAACCAAAAACCTACTTTACAATAAATATGTTGTCCTATCATCCGTTTGTGAGACATAAATCATAATCCCTTGCTTTGATAAGCAAAACAAGGGAAAAGCCAGATTTTCTTTATCCATTCCTTCCAAAGCACTGGCAAGCTGTGTTTAAACTTCCATTTGGATTATAATTTGTCATTCCAAACAATGTGTGCTATATTTCTTCATTCATAATTTTTTATTTGTTAATAAAATAGAGTCAGTTCTCCCTTTCTTTATAAAATGCACATTCTCCTTAATCTGCTATGTAGGTCTTTTTATCCTGTTGCAACAGTCCCAGGGTGCTGTACTCTTTAGCCCCATCTTGTTTAAGAAAACGCCTACTGCACCCTCAGCTCCGCCCAAGAGGCGCGTCCACTACAGTGAAAAAGATGAAAAGCCGCTAATGTTATGTAGGCATTGGCACTAAAGGAAGCATTACTTTCCTGTAGATTAGGAATTTGAGGGTCTGATAAAAAGTAGAGGGGCTTTTAACTGACAGGAGCTCCAGGAAAACATGTATATTGATTTAATTGACAAATTCAACTGAATCTGGAGAAGAATTATACTTTTTAATTAATATCGGCATATTTAGAATGAAATTCTCATTGACTCAAGATTGCTTCCTAATTCTAGAGTCCTTTAAAAGAGCCAAGTAAGAACATTCTCTGAGCAGCTGCACTGTAATTCCTTCAGGAGATATTACAGCAGAGTATCTTTTTGTACGTCATAGAGCCCCAAAGAGAACTCTTAAAGACCCTTAAGGAGGCAGTTTGGGTAGGGGAGGTGGTTAATATCTTGGCCTCCCCTTCTGGGTGAGGGGGTCTTGGGCAAACTGGAGTCGTTCCGGTGCTCTCCAGAGCACCCAGGAAACACAATCCTCCTCCTTGAAACCTGCGGGTCAGAGACACAGACTTCTTGGTGAATTTGATTACTTCTAGGCCTTTATGATTTTTTAAAGTTTCTATATGTAGCTTTTGCTTCCCCCGGCCAGGAGGGAAGGAAACTGCAGGGAGGTTCATCACAAATGGGCTGGGACAGCGGGGCCGTGGGCGGGGCCGTGGAATGGGCGGGGCGCTTCTCAGCTTTGGGCGGTGCCTTAGCCGCTAGGCGGGAGGCGGGAGGCGGTAGCGGCGGCGGCGGCGCGGGCCGAGAGGCGCGGGGATTGGCTGGGGCGTTGGAGACGTCAGGCTTCAGCAGCCCGAACGGCTGCCCGGCTCGGCGAGCCGCAGTCGGCTCGAGTGTACGCCGCAGCAAGGTGGTGTCTTTCGCTGTTCCGCCCTCCGCCGCCGCTGCCGCCGGGCTGCGCTGCCTGAGCCTGGACGCGCCTCCGCGCTCCTTGCCGCATCCACCCTCGCGGCCTCCGCCCACCTCACTGTCCACTCACGCCCACCATGACGAAGAAAGACAAGAAGTCCTTCAACCAGAGCCTGGCAGAGTGGAAGCTCTTCATTTATAACCCGACCACCGGAGAATTCCTAGGGCGAACCGCCAAGAGTTGGGGTGAGCGGGCGGCAGTTGGGCGCCTGAGGCCGGCGACGATCCGGGGGCGCCAGGCAGGCTTGGGTGGGAAAGGCGGGAGGTGGCTCCCCCGCGCCGTGGCCCAGGATTCGTTATAGCTCCACCGCCTTCAGAGACTTTCGTCCCTGACCGCTGACTCTTAGCGCAAGTGGCGGCGGCGGAGCGCGGCCCGCGCCTCAGCGGCCCATTCATTTCTGGGCGGGCCGCCGCTCCACCCCGGGACGGCGGGGCCTTTGGGCAATCCCGCCGGGAAGGTTCGGTTCCTTCCACGTGCAGCCCGGGCCTCCAGCCCCGAGCGGCGCCGGAAGCTGCGACTCCTGCTTGGAGCCGAGCTCCGAGCGTGCTGGGGCCGAGCCCTAGGGCCTCCTTTGTACCGAGCACGCCGGCTGGGAGAGGCCCTGGCAGAGGCGCCCAGCAGTTCCGGGAAGCCAGACCCTGCCCCACGGCCGGGATAGGAAATTTCCACTGCCGCCGCTATCTTGTGACTTGTCCTCGCCGCCACCCCAGCGGGTCAGAAGAGCGTTGAGTGAATGTGTGGGTTGGTTGAGTGAATGTGTAGTTAATCACAGGGCATTGCACACGAACGTGCACTTGAATTTGGACCTTTAAAAAGGTTGATTCCTCCCTAATTTCTTTTTGATTACAGAGATTTTCTTCTTTACAATTTGCTTGTTTTGGGAAAAGTAATACTGTCTGAACTGCACAGTTTTTTTACTGTGACTTCAAAACATGTGAGTGATGATTGTATATCTTAGCAGTTTTTCAATGCTTCAATTCTTTGTTTTAAAAGAAATATTTGCGCCATCAGCCAGTGTAGTGTTTTTTTAGGGTGTCTTTTTATGAAAAAAATTACATAATGTTTGAATAAGGATTAGTGCTTTTTTGCCTTTATGCTTAACTAATTGTACTTCTTCTGCCTTTTGGAAAGTAATTTTGTTAATGGGCCTTGACACCGTTCTTCTGAGTAGGAATAAAATTCTAGAGTGGGTTTGGATCTGCAGTTTTGAGAATCATGAAGAAAGTAAATTTCGCTATGACTCAGAAAATAAAGTTGCTGCTTACTGAAATTGGCTCTTCTGTGACAAAGAGACTTAAAGTCCTATCAAAAGCTAAAAGGGAGTTAAAGGTTTAGCCTACCCCCACTTGAGAGATGTGAAAAACATGAGACCCAGAGAGATTGTGATTTGCTTTGCATAAAATTACATATTCCACACAGCCAAGACAAGAACCCAGTTCTCCTTTAATCCATGTCTAGTGGTTATATTATTTTACAGATGCTTCACTTAACTTTATAGTAATCACTCATCATTTTAATTTAAATTGCTCTTTTGTGAGAAAAAAGTAAATCTTGCATCTGGAGTTAAATAGGGGGAAAAAAATGATGGCCAGTTATAAAGTTTAATTGCTTCTCTCTAGAATGTACTTTCTTCTGAAGGAATTTTTTGAGTTTGGTGGGAGAAGGATTAATTTTTCCACCACCTTCTTTCTCCTCTCCTATCTTCAGTGCCTTCTCATTTCCAGTACTGAGTATCTTTGTCTTAGAATGGCATTTCTCACTGCAAGTAGTGCTCCTTATCTAACTAATATAATATGTAGGGAGAAATTTTATTGAGTATATGCCATTAAATAGATAACGTTCACAAATTATCAAAACAGGGCAATATATGAGTTGTAGAAGTAGTTGGTCCCTAGGTGGCGCAAATTGTTTGCACCACATTAATAACCAGGGCTTTGAGCTGGTTCTTCCCAGTTTATTTATGGCTGACGAAGCTAAACTGGAATAGACCCAAATTTATTAAATTGGGTGAGCCAGGGCTTATGCCTTGCTAAAAACTTAGTCTCCCTCTTAGAAAACAAGAGGAGAGAACACATTGCATAGCGACCGAATCTCTTGAATACCAGATTTGAGCAGTGGTGCCTCGCTCGAAGATAGCGGCAAACCTGGCTGCTTTGTGTGTATGTCTTTCTCTATAGCCCTGGGAATAATCCAGTCTCCCGCATCAGGCTCTTGAAAGGGCTCACTGCACCTCTTCCCATTCCAGGGCTTTGACCTATACTTTTTCCTGTTTTGGTTACCCTTCCACTTCACCCAAATTTTCAAAATCAGGTCTGTTCTTGTACTCCATCAGCCATGACTGAACTGGTTCCAAGCCTTGCTGATAACATAAAAATTGGTGGCTTGAACCTACCCAGCAGTGCCATGGAAGAAAGTACTGGTGACCCACTTTTGTAAAAACTACAGCCAGAAAAAAAAAAAAAAAACCTTACGGGACAGTTTTATTCTAACAAATGGGGTCTCCTTGAATTGGAGTTGCAGTGGGTTTGTTTAATTTGTTTTTAGGAGCAGTGAAAGTAAAGTTAACCAAACTCGTAGCCTTTAAGTTGATTCTGACTCATAGCCAACCCTGTTGGGTTTCCAAGGCTATATAAATCTTTACAGAAGCAGACTGCCTCATTTTTATTCTGTGGAGCAGCTGGTGGGTTTGAACCTCTAGCCTTTTAGTTAGCAGCTAAATGCCTTAACCACTGCACCACCACAGCTCCTTAAAAGTAAAGTCGGAGTTCATTTTATAAGCATCTAAAGGTCTTTTTTCAAAGTTGAAAATAAATGTTGCTCTAATCAACCAACAGTAAATCTGTGTGCTTATTGTAAATAATAAACCAGTGTGGAATGGTATAAATAGGTGGATGAAGTAATCTGTAATACTGTCCTAAACTGCAGGTTGTGACCTGCACAAGGGCATCCTGGCTAGGATGTATGTGAGTGTATAGGAGGTGAGGGGGGAAGCTTCTGTGGTGGTAAGTGGAGGCTGAAGTATGCGCTCAAGATTGATTGGATCTGCCTGGAGAAAGTACCTTCTTCTGATGCACATGAAGGCAAAATTAGCAAGGTGTTTGTCTGTGGGGATATGTCTTCCAGGAGAGAGGGCTGTTTTCTCATTGCCATGTAGGCACCCTACATCACTGGCCTGATCTCATCACCCAAAGATGCTCACTATTTGCGTTTTCAGTATATATCTTTCTAGGCAGTTTAAGAAATATATATAACATTTAAAAATGTACATACATACACACAATTTTTTATTTTATACAGAGATATGGTATGTGTTGTTTTAGGGCACCTTTCCATGTTTATAAAGATCTGTATCACCATTTTTAATAGTTGACTAGTATTCCATTGCATAGATAGATATTCTGTGTGTGTGTGTGTGTTTGTGTATCTGTGCATTATTGCATGCTACTGCTCATTCCTCCCATTTTCTTTACCCTCTTATGGGCATTTTTTTGCCGATTGATTCCCTTGGGTTATGTTTCTACTGAAATTTCTAGGTCATGTGTAATGTATGTACTTTTTACATTTGAAAACATGTTGTCACAGTGCCTTCCTGAAAGTTTCTATCAGTTTATAGTTCATCCACAGTGTTTGGTGGTCTTATAACTTCATCAGCACTGAAGCTGTTCTTCCTTGACCTCTGTCTTTTTTTTTTTTTTTTTTGTAATTTTTGTTGTTATTTTTAGGGAAAGTTTACAGAGAAAATTCCTTTTCCATACAGCAGTTCATATGCATTTTGTTTCATGACATTGACTGCAGTTCCCCATAGTGTGACAGCTCTCTTCTTACTTCCTCCCTGTAGTTACTGCTTCCCTGTGTCCTTCCTTCCCATGCACCACCCCCTCACTCCCAGCTGTCTCCCTGTGGAAACACTGCCTTTCTGTTCTCCCATGATTGATCACTGCAAGGAGTGTATCTACCTGACGTAATTGTTGGCTTGCCTTTTAAAAAATACTACATTTTGGTAACAGCTTTTATTTTGTTAAACTTAAAAAAAAAAAAAAAAAACCTTTCATTTGTGCAGATTTTGTTTTCTATTATCTTTTTACATTCCCACCCTCACCCTGTCGTTGATGTAGATGGTTGAGGGGAAAATCTGAGATTTTTTTTTTTCACCTTGTAGAAGTTGCTGGGTCTGTCGGATGTGCAGAGAAAAGCCTACTCTACTCAAGATTTCATAAAGCCATCATCTAAGATGTTTTCTGGTTGTATTGTTTACATTTAAATCTTCAGAATATTAGGCTCTCTGGTGCCATAGTGGAAAGCATTGGCCTGCTAACCAAAAGGTTGGCTGTTTGAACCCACTAGCCACTCCACAGGAGCAGAATGAGGTAGTCTGCTTCTGGAAAGACTTGCAGCCTTGGAATCCCTATACTCACTGCCGTCAAGTCAATTCCAACTCATAGCGACCCCTCCCTGGGTTTCCAAGGTGGCAAATCTTTACAGAAGTAGATTGCCCAGTCTTCTTTCCGCAGCGTGCCTGGTTGGTTTGAACCGCCAACCTTCTGATTAGTAGTCAAATGGCTTAGGCCCTGTGCCACCAGAGCTCATAGAGATCATCTAGTGTTATTTAAACTGTAGATGTGCTGCAATCAACGTTTTTCAAAATAATGAAACAAAATTGTAAAAATATCACAGTTTATCCTACTACGTAGAAAAACTACTTAGTATTCTACCTAAGGAAAAGTGTTGGTTAGTGAAACTTTTGTGTAGTGTGTATACACCCATATCCCAAAGTAAAATATATTTCTTACTGTGAGTCACAGTCAAAATAGTCCAAATGGCACTGATCTAATCCAATACCTTCATTTTATAGATGAGAATATTGAATCTGCAGATCTGATTTGCCCCAAAACACTTGTTGAGTTAGTGGTAAAATCCTTAAACTTTCAGACTCCAAAGCCAGAGCTTTTTTTTTTTTTTTTCAGTTTAAATGAAGCCATCAGTTCATTTAATGAGATCTGCTTCTGGGCTTCTTTGGAGTTCATTCTTTCTTAAGTCTGTTAATAACTTCTTTATATTAACATTAGCTTAAAACTTGAGTTACTGATTTCTACACATAGGATTCTGGACCAAAACTATTATCACCTGTATTTTGTTCATATGCTTTTTCTTTTGTTATAGATCCTTGAAGTGCCTTTTTTCAGAATCACCTGCTCCCATTCTGGGCCATGCCTCAGTAAATGCTCTGCTTGGTAGATTAAACTTCATCCCATCTTGGGTATCTGACTGGGGTAAAGGCAACTTTGTTTTCCCAATGTCACATAGTTCTTTTAAGGTATTATTCTTTGTCCTGTGGACTGTGACATAATAAAGAAACTTTATGAACGTTTCAAACGTATTCATTGTTGGGAAAATAACGGGACTTGCCGTACCCTGTGTACAGGCTATAAATGAAGATCGGTGTTGCATGTGGCAGTGGCAGTGGCAGTGGCGGCAGCAGAGCGCATAGTGAGCCATTACCCAGCAGGTGACAACACTTCAAGGATTGGTAGTAGAAGGGAGGAGGAGAGGTAAGTTTCTGTGTTGTGTTACAGTTACCATTTTAATTAAGGTAGTATATACTTTTAATGTTGTTAAAGAGAAACTACTCCTTCACAATTTATGATTTCTTTGAAGCTGACTTTTGAATTCTATATTGTCAGTTGTATTTAAAGAAATTCTAAAAAAAAGAAAAATACCCTCCCATCTTCAGTAACAACTTTTCCATGATTTATCATCATCTATGATTAAGGTCCAATTATTTTACACAAATTGTGTAACAGGAGGAAAATTAACTTTGAAAGATAAATTTATTATTCTAATTATACTTTTGAAGTAAAAGCACCTGTAATCTTACTACCAACCACTCAGGGGAGATCTGTGTAGGAGATCCTGGATAGAGTGGGAGAACAATGTGGAGCAACACTCGAAATTATATTTAAAAAAAAAAAAAAAACAGCCTTGCTGGTCAGATAGAGCCTGGTGAAACCTCTGAGACTGTGGCCCCTAGCTGCCCTTCAGGTCTGGAATTGAACTCAGTCCTGTGACTTCCAGTCAAATAAAAGATCGGCATATGGGCTAAACATTTACATCAGGTAGATACACTCCTTGGAGAGAGCTGTCATGGGAGAACAGAAAGGCAGTGTATGCATAGGGAGACCACTGGGGCACAGCAGTGCGTGTGAGGGAAGGACGTAGGAAAGAGGTAACTGGGGAGGAAGTGGGAAGAGAGCTGTTACATTGTGGGAAATTGCAGTCAATGTCATGAGACAAAATGTGTATGAACTGCTGTAAGAAAAATGAAATTGCTCTGTAAACTTTGACCCAAATTACAATAAAAATTAAAAAGTAATAAAACATTTATAATCTTTAACCAATTAGAATGTTTATATAGTTAACATTTTAAGTCTTTTGTATAAATAAATTTTTAAAACATGTACACATTTTTAAAATACAGTTAGATAACCTGGTTTTATCTCTTACTGTTTTAAGGAAATGTTCTCATTTTTCTACCTTTTTCTTAGAGGTTAATGTGCTTCAGGGGCATCCCGGGCCCTCTTTATCACCTCTCAACAAGACTTGCTCTTGTATCTGTCTTCCTTATAGTGAATTACACTAATCTGCTAGCC
The DNA here is from genome assembly GCF_000298275.1 of Orycteropus afer afer. Taxonomy (NCBI): domain Eukaryota; kingdom Metazoa; phylum Chordata; class Mammalia; order Tubulidentata; family Orycteropodidae; genus Orycteropus; species Orycteropus afer. Next base: position 6,023,243 of record NW_006921775.1, read on the forward strand.
AGAGCCAGAAACCTGAGATTATGGTCCTTTGTGTGCTCTCACTCACTGTGCTATTCAAATCATTCCTTTCCTGGTTCCTTCCTGGCTGCACTTCTTCTCTTTCCTACGTGTGTATTTTCCAGATACTCTCTTTGGCCATGTTTTCTCTTCATCATCTTGTCTGGCAATTGCATAGAACAATTGGGATGGATGATCACCGACAAATTGTATTTCTAGATTGACATGTCTCTCAGATTCCATGCTCCTGTTTATTTCCTGCATATTTTACAAATTTCAGAGAGTGAATATTAGATGTTTTAACCAGTTCTGTAACTGTAGTACCTTATACGTCACCTGGTAAACAAAGCTCATGTTCCCCTCCGTGCATTGAAGTTCTGTCTTACTTTTCCATTTGTAAAATAGCTTCTTTTCTGTCATCTGGAATCTAAACCTGGCTAAATCATGTCATTTCTACTTCCATTACTTCTTTTGAATCTTTTTGTGACCCACGCTTCTATTACTACTACAATCATTTCAGGAATTTTCTTTCACCTGTTCACTCCCTCCCTCCCTCCCTCCAATCTCGTTGTGAAAGCACATATTCAGATGAAGCCCAGGCTGCTACTTTTTCCTAGCTTTAAAACTGTAATCAAGTGTTTAAAATCTCATAGCCCTTAATGCTCCTACCCACACTTTCCTCACATCAGGTTCTTGCAAAGCCTTTTCTTATATAGGTGTTTTGGTTACCTAGTGCCACTCTGACAGGAATATACCACAAATGGGATGGCCTTAACAAACGGGAATTTATTCTCTTATAGTTTGGAGGCTTTAAGTCTGAGTTCAAGGGCCAGACTGTAGGGGCTGGGTGAAAGCCCCTTGACCTTGGGCTTCAGCTCTGCCTCTTGGTCTTGGCCCACTGAAGCTAGAGGCATCTCTTCACTCAGGCAGCTACTGGCTGCTGAGGCTAACAAGCCCAAGGTTGACAAAATGGCACAGTCCTGATGTTACCAAGCCACATGGCAGGCCATTAATTCAAGTCCATTGAAAGTCCCAAGATCGGCAGAGCATGACAGGCTGCTGAACAATGACACGGCTACATGCAGAGTTCAAGCATGCCATAAGCTAGAGAACATTCCCAAAGCTGTTTCTTATATATGGGAAGCAGACCACATCCCTAAAGCTACTCAGCTGCTCTGATACATTCCACTATGGAGTTAATTACCAGTCTTACCATGGGGAATAACTGCATTCTGCTCCCCAGCCACTCAACTAGGCCTAGCCAAGTTGACACACAAACTTAATTACAATAGGCATACCCTAGAAATATTGTAGGTTCAGTGTCAGACCACTGCAATAAGGCAAATATCACACAATAAAGTGAGTCATACAATTTTTTTCATCTCCTAATGCCTATAAAAGTTATGTTTCCACTATAATCAGTTAAGTGTGCAGTGGCATTATGAAAAAGTTTGAGTTACCATGAGAATTACCAAAATGTGATAGACACAAAGTGAGCATATATTGTAGGAAAAGGGGCACCAGTAGGCTTGCTAGATGAAGGGTTGCCATAGCCTTCACTTTTTTTTTTTCAGGCAGTGTCTGTGAAGTGCAATAAAGATGAGGTATGCCTGTAAACTCTGACGAAAAACTTAAAACACCATCTGAAGATGTTTTGTAACTTTTTTAAAGCTCTTCTAAATTCAGCTGGACTATTGACTCCCCCCTCCCCCCCGCCTCTTTTTTTTTAAGTTGTGATTTGGGTGAAAATTTACAGAGCAATTTCATTTTCCATACAACAGTTCATATACATTTTGTTTCATGACATTGATTGCAATCCCCATAATGTAACAACTCTCTTTCTACTTCATCCCCATGGTTACCTTTTCCATGTGTCCTTCCTTCCTATGCATTCTTACTCTCTGAGCTATCTCCTTGTGCAAATATTGCCCTTCTGGTCTCCCAGAAGGGAGGTGCACTCTTAAAGGAGTGCACCTACCTCGTGTAAATGTTCACCTTATCTGTTGTTTGACTGGAAACCACAGAAGTGAGTTCAATTCCAGGCCTGAAGAGTAACTAGGGGCCACAATCTTGGGAATTTTACCATTTTCCATCAGACCAGTAAGCCTGGTCTTTTTTATGATTTTGAGTTTTGTTCCACGTTTTTCGCCCGCTCTATCCAGGATCTCCTATGCTGATCCCTTTCTGAGTGGTTGATAATGGTAGCTGGGTCCCATCTAGTTATTCTGGTCTGCTAAAACGACAAGGAGGCCACATGTTCTGACCTCCTCTAACCCTACAAGGGGAAGGCAGGATTACCAGCAGTAACCCAAGGCCTATTACTGCAAGGCCAGACATGCTGCCTCCCTCCAGCCCTTTCACCAACCGTTCCTCCCAAGGCACCCACCACCTCTCTCCTGGGTTCGATAATTCACTGCAGTGGCCACACAGAACTCACAGATTACAGGGTTTATCAGGAAAGCACCAGGCTACAACTCAAGTTCAGGAAGAACGCTCAGTCTCTCTCCCAGCCCACCGTCCCTCAGCCAAGAGTCTCTCACAGTCTCTTTCCCAGCAGTGCTGGTCCCTCGGTGTCTCACTCAGCAATGCGTGTCTCTCGCGTCTCTTTCCCAGCAGCACGTGTCTCTTTCAGGGGTACGTGTCTCTTTCAGCAGCATGTCTTCCTCCACCAGCAGTCAGAGAGAGTTCTGCCTCCAGGAGGCCTCCTTTTGAGCCTGGAAGGGTGGTCAAACTAGCCAATCACAGCATCAGAACTCTAAGCACATGAGAGAGAGTGGGAACTTCCCAGAACATTGTATTGTGCCACGCCCAACAGAAATAACCCAGGTGGGCGACTTTAAAATCAGGATCTCCTCCGTAGCTAATAGCAATTCCCACCTTAGAGTTTACAAAGACTTATGGGTAGAAAAGCCACACTAAGTAATTTACTACACCGCAGGTCTCAGGGTTGTATAGGCAGAGATGCACATGGTCTGTTAGTCCGTTTGTCTAATTGTTTCCATGTGTCCTTGGTTTTCTCCTTTCTTCTTTGCTCTGGATGAGGAGAGACCAATTGTTGCATCTTAGATGGCCACTTGCAAGCTTTTTTTTAAAAAATTTTTATTGTGATGTGGGTGAAAGTTTATAGAGCAAATTCGTTTTCCATATAGCGGTTCATACACATTTTGTTTCATGACATTGACTACAGTTCCCCACAGTATAAAGCTCTCTTCCCACTTCCTCCCTGTAGTTACCTGTTCCCTGTATCCTTCTTTCCTATGCATTCCTGCCTTGAACTATCTCCCTGTGCAAATACTGTCCTCCTGTTCTCCCATAATTGATCATTCTAAGGAGTGTATCTACCTGATGCAAATGTTCACCCCAATGTGCACTGGGTGCTATGTTCTTTTCATATAACAAAGTAACACCATTTGAATTTTTGCAATATAGTATGAATAATCAGTAAATCCACGGTCATCCTCAGCTTTTCACTGAGTAGCCACTATTAACGTTTTAATACTTTTTGAATTATAGTACATGATATGTCTAAATTGGATAAAAGTCTAATAGTTTCTTACAATAGTTAAGTATAGACCTACTGTTGACTGAGCATTTCTATTCCTTAGGTATTTACCTAAGAGAAATGGACACGTTTGTCTTCAGAAACACCTGTGTAAGAATTTTCATAGTAGCTTTATTCATAATAGCTCCAAATAATCCAGGTGTCCATCAGCTGAATGTATAAAAGACCAACTGGTATTTCCACATGGGAGAATATTACTCAGCAGTAAACAGGAACAGATACCATAAAATATGGGTGAATCTGAAAAACATGCTGAAACCCTCAGGTGACCAAGACTGTGTTGAAGTATTTACATATATTACAGCCTTAAGACTAGATTCTGATCTTCATTTTACAAATGAGGCAACCAAAGCTCAGAGAGGTTAAGTGACTTGCCCAAGGTCACATAGCTAGTTAGCAACAGAGCCAGGATGTAAGCCCAGGTCCACCTGGCTCCAGGGGCCTCGCTTTTAACACACATTCCTTCCTCTCCAAGGCTTTATTCTACAAACCGCTTCTTTGACCACTTGTGAGCAGTCCACGCTCTCCAAATGCTGGCTGAGGATGAAAAAAAACTTTATGCTGAGTGGAAAAGAAGCTTTACCCAAAAGAGTACATACTGTATGATTTCGTTTATATGAAATTCTGAAACAAGCAACACTAATAATCTATGATGGAAAAATAAGCAAAAATAGATTGCCTCTAGAGGGATGGGATGAGGGGCAGGAGGAAACTTTCTGGGAAAGCGATGAAGTTCTTTATCTTGATAGGCGTTTGTATTATATAGATGAATGCACTTGTCAATTCATCTAACAATACATTGGAGATTGGTGTATTTCATGGGATGTAAATTATTTTCTCCATTCCAGTTAATAATGTAATTCACTGGAGTAAAGTGTACTAACAGCTGCAACTTTGAAATACACCCGAAATTTACAGTGACTAGATGCTAAATTAAGGAGCTCTGGTAGCACAGTACCTAAGGCATCTGACTGCTAACCAGAAAGATTGGTGGTTCACACCCACCAGCCACTCCCTAAAGCAAGACTGGGCAATCTACTTCCATAAAAATTTACCACCTTGGAAACTCAGTGGGGGTCAGTGTGAGTCGGAATCGACTTGATGGCAGTGGGTTTGGTTTGGTAGATGTTAAGTTAATATAGTAAAATACTTTGAATAGAAATTAATATAATAAAATTGTAGAATGTGGGTGGATTTATGAGTGTTCACTATATATCTTCAACTTTTCTGCATTATTTGCAAATATTTCATATAAAACGTACATGGAATTTGTAGGAATACATAGTTTTATCTCCCCATCTACTGTTTTATGAGTGATAGGAAAATTTTATGTCCTGAGCTTTACTTTTTTCACTTAATGTATTTTGACTATCTTTCCATGTCAGCATGTATAGATTTGTCTCATTCCTTTGAATCATTATTGCATGGTATTCCACAGTGTGGTTTAGGTACTCATTTTGTCTGTTGTGACTGTTCAGATTGTTTCCCTTTTTTTGTAATTAAAAATCAGTACAGTGCATATATGTAGCTGTCCTAATCTAGGGTAGATATTGAGAAGAAATAGACTTATTTTGTGTATGTTTATTTTTATTCGTAATAAATTTTCCTTCAAAAAGGTATACCAGTTTATACTCCCACCAACAGTGGATAAAAGTACCTGATTCCTTTCAATTTTTTGAGCATTGGATATTACTCTAAAAAACAAACTCATTGCTGTCGGGTCGATCCCAACTCACAGTGACCCCTCCTTGGATTTCCAAGGAGTATCTCTACGGAAGTAGATTGCCCAACCTTCCTTCCAAGGAGTGGCTGGTGGGTTTGAACTGCTAGCCTTCTGGTTAGCAATCAGATGCACTATGCCACCAGAGCTCCGTTGGGTATTACTACTCTTTAAAGATTTTTTTACCAGTATGATGGGTTACTAATATCTGATTGTTTAAATTTGAAGTCTCTCCAATAGCTGCTTCTAAGCATGTTTTTATGTGTTTTCTCAATTTACGTTTCTTTGAAATGTCTGTAATATCTTTTGCATATTTTTTCTTTTGTATTGCTTATGTTCTATAAAGGGATTTTTTGATACACCGTGAATATTAAGCCTTTATTATAATACTTGCAAATGTCTTTTGCTGTCTCTGGTTCATTTTTTTGCTCTCTTGCTTGTCTCTTAACTCTTATATTTTTTTAATTGTCCTGATGTAAAAATTAATACTCACAAATTTAACAATCTTTTCTGGAATTTTCCTAATCAGTTATCCCATTGTATACTGAATATGGCATCATTTCCATCCTAATTTGAATTGCCAACATTGTTCCACACAAAAGTCCATTTTATATGCATACCTTTTTTATATTGTTGTTTTTGTTAATCTATATCTATTCCTAGGAGCTCTGGTGGCGTAGTGCTTATGGCATTTGACTGCTAACCAGAAGGCTGGCGGTTCAAACCCACCAGCCACTCCTTGGAAGGAAGATTGGGCAATCTACTTCTGTTGTGATATTACTTCAGAAACCAAAGAAGGGTCACTGTGAGTCGGATCTGACTCGACAGAAATAAGTTTGGTTTTATAGCTATTCCTGGGTCAGTATCACACTATAACTTGTAAAATAAACATGTGAAATGTGTACAGTATCTGCAACTTTTTGTATTATGGTAGAGCTAACATTATAACACTCATTTAGGTAACTTGCAAGAGCATACAGAAAATATAATGAATGTATAGGATTAAATAATCTATTCCTTGAAAATTTGGCAACAATCAACTAAAGACATTTGGATTTGGTGTCTTTTAGAGTTAGAGCCCTATTTACTTTTCATAAAATCTGCTGAAAGTTTTTTTATTTTCCAAAAAAAACTATTTTCAGATTTACGAACTGAAAATAGTGTTTATTGGTCAAATGCTGATTTGAATCTTTTTTCCATTAATTTCTGCTTTTATCTTAAATCTTTCCTGCTTTTCTTGGATTTATTTATTCTTGAACTAAAAATTTTACTTTCTTGTTAGTTTTTTTAGTGAATTCGTTTAAGGCTATGGATTTTCCTTTGAGTACTGCTTTAGCTACTTACATTGTTGTCAATTTCAACAGTTTTATTTCTGTTTTTATTGTCTTTTTAATTCAAGGGTTATTTGCAAATATATTTTCTAATTATTTGTTATTAATTTCGAATGTATTCTGAGTTTAGAGAATGTGACCTCCAGTGTTTTGGGTTGGTTGGTTGGTTGGTTTTGTGTTTGATATACTATGTAATTTAACTGAAGGTCAGTTTAGGGGTAATGTATTCAAGCTTGTTAAGAGTATATTTTCTGGTGACTACAAAGTTAATTGTGTTTTCAAAATGACTAATGTCTTTTTGCTATTGTTTACTTGAGCTGTGGATTTCTGGCAGAAATTTGTTACAATCTCTACTCATGATTGTGGTGAATTTTGTAATTCTACTTTTTCTTTATATATTTGAAGCCACTTGGCATCACAATGGTTCAAGGCTATTACACTGTACCTTTTCCGTGTGCTTCATTTACTTTCTATTAGTACAGAATATCTTCACCCCATTAATGTTTTTTGACTTGAATTCTAGTTTGCTTACAGTACACGTTTGTGTTAGCCAACCTACTTTTTTACCTGTTTACCTTCAACCATTTGTTTTTAGGTTTGTATAATAGTATATCAGGTGGCTTTTCACTTTACGTGTTTTAATTTTTTTTCTTTATGTTTCATTCTGAGGCTGCTTTTCCCCTCCCAGGGCATTTGAAATCTATTCCATTCCTTTTTAAACTGCTGTTTATAGTTTTCTATTGTGTAGTATATATTTCTCCTTAGTCCTCTTCATAGACACTTGTTAGCAATTTTTTGCTTTTGCTTCTTTTTTGTTGTTGTATTGTGTGAACAATTCAAGTAAGATTTGAGTCCCTTGCATGTCTAGAAATATCCCTGTATGTTTTGTTTGTTTGTTTGATAGATCTTTTAGTTTAGTTTATAGTTATTTTCCCTCAGTTTTGAAGACTTTTTTTTCCCCCTTATTTTTAGCCAGTGAGAGATCTGGTATCAGTCAATTTGGGTAACCTGTTGTATCTCTTCAGAATCTCTGAAAATTTTTCTATTTTTGACATTCCAAAAATTTCACCTGTTTGTGTCTAGGATATATTTATTTTTAGCATCTTCCTCACCTTTTCTCATAGAACTCATTTGAGATTTATTGATGCTTCTGGTTCTTCTGTCCCTATGTCTTAACAATTTTCATTCATTCTCTCTTGTCTTTTTTGTCCAGTGTTTTAAAAGAATACCTTGGCTTGATCTTCTAGCTCACTGAATTTTTTTTCCCCTTGGCCAATTGTATAGGTTCGCTCATCTATTAATTTTTTGTTTTGTTTTGTTTTTTAACAGCTGTACAGTGGGATGATTGACATAACAAATTGCATATGTTTATATTCAGAGTTTACAATTAAAGTTTTGACATGTGTATGCTCCTGAAATTATCGCTTTAATCAAGACAACATAGCCATCACCGTCAAAATTTCATCTTGCCCTTTTGTAATCCATCTCTGTCTTCCTAGTCTCTAGGCAGAAACAGTTCTGCTTTCTGACACTTTAAATTCCTTTGTATTTCCTAGAATGTTAAATAGAATCATGTAGTATGTACTCCTTTTTGTGAGGATGTTCTGCGTTCTTTCAGTCAGCATAGTTATTTTCAGATTTATCCTTTTTTATTTTTTTAATGTAATCTGCGTGAAAGTTTACACAGCAAATTCATCTTCTGTACAAGAGTTCATGCACATTTTCTTTCATGACACATTGACTACAGTTCCCCACAGTGTAACAGTTCTGTTCCCATTTCCTCCCTATAGTTACCTCTTCTCTGTGTCCTTCCCTCCCATGCACTCCTGCCTCCAAAACTGTTTCCCTGTGCATACACAGCCCTTCTGTTCTACCACACTTGCTCGCTCCAAGGAGTGTATCTTCCTAATGTAATTGTCTACCCCATATGCCTGTCTGTTGTTTGGCTGGAAGCCACAGGAGTGAGTTCAGGTCTAGACCTGAAGAGTAAATAGAAGCCAGAGTCTCAGGGGTCTCACTAGGCTCTATCAGACCAGCAAACCTGGTCTTTTTCTTTTAATGATTTTGAGTTTTGTTCCACATTGTTCTCCCACTCTATCCAGGATCTCCTGCACTGATCTCCCTCTGAGTAGGTAGCTGGGCACCATCTAATTTTTCTCATAGTCACATAGACTGAGGATCACATGGTCTACTAGTTCCTTGGACTAATTGTTTCCATGCATCTTTGCTTTTCTTCATTCTTCTTTGCCCTAGATGATGAGAGACCCATTGCTGCATCTAGAAGGCCTCTTGTAAACAGTTGTTGTTGTTGTTGTGTGCCGTCGAGTCAGCCCTGACTCATAGCGACCCCTCCTTGGGTTTCCGAGGCAGTATCACTACGGAAGTAGGATTGCCCAACCTTCCTTCCGAGGAGTGCTGGTGGGTTTGAACTGCCAGCCTTCTGGTTAGCAGTCAAGTGCCTTAGCCACTATGCTACCAGAGCTCCCCTTGTAAACAGTAGGATGTAGAAAAATGTTTTTGTGTGGTATGTTATACCAATTGAGCTTGATATCCCTTGTGACCATGGTCCTAAGCCCATACGTCCAACTACTTGCTCTGGGTAGCTGGCTGTGGCCAAGAACCCACCACAACCATGTCCCTTGTCAGCTCTACTATACACCAAAACATTCTTAACAGCACATACAAATACACCCGTAGAAACATTGTCTAAGGCTATAAATCTTTACGGAAGCAGACTGCCTTAACATTCTTCCACAGAACAGCTGGTAGGTTTGAACTGCCAACCTTTCGTATAGTAGCCCAATGCTTTTTAACCACTGCGCCACCAGAGCCACTGTGAGTATACCAGATTTTGTATACTCACTTTGTATACTCACGGGTTGATGGACGTTTTGGTTGTTTACAGTTTTAAGTGATTACAAAAAAAGCTGCTATGAACATTTATGTACATTTCCCCTTGTGAATATGTGGCTTCATTTTTCTTGGGAAAATTTCTAGGAATGGATTAATTGGGTCTTATAGTGTTTAATTTTTCAAAAAACTGTCAAAATTGTTTTCCAAAGTCTAGGTAGAAGTTTTGTGTTTATGTTGACCAAATTCTTCCCCTTAGTCTTTGGTTTGCCTTTTCATTTTTTTTTTCCTTTTAAAAAATATAGTTTATTTAATTATGTTACTATAATTTTTAATAACGGCTATTTAAGAAGCAAGTTTGCAAAATTCTTGAAAAGTTAACAATAGGCTCTTGTGAGCTTGGCTTATTGGACATTTTCTTAAATGTTTAGATCTTTTTTTTTTTTTAGCTTGTCTCCTATAGTTCATATTCTTTAACCTTCTACTATATAATTTAATTATATGTTGTTTTGCTAGATTCTTATTCTGTTTAGTATTATAATTCAGTTTTTTTCAGGTGTTATTTTCATTGAGTTTGCTATTTTCTGGAATATTTCTTTTTGAATGCTTGATGATTTCTTGGTTGTGCTCCTCTTTGTATTTAGACTTTCTTATTACAGCCCTTTGGGGATGTGGGTAGCATATGTAGCCAAGAGCTGGTTATAGGCATGGAGGCTTTCTGGTCTTTTAGGTTTTCACCAACCCATCCAGGACATTGCCCATTTTTCAGCCCAAGCACCTTGGCTCACTGTCCCCACATCAGCACATATGCTGCTGTTGCTCCTGGTTGCTTGGCACCAGGGGCACATATATGTTAGGGGTGGGAACAAGGCTATACTCACCTGATGGCACCTGCTATGGGTGTCTCCCTGGTCAGCTTGCCTTTGACCTAGAGAGAGCCCTTTCCTACTCACTTTGTTGAGCCAGCTTAGATACCATTTTGGGGCAGGCTTTGATCAAATCCCTTTCTTTTCTCTTCCTGCTAAGTACAGTTGATCCCGCCTCTCCTTCCGTAGCACTTGATACTTGCATTGAGTGTGTTGAGGGACCTTATTTCAGGCCATGATGAAGCCTAATGGCTCTTCCCTGGAGAGAGTCCATTTCTCTTTTCCATGTATGACAGAAGGTGAACCTTGGCTAGATTTCTTATTACTGTTTCTTCTGTTATGGAGCCCACGGGGATCAAACCTGTTTGAAAACGTTTTTTGAAAGTAAAGTGCGATTGATTACGTTACCTAGCTTCAATACCATTTTTAAAATGTTTCTAGTTTATTGTTGGCCTTTTGATATTATGTAGTCAAAATATATAGATTTTTTTCTCTTTCTATAATGTGAATAATTAGATAGGCATTGCTGTTACCCTTTCTCCCAGATAGGGCTAAAGAGTAGGAACCTTACTTGAAGTCACACAACAAAAAAGGATGAGACCAGGATTTAAGCATAAATGTCTGACTCTCATAGAGTCCATGCATATAACCACCATGCTGCATTGTTTCCAGCAAGTGTCTGTCTTCCTACCTGTTCCCTCAACAGTAACAGAAGTAATGAGAAAAAGGATCTGAAACTTGGGCTTCTGAAGGAACAGAATGGAAGAGGGAGAAAGTCTGTTCCTTCATGTGTGGGAGGAATAGAAGTCTTTACTGATTTGAAAGTTCTTCCTCTAATGTGTGCCCTTATATCTCAGTGAGAGTATAATGCTAATTTTTGTTTTTCCTTTATACTATGTGAGAAGAACTGTATCATGATATGATAAGCAGCATTTGGGCTCTTTTTATTATTTCCTGCTTATATTATATTAAGAAGCATTGTGGAAAACAGGGCACATTGAACAGTTTCTAAATACACTCTTGTTGGGTGCTGTCAAGTTTTCTCTGACTTATAGCTACCCTGTGTACAACAGAACGAAACACTGCCCAGTCCTGTGCCAGCCTCACAATCCTTGCTATACCTGAGCCCATAGTTGCAGCAACTGTGTCAATCCATCTTGTTAAGAGCCTTCCCCTTTTTCATTTACCCTCCACTTTAGCAATGATATCCTTCTCCAGGGAATGGTCACTTCTGACAGCATGAGCAAAGTAGGTGAAATGAAGTCTGCCCATTCTTGCTTCCGAGGAGCATTCTGGCTGCACTTCTTTCAGGACAGATTTGTTAGTTCTTTTAAGCAGTCCAAGGTACTTTCAGTATTCTTTGCCAACACCACAATTCAAAAGGATCAACTCTTTGGTCTTCCTTATTCATTGTCCAGCTCTCATAGGCATATGAGGTGATTGAAAATACCATGGCTTGGGTTAGATGCACCTTAGTCTTCAAGGAGACATCTTTGCTCTTCAGCACTTGAAAGAGGTCTTTTGCAACAGATTTGCCCAATGCAGTACATCATCTGATTTCTTGACTGCTGCTTCCATTGATGTTGATTGTAGAACTAAGTAATGTGAAGTTTTTGAGAACTTCAGTCTTTTCTCCATTTATTGTGATTCTGCTTATTGGTCCAGTTGTGAGAGTTTTTGTTTCCTTTATATTGAGGTATAATCCATACTGCAGACTGTAGTTTTCAATCTTCATCAGTAAATGCTTCAAGGCATCCTCACTTTCAGCAGGCAAAGTTATGTTGTCTGCTTATCGCAGGTTGTTAATGAGCATTCCTCCAATCCTGGTGCCATGTCGTTCTTCATATAGTCCAGCTTTTTGGATTATTTGCTCAGCATACAAATTGAATAAGTATGGTCAAAGGATATAACCTTGACACATTCCCTTCCTGATTTTAAACCATGCAGTATCCCCTTGTTCTGTTTGAATGACAGCCTCCTGGTCTATGTACAGGTTCCTCATGAGTACAATTAAGTGTTGTGAAATTCCCATTTTTCTCAATGTTATCCATAATTTGTTATGATCTACACAGTCTAATGCCTTTGCATAGACAATAAAACACAAGTAAACATCTTTCTGGTGTTCTTTGCTTTCAGCCAAGATCCATATGATATCCCTCATCCCACATCCCTTTCTGAATCCAGCTTGCATTTCTGGAAATTTTCTTTCAGTATATTGCTGCAACCATTTTTGAATTATCTTCAGTAAGATTTTACTTGCATGTGATACTAATGATGTTTGATAATTTTCACATTCTATGGGATTGTCTTTCTTTGGAATGGGTACAGATGTGGCTCTCTTCCAGTCACTTGGCTAGGTAGCTGTCTTCCAAATCTCTTGGCATAGCCAAGTGAGTGCCTCTAGCACAGCATCCGTTTGTTAAAACATCTCAACAGGTATTCCGTCAGTTCCCGGAGCCTTGTTTTTCACCACTTCCTTCAGTGCAGTTTCAGCTTCTTCCTTCAGTACCATTGGTATGCCATCTTCTGAAATGGATGAACATCAACCAATTTTTTTTTGGTACAGTGACTGTATTCCTTCCATTTTCTTTTGATGCTTCCTGCATTGTTCAATATTTTGCCCATAGAACCTTTCAATATTGCACCTCCAGGCTTCAGTTTTTTCTCCAGTTCTTTCAGCTTGAGAAATGCTGAGTGTGTTCTTCCCTTTTGGTTTTCTAATTCCAACTCTTTGCACATTTCATTATAATAATTGACTTTGTCTTCTTGAGCTGCTCTTTGAAATCTGTTCAGCTTTTTTATCTTGTCATTTCTTCCATTTGCTTTAGCTACTCCCCATTCAAGGGCAAGTTGCAGAGTCTCTTCTGACATCCATTTTGGTCTTTTCTTCCTTTGCTGTCTTTTTAATGACCTCTTGCTTTCTTCATCGATGATGTTCTTGATGTTATCCCACAGTTCATCTGATTTTCGATCATTGGTGTTCAGTGTATCAAATCTATTCTTTAGATGGTCTCTAAATTCAGGAGGGATATAATCAAGGTCATATTTTGGCTCTCATGGACTTGTTTTAATTGTCTTCAGCTTCAGTTTGAACTTGCATAGGAGCAGTTGATGGTCTGTTCCACAGTCAGCTCCTGGCCTTGTTTTGGCTGAAGATATTGAGCTTCTCCATTGCCTCTTCCCACAGATGTAGTCGATATGATTCCTATGAACTCCATCTGGCAAAGTCCACATGTGTGGGTGCTGTTTGTGTTGTTGTAAAAAAGGTATTTGCAGTGAATAAGTCATTGGTCTTGCAAAATTCAACCATACAATCTCCAGCGTGATTTCTATCACTAAGGCCATATTTCCAACTGCCAGTGATTCTTCTTTGTTTCTAACTTTTGCATTCCAGTTATCAGTGCTAATTAACACATCTTGATTGCACGTTTACTCAATTTCAGACTGCAGAAGTTGGTAAAAATCTTCAATTTCCTCATCTTTGGCTTTGGTGGTTGGTGCGTAAATTTGCATAATAGTAGTAATTAACTTGTCTTCCTTGTAGGCATATGAATATTATCCCATCACTGACAGCATTGTACTTCATGGTAGATCGTGAAACGTTCTGTTTGATGAATGCCATGGCATTCCTCTTCAATTTGTCATTCCTGGCATAGTAGATCATATGGTTGTCTGATTCACAGTGGCCAAAACCAGTTCATTTCAGCTCACTAATGCCTAGGATATCAATCGTTATGCGTTCCATTTCATTTTTGACAACTTCTAATTTTCCTAGATTCATACTTCGTGCATTCCATGTTCTGATTATTAATGGATGTTTGCAGCTATTTCTTGTCATTTTGAGTTTTTCCACATGAGCAAATGGAAGTCCAGAAAGCTTTACTCTATCCACATCATTAAGGTTGGCTCTATTCTGAGGAGACAGCTCTTTCCCAGTCATATCTTGAGTGCCCTCCTACCTGACAGGCTCATCTTCTGGCACTGTATCAGACTGTGTTTTAGGGCTATTCATAAAGTTTTCTAGTAATATATTAGACAGTGTTTCATTACTATTCATAAGGTTTTGCCTGGCCAATTCTTTGAGAAGTGGATGGCTTCTTACTTCTTCTGAGTCTATCTTATTCTGGAAGCTCTGCTGAAACCTCTCCACCGTGGGTAACGCTGCTGGTGTTTAAAACACCAGTGACATAGCCTCCAACCTCACAGCAACATGAAAGCCACCATAGTACACCAAACTGACAGGAAAGTTTGTCTCCCTTAGTTGTTCTAAACCACTCTGCTCACTTCTGGTCTCCCTTAGTTTTTCCAAACCACTGCCAGCTCCCTAAATACATTATCTATTACTAACTTACCCACTGCTGTGGAGTCAGATCCAACTCATAGTTGAGTTGACACCTCCTTGGGTTTCCGAGGCAGTATCACTACGGAAGTAGATTGTCCAACCTTCCTTCCGAGGAATGACTGGTGGGTTTGAACCACCAGCCTTCTGGTTAGCAATCAAGTGCCTTAGACAGTACGCTACCAGAGCTCATTAGTAATTTAGGTGCTTCCTATTTCATTCCTGTCTTATGTTAAGCCCATTAGCAAGCTGCATCTCAGTAAAATTAAAGTGCAACTTCTATTTATGTTTTCTGGTAGACCTATTCCTCACTTAAGGACACTCATTATCTGACATTTCCCATTAAGGCAACCATAAAAAAAATACCTCTAATTTGCACATTAATGACATGACGTATGTCTGGCAGTACTCTGAGGTGCTAGGTGAGAGCAGAGCTGGCTGTAATGGCTAAGGTTATATGTTTCAACTTGGCTGGGCCATGAATCTTAGTAGTTTGACAGTTACATAATGATACAGTTTGGCAGTTATGTAATGTTGTAGTTATCCTCCATTTTATGATCTGAGGTGGTTATGCTCCATTTTTGCATGATGCTGATTTTCGCTCAATGACTTAGTCTTTAGAACATGACCATGTCAATAAGTGAGGTTAGGTGTGTGTTTGTTTTTCTTAGTAGAGAAGGAGGTGAGGAGGTTAAACTGATAAAAGTGTTGCTACCCTTGTGAGTGGTTTTTATGTATGATATTTATAAGTGTGACTAATTTTTGAGTGTTAAATTTGGGTCACAGCAAAAGGATCTTATTCAAATTGGGCAAACTTGCTTCAGTGCTGGAAATCACTGTTTTAAAATTGACGTAATGGCTGTTAATGTGTTAAATATATCTTCTTTTAGGAAGTTTTAATGCTTTCATTTTTCGTTGTGTAGTTTTGTTAAAAAAGCAGAGTTGGACAGAATTATATTTGTGTGTGCTATACATTTATTTGCTTGGTAACTGTTAATAAATTTCATTTACATTTTTCCTGGGAATTTAAAATCAAAACTTTGGTAAGAATATTTTGAGACAGACTTTAAAACCTTTAAAAATAATTAACCTTTTACTGTCTTTGTTTCAAACTTTTTGATTATCATTATTTATTATATTTATTTGTTGTTATTATTATTCAAACAGTTTATTATTTACTGCAGGAGTTAACAAGCACTACAGCCTAGTTGTCTGCTTATTCATGAAATTTTAGTGGAACACAGCCATGCTCATTATTTATGTACTTGCTGACCTCTGATAACTGTGTAGAGGATTTTATCTATTAGTTCATACAGATATCTGGATGTTAAAAATGTTTTGTCTCCTTCTGTAGTAAACTGATCACTTCTTTGAGATTGGTCTTCCTTTTTTTCCCCCACCTGCAGCAGGATCATGGTATGTGGTAGGAAAGTGATGCTGTTTGAAGGTGACATCCTATCCTCCTTTCTTCCTTCTGTCCTCTCCCTGTTTTGGCCTCTTGGTAATTGGGGGTAAGGGTGCTAGTCTAAATTGAGATTGCTTTAACTATTTCAGTTTACTTGTGGGGGAGAAAGGGTGGGGGAGATGTGGTTTCAAGGCATGAAAATGGGAAATAAAAGGTTACCCAGCTCTTGATACAGTGTGTTTTGGGGTCATAGGAATCTGAAGAAAGTTAGGGAGCTACTCCCCAGAAAAAATCTGAGTATATACCAACCAGACCAAACCAAACTCACTGGCGTCGAGTTGGATTTGACTCATAGCAATCCTTTTTTGGGTTTCCGAGACAGTATCTCTACAGAAGTAGATTGCCCAACCTTCCTTCTGAGGAGTGGCTGGTGGGTTTGAACTGCCAGCTTTCTGGTTAGCAGCTTTAGGCACTACACCACCAGAGCTCCGATTTAGAAACCCTTTGAAGGTAATCCCTGGATGGAGAGGGAAGGGTCTGTAGATTCCAGGTCAAGAACACTTGCACTTAGCCCCTCAGCTAGGTGTAGAGTCAGGCAAACAAAAAGAGAGGTTAAATAAGACTGGAAAATAAGGTGGATGTTAATTCAACTGTGGGGAGGAATTAATTCACTGTTCTTTATACTCTTGTTGTATCTGGGGATTCTTTAACATCCTTTGATTAATTTTAAACATTTCAATACAAATGAGTGACTTTAACAATATATTCTAATATATAATCCTAATGGTGATCCCTTCTGATATTAGTACTTGGACTGTAGACATTTGGAAAAATAATTGATTTTAGGTAGCCCAGGAGTAGAGCTATTTCAGCATTTCCAAATTGTGAAGGAAGAGATTAAGCCCTTGGTGTTGAAACCTTCATCTGCCAAATCTTGCATTGTGCCTAGCAGTAGCTCTGTAAAGCTCCTCTGGGGTGCTTATGTCTGATTTTATCTACTCTTCACTTTTGCATGAGCCTTCCACTTCACCAGTGTTTCCTAAACTTAATTTATTGAGTACCATCTCCAGGATTTTTGCCTTAGATGCATATCCTTGCATATTCTTTACATCAGCTCAGTTTTTGAAGCTTAAATTTGGTAAATAACTATACTGTCTGGAGTATGAATTTGGTTTACTAGTTATTTTCTCTTTGCCAGTTAAAGGAACATGTGAAACATGGGTTTTTGGTTTCATCTAAAATATTTCATCTTTCTAGAGGATAGCAACTTCATTTTGGGAAACACTGCCCTATGTGCTAGAATTTTAAAGCTCTCACTTTGAGCCAGAGTAGAACCTGTGGAGCTACTTACCCTTTGAAGTGCCATAGGAGAGGAGAGGAGATTATGGTAGATGTGTGGATGCTGCGTGCTCAAATATCCCCTTACTTGGGCAAATTCATGTGTCCTGGATATGGGGATATTTGGCTATATGCATGGCAAAGCTCGGAATCATAGCCTTGCAGTGATTGGTTTGTTCCCACCACCACCACCACATGTGTGCATGCATGTACAGGTGCTCCATGTATAGGATATGTATGTATCTCCATATTTCATGAGTTTAATTTATTTTCACAGGTTTGATCTTGCTCTTCTACCTAGTCTTCTATGGGTTCTTGGCTGCTCTCTTCACATTCACAATGTGGGTCATGCTTCAGACTCTGAATGATGAGGTTCCAAAATATCGTGACCAGATTCCCAGTCCAGGTAATTATGTTGTAGTTATAATGGATTATATAATTTAAGAAAGTTATAATTTATCTCCATCATAAATCTATGTTTTTAAAAGATATTTTATTATAATGGTCGTCTGACATTCCCACAGACATATAACAAAGTTAAATACAGTTAATGCTCAGATCTCGTATTTTCAGCTTCAAAAATGTGAAATGTTGGTATATTAAGATTTAGGGAATAGAATGCTACAAAAAATTAGATTTCTTTTTTTCCTGGGAAACTGAAATTTTGAAATCAGATAAAATATAAATTATGTGGTTAGAATTGTTTAGTGCTAACAGAGCTTGACAGGCCAGTGTTCATATAATTGAGTCTGTAGCTCCAACACCATAAATCTGTTTTTTTATAGCATATAGAAGGTAACCTTGGGGTTGGTTAATTGAAAGTTTTGATTTTTGTTTGTTATATAATGTTTATACTAATTTAAAGACCTCCACTTTCATGAACTGATAAATCTTGAGTCCTCTGCCAAGAATAAGCAGAAATGAATATTGAGAATTATAGTAAAGCTAAATTCAGTTCTAGTTATGAATGGCTTTTAAGAATATTGAGGAGCTCTAATGGTGATATGCTTAAGGCATTTGGCTGCTAGCTAAAAGGTCAGTAGTTTAAACCTGCCAGCTGCTCCATGGCAGCTCCACAAGACAGTCTGTTTTAGTAAAGATTTACGGCCTTGGAAATGCAGCAGAGGTTGCTATGAGTCAGAATTGACTCAATGGCAGCGAATTTGGATTTTTTAGAGTTTGTGAATATTGTGTAGCGATTGTACTTCACCTTGAAGAATTTATTTGTAAATACGTATTTCAGCTGTAGCTCAGAGGTTAGACTATTGGTCTTATAAAACATTCTTTATGGTTCTAATTGCTTAGTAAGGTAAGCAAATGATAAGAAATGTTAAATGCATACACATCGTTAGAGAATAAAATGAGTATATTCTTTATATGCTTAATTCCTGTCTGTTGATTCCCCAGAAAAAAAATACGCTAGAGGAAAACAATTTTTAACTGAAATGCTTGTTTAAATCACCTTTTGTACCTTCTGATTTTATTCTTTAAAACAGTCTAATAGTTTTAGAATGCCAGCTCCGCCTTCATCAGGAGAGAAAACAATAACATTCAGAATTCCCATATATATCATTCCCAAAAATGTGGAAGACTTCTAGAAGTTATAGAACAGGAAAGACTAAGAGTAGTGGCATTTGGATAGCAGGAAGAATGGGCAGCTGGGGAATGAGGTCGCTACCTAGAGCAGTGGTTCTCAACTAGGGGCAGTTTGCTCCCCAGGGGACATTTGGTAATGTCTGGAGACATTTTTGGTTGTCACACTGGGAAGATAGGGAGAATGGGGCTATTGCTACTGGCATCTAGTGAGTAAAGGCTAGAAATGCAACCAAACATCCTACAATCAATAGGACAACCCTCCATAACAAAGATTTATTAGGCCCATAATATTAGTGCTGAAGTTGAAAAATTCTGAGCCTAGATCCTTGGTCATAGCATGGGCTTCTGAGCCGTACCACCAAATAGAACCAGTTCTCTCCTAATGATTTTTTTCTTAGAACAGTTGTTCTAATGGCCTTCTTAGCTAGTGTTAATTTGTGTAAACATCATGAATAACCCTTAACTTGTTTAAGTCTGGCCAAGTATCAGACTAGCACCATGGATAATTTTTCTTATATTTCTTGCTGTTGCCCCAGTTTTCTTTCTACCTAGATTAATTCTAAGATATTTTTTCTTATTCCCTAAATTATGACTTTATTTCCTTTGAATGCCATTTGAACTATTTCAGAAAATATTAAACTTTTTATGATTATATGAAAAATATAAGCAGTAAAATAAGTGTTCAGTATATTTAAACTGATTTCCTTAAAATTATCAAGTGCACTGTATTTAAAATGTATCATTAGTTGGGCCTGGAATTGAATTCATTTCCATGGGTTAGCTCTCCCCCAAACACTAGAGAGACCTGCAAGCTGAGAAATTACACACACCAGTGAGATGCACTCTTCAGAACAGTCAACTGTGAGGGGTCAGATGGGGCAGCATTTGTACAGGGGGAAAGCTAAACAGGATGCGTAGGTAAGAAGGACACAGGGAAGGAGTAACCACAAGAAGGAAGTAGGAGGAGAGCGGTTCTGTTATGGGCATTGTAATCAGCTCTATGAAACAAAATATATGTGAACTGCTGAATGTAAAACGAATCTGCTTTGTAAAACTGCACCCTAGTCACAATAAAAAAATTTGTGGGGGGAAAAAAGGGTATTAGTTTTCATGCATGTATGCACATACACATACACATGTGTGTGTATATTACATGAATGTACATCATATTACTAAAGGTGATTTTTTCTTCATGGAGGGATTAGGAATCTTTCTTTGTATTTCTAAGTCTTTTTTTTACAATGACTCCGTTTTTATTTTTACTTATATATTGTGATTTGAGTGAAAGTTTACAGAGTAAGTTGATTTTTCCATTCAACAGTTCCTACACATTTTGTTTTGTGACATTGATTGCAGCCCTGACAATGCAATAGCACTCTTCCTACTTCCTGTGTTTACTATTCCCCTTTGTTCTTCTTTCCTATCCCTCCCTGTTGTCTTAGCGTTCTTCTTGTTGTTATGTGCGCTCAAGCTGGACCGGACTCATAGCAACCCCTCCTTGGGTTTCTGAGGCAGTATCACTAGGGAAGTAGATTGCCCAACCTTCCTTCAGAGGAGTTGTTGATAATATGGTTGATTGTTGTAATGAGTGCATACCTCCATGGTGTTTCTGTTTACCATATGGGCCTATCTATTGTTTGAGTGAAGTTGAAGCACAGGGATGAGTTCAATTCCAGGCTTGAAGGGATTAATTTTATTTTTAAATGGTACTATTTCATTAATATGTTTGCAGTCAGTAAAATAAATACTAGTTTTAAATAGGTGCATATCTCTACATGTACATACTTATGGCATAAATGCATATTATACATCTGTACCCCTACGAACACATGCGTGTACACACATATATAAAAATGCTCACCCAATAGTTTAAGTTTGGAGGAGATAAGAATCGCATAGTCTTTGCATTCTGTTGTTTTTAGTTTTGTTTAAGCCAGGATTTTATTTGGAATAAGTAAATGTATTGTGTTTAAGAAATCATAAATACTTTTATATTTTCCTTGCAATTTTTCTAATTTGAATAATTTATGTTGGGTTACTTAAAGTTAAGTGTTAGTTTCTTAGTGTTACTGTAACAGTATTACCACAAGTGGTTTTAAAGAACAAATATTTATTTCCTTACATTTCAGGAGAGTCAAAGTCCAAATTCAGGGCTTCATTCTGGGGAAAGATCCTTGTCTCTTTCAGCTCTGTAGCCTCTGGTGTTCCTTAGTTCCTTGACATTCATGTGTCATCCCTTTTCCCTTGTCTTTCCTTGTTCTATTTCTTATAATTTAGAAGTGATTAGGTTTAGGACACACCCACACCTCAAAAGGCATCATTAACAAAGCAAGAAAAACTATTCCCAAAACGGGATTTACATCTACACATATAGAATGACAGGTTCCAGCACATTTTCCGGGAGACACAATTCACTCCATAACAGTGTTCTTATTATAATTATGTGCAAGACGAGTTGATTCTTTTATTCTACTTGCAGTATATATTATGACTTGTTTCTGCCTAGTAAAACCTTAAAAATAAAAGCAAACAATTTTAGACATACTGAAAAGTCCGAGGTTTTATTTTTATATTAAATACTTTTACAAAAAAAAGTTGCTATTGATTTTATAGTGCCTTGGCAGTGGGTAGAGTGGTAAGGAAATACAGGCATATGGGATAATCCAAATCCAAGTGATTAATTGTCTTGATCTAGAGTTGAATGGGGAGTTTAGTTGAGTGCTCTGGCGTAGTGCCTAAGGCATTTGACTGCTAACCTGAAGGCTAGGGGTTCAAACCCACCAGGCACTCCTTGGAAGGAAGGCTAGGCAGTCTATTTCTGTAGAGATACTGCCTCAGAAAACCAAGGAATAGTTGCTATTAGTCAGAACCAACTCAACAGTAGTAAGTTTGTTTTTTTCCTCTACTTGTGATGGTGCGGGGAAGTCCGCTGACCTCATCCAACTTCGTAAGTAGGAGGAAAGAAAAACTTTATGAAGCAGAGGTACAAAAAAGGGCAAGGAGGCCACATATTCTGACCTCCTCTAATCCCACAAGAGGAAGACAGAATCACTGTCAGTAAGCCAAGGCCTATTACTGCAAGGCCAGACATGCTGCCTCCCTCCAGCTCTTTCACCAACCATTCCTTCCAAAGCACCCACCACCTCTCTCCTGGGTTTGATATTTCGCTGCAGTGGCCACATAGAACTCACGGATTACAGGGTTTATTAGGGAAGCACCACAGGCTACAATTCAAGTTCAGGAAAAATGCTCCATCTCTCTCCCAACCCACCGTCCCTCAGCCAACAGTCTCAGTCTCTTTCCCAGCAGTGCTTGTCCCTCGGTGTCTCATTGTGTCTCTTGAGTCTCTTTCCCAGCAACGCGTGTCTCAGGAGTGCGTGTCTCTTTCAGCAGCACATCTTCCTCAGCCAGCAGTCAGAGAGAGAGTTCTGCCTCTAGGAGGTCTCTTTTTGAGCCCAGCAGAATGGCCAAACCAACCAATCATAACATCAGAATCCTAAACACCTAAGAGAGAGTGGGAACCTCCCAGAACATTGTTTAGTGCCACTCCCCAACAGAAATACCCCAGGTGGACAACTTTAGCAATTAGGAGTTCCTCAGTTATTCATGGCAAACTCCACCTTGGAATTTGCAAAGATTTATGGGTAGAAAAGCCACACTAAGTAATTTACTACACCCCAAGAGGTCAAACATACCCTCTAGTCTAAGAGGTTACAATGCAGGATCAGGAATGACTCAGGATACAGCTCTTCAGGCAATACTGTTCCTCAACCCTACCCGAAAGCTGGCCTTTCCATTTTTCCCTGGGCCCCTTAGGTTGGCCTCTTCCCTGTTCATGCAAGTGTCATAAACTTTAGCTCTGGCGATAGGTGCCCAGAGGCACCCCACTCTGCCATAAAGTCTTTTTCCTGAAGGCACTCAGCTCTGGTTCTGTAGGTTAACAAGCCTACTATAACTGCCTTGCTCCACAGGCTGGGAAACCCACTGTGCCAGTCTCCTGGTTCTGTTGCCACTGTTTCTGTGCCTCTGCTTCTTACTGTCTTGTGCCATCTCTGATGTTAATAGCTCTCTCTGTTATCTGGATCTAGGGAGGTTCTCAGTGCAGGGACCTCAGGTCCAAAGGATATGCTCCATTCCCAGCTCTTATTGGTGGTATGAGGCCCCTCTTTCCACCTTTGGGATGGTTCATTTTAAGCCTAGGGGAGTGCCAAAACTGACCAGTCCCCTTGTTAGGGTTCTGTACACCTTGTTTGCATTATCTCACCTCCACTAGAGTGCCATGTACCTTATTTGCATTAGTAGCAATTTGTCTAATCCCCTCAGTGGGCCACATGCCCTTTATTTGCATCGCCCCACCAGTCATTTGGTAGGAGTTAACCATGGCAAGAAAGGCCACATAAAAGTGATCCATCGAAGTACAGTGTTGAATGTAGAATTAGATTTGGTTCGCCATTTAAAAGTATTAGTTAACTATGTCTGCATAACATTGGATCTACCCGTTGTTTAACACATGAACTATGCAGATGATCAATATAGACAGGTGTTTATGGGTTTGAAAGAAACTGGATCTGGTCTGAAAAGAATTTGATGTCTGAGCAGCAACTTTAATGAAAGTTAAAACTAAATTTTTTATTTGTGAATTTTCAGATCAATGCAAGGATTATTATCTTTACTAGCTTTAATATGGGAAATATTTGAAGAATAATGAAATTATTAGTATTGTTTTTAAGTCTTTGTGCAAGGCTGAATATTATAGACCTTACGCTTTTGAAACAAGGAAATCTTGTATTTAAGTTGGAAACCTGACTCTGTCTCATATAGTTGAATACATATGTATTTTCTCTGTTACAAGCTGATGCAGCATGTTTCTATATACATGGGCAAAGACCCATGATATGAAATTGATGGTGGTTATGCTTTGCATCAGCATGTGGAAACTACATTTTAATTATGGAGAAATGCTTCTTATTGAAGCAAACATATTTACCCATAGAGTAAGCATATATGTTGTTGTTCATTGCCATTAAGTCACTTTTCAACTCATCGCGACCACATGTGACAGAGGAGAACTGCCTCATATGGTTTTCTAGACTGTAATCTTTTCAGGTGCAGATCGCCAGGTCTTCCTCCCATCGAGCTGCTGGGTGGGCTCACACCACCAGTCTTTCAGTTAATGGCCAAGCACTTTAAAAAGTCTGTCTTTATGAATGTTTCCATACAGTTGTAATTTGAATAATAAAAATGCTTGGGCTATGATTTGCTGGAAATTTTTCCCATATATTAATGACAAATTGCCAAAACTTAAAAAAATATTATTCAATACAAAATACAAAAACATCCCATGCTCATGGATAGGAAGACTGAACATTGTGAAAATGTCATTTCTACCCAAAGCAATCTATACATTCAATGCAGTCCCAATCCAGATCCCATCAACATTCTTTAGGGATATGG
>NW_006921775.1:6049274-6064060 GCF_000298275.1 Orycteropus afer afer
ACAGGGTTGGCAGACAATGGGCCTCTCGAAGAGTATGAAGGGATGGACACTGGGAGGAGGTAACTATGGGGAGGAAGTGGGAGGGGAGCTACTGCATTGTAAATTTTGGTCAATGACGTGAGACAAAGTATATGTGAACTGCTGTATGAAAAGTGAATTTACTCTGTAAATCTTCACCCAAATCCTAATAAAAAAAGAAAAAAAAAATGAATGTGGAAAAAACAGAATAAAACGTTTATCTTTTTTATAAGGAACAATGATTATAATTAACTGTCAATGGTCACAGTTAAGGGAGATTTTAAATTGATAATTCAAATTGTGAGGTGGTTTTGAAGATTTGGTTGTTGCCAAAGGAGCAGGGAGGTCACATCTTTTGACCTCCTCTAACCCCACAAGAGGAAGACAGAATCACCATCAATAGCCCAAGGCCTATCCCTGCAAGACCAGACATGCCGCCTCCCTTCAGCCCTTTCACCAACCCTGACACCAACCATTCCTCCTTTGGCACCCACCACCTCTCTGCTGGGTTCGATAATTCACTGTGGCCACACAGAACTCACACACAGATTATGGGGTTTATTAGGGAAGCACCAGGCTACAATTGCAGTTCAGAAACAATGTTCAGTCTCTCTCAGGCCACTGTCTCTCAGCCAACAGTCTCTCTCAGTCTCTCCCCCAGAAGTACGTGTCTCTTGGTGTCTCTCAGCAGTGCGTGTCTCTCAGGAGTTTGTTTCTCTCAGCAGCACGTCTTTCTCAGCCAGCAGTCAGAGAGACTCCTTCTGCCTCTAAAAGGGCTCCTTTGAGCCTGGCAGAGTGACCACTAAACAATCCCAACATCAGAATTCTATACACCTGAGAGAGAGTGAACTTCCCAGAAGATTGCTTTGTGCTGGTGCAACAGAAATATCCCAGGTGGATAACTGTAGCAATCAGGAGCTACTCAGCTGCTCACAGCTAATTCCACCACAAAGTTTACAAAGACTTATGGCTAGAAAGGCCACACTATGTAATTTACTACACTGCAGTTGTTCTTTGACTTCAGATGACTATACCTTCATAATTAAGGTGCTTTGGTGGCACAACAGTTAATTGCTCAGCTGGGTGATTGGAACCCACCCAGTGGCTCTGCAGGAGAAACCGACTTGGTAGCACCTAACAACCACCACCTTCATAATTGGATAGTAGCAGGAAGTTCTTGAGCAGTTCAGCATACTGTAGACACAGATTTTTATATACTTTAGTGACACCTGCTTTTTTAGACCAAGTAAGGAGAAAAGGGAATTTGATATACTTAATTTTCCTCTTTTTTCTTTTCTAATAGGACTTATGGTTTTTCCAAAACCAGTGACTGCACTAGAATATTCATTCAGTTTGTCTGATGCAAGTTCCTATGAAAGATATGTTAAAGATCTTGATCAATTTCTAAAGTGTAAGTATGTTTTCCTGGAGTAATTACAGAAACTAGCAGCACATTATAACTGCTTTTAGAAACATCATTCTTAGAGTTTATTTTACCTTCATTTCCTGTTAATTATAGATAACTGAAGAGGAGTTGCAAGTATATTTTATAATTAGTTGTAAGAGTATTCTCACTTGTGGAAAGATGGGGCCTAAGGCTAATGAACAGTTGGTATGATTTTCCCATCTGTCCTTTAAGTACAGTGAGTTAGCTCATTGACGTAACATTTACATCTACATTAAACAAGAAATATTTGATTAGTAGAACAAGTCTACAAGGACCTGGGTGGCGCAAGTGGTTTGCAATCAGCTGCTAACCTCAAGGTTGGCAGTTCAAGCCCACCCAGCAGTCCCATGGGAGACAGACCTAATCTGCTTCTAAAAAGACTACAGCCAAGCAAACCCAGTGGAGCAGTTTTACTCTGTAACACATGGACAACTCTACGGCAGCAGGTTTGGGGTTTTTTTGTATTGTGGGGGTCTGTCTTATGTAGAACGATGCCTCTTGAGTATTACTTTGAGTGTTTTGGATCCAGTGTAGTGCTTGTATGGGAAACTGGGAGTATGTAGCATCTAAAAATATAAGAAATTTAGTCCTTTGTATGTTACCTACATGGGGTTTGATTTGAATTATACTTAATTCTGCTTTCAGATGCTAAAAGAACTATGACTTGCCTTTCTAGTTTGTTAAATAGTCTAGAGGAAAAGTGAAGTATCTATGTCTGTCTGACTTTTTTTTAATAGACTTTGTATTTAGAGAAATTTTAGGTTTACAGAAAAATTGTGCAGAAAGTAGAGAGAGTTCCCATCTATCGCTGACATCTGACCCCCCTCACACAGACAGGTTCCTGTTACTAATATTTTGCCATTCATGTGACCATGTGTTACAGTTAATGAAGCAATAGCGATACATTGTCATTAACAGTGGTAGGTCAGTGGTAGAATTTTCACCTCCCATGTGGTTTGATTCTCAGGCAGTGCACCTCATGTGTAGCATCACCCATCTGTCAGTGCAGGCTTGCCTGTTTGTGTAATGTTGAACAGGTTTCAGCAGAGCTTCCAGAGTTAAGACATTACAGGAAGAAAGACCTGGCAATCTACTTCTGAAAACCAGCCAACTAAAAACCCTGTGGCTCACAACAATGCAATCCACAGCTACTTGTGGGGGTGGTGCAGCACTGGGCATTTCCCCTTCGGTTGGGCATGGGGCACCATGAGTTGGGGGCCTAATCAACAGCAGCCAGCTATAACAGAACTAGAGCTCTTCGTGCCATTTGGGCTTACTCTTTTTGTGATATAGTCCCAGACTAGAGTATCATAGAGAATAGTTTCACTGCCTTAAAAGTCCCATGTGCTCCATCTATTCATTCCTCCTTCATGTCCTCCTGAGCCCCTGGAAACCACTGTTTCTATGTTTAGCTTTATAAGAGGCTACCAAAGTGAGTAGCATTTTTCATTCCCATCAGCAGTGAATGAGAGTTCCTTTTGCTTCTTTTCTTCACCATCATAGGTCTTAGTTCTCACCAACTCCGTTGTTCCTTCCCTTGACCCAGGCCTGCATCTCCCTTCATCTGGATTGCTGTAATAAGCCTCTGAACTGGGCTCCCTGCCTTACCTCCTCCTGCTTACACCCCTGCCCCACCAGTAGTCTGCTCCAAAAAAAGTAACCTATGTGAGCCTTTAAAAATTTGAAATAGATCATGTTGTCTCCTGCTTAAAAACCTCCATCCTGGTCGCTGTATTGTAAAAGCCAAACACTTAATGATGGCCTTAAGGACTCAACCAGTGTGGTCCCTAGTAGACTTAGCTTCATGAAGGCAGCAGCAGTGCCTATTTAAGGCCTCACCATCTTATCTGTTGGGCCTGGCACATAGAAGAGAACATCCAGAAGATGGACGCTGCAGCCATGGCTGTTGCCACATAAAGAGATGGCTATGCTATTTTAGAGCACTCAACAGGTACTAAAAGTTAAATAAGCAAATTTAACATTCTTTCCCTAGGGTTATCTGGTAATTACGGTTGTAGCCTTTAAAGAACATTGTCCAAAAGTTTATATATCCTTGGTTCTTTTTAATATTTTGATTTGGTTCATCAATGCACACGTGTATTTCCTCTTAAGCCTATGAGTTAGAAGAACAGAAGAATCTCACAATCTGTCCTGACGGAGCACTTTTTGAACAGAAGGGCCCAGTTTATACTGCGTGTCAGTTTCCTCTTCAGTTACTTCAAGCATGCAGTGGCATGACTGATCGTGAATATGGCTATTCCAGAGGAAACCCTTGTATTCTTGTGAAAATGAACAGAGTACGTACATATTTTACTTATACTGCTGCTGCTTTTATTTAATATCCATGGATAGAAATCTGGCAGATATTTTTAGATAGGTTTTGGTTGAGTTAATACCTTTCTTATTAAATGATACCTCAATTTGGGGTTAGCTTGCTTAGGAGGCCAGCAGTGATATTTACTAATCTTTGGGGGAAAAGACGTTAATACAGAAAAAAAAAAAATTGGTTTATAAATAAATGATGGATTAGAGAGTAAAATAATTTAAGCTTTTCCTTTTGGAAATAGCTACATGAGTTTCAGCATAGGTGATGAAGTTTTGGATTCCTTAACTTTTTCTGAGCTGTTTAGTAGTGGCACATAGTTTCTTAGTATATGTAATTATAGGAACTAAAATGTAGAAATACAAGTGAAATCAGTCTAATGATAATGAGCTCAGTGATGCATTGCAGTTGTAACCAAAACACTAGCATTTTGCTGTATTATGCAGAAGGGGCACCTGAATGTCATAGCTGTTGTTGTTGCTAGATGCCGTAAAGTCAGTAGTGACCCCAAGTGACAGAGCAGAACTGCCACATAGGGTTTTTATAGGCATTCATCTTATGGGAGCAGATTGCCAGGTCCTTCTCCCTCAGTGCCTCTGGGTGGGTTTTGGTTATCAGCGAAGCACTTAATAGTTGCTCCACCAGGGCTTCTTATGAAGCCATTAAACCAAAAAACAACTCTCTGCCATTGAGTCAGTTCCGACTCATAGTGACCCCCATTGGGTTTCCAAGATAGGTTGTAAATCTTTAGAAAGTAGATTGCCTCATCTTCCTCCCGTGGAGCAGCTTGAACCACTGACCTTCTGGTTAGCAGCCAAATACCTTATCCACTGTACCACCAAAGCTCCTTTTAAGATAATGTTCTCTACATAGAAGTAGTAACAAATTAGAGGTACTGTACAGAAGAAACTGCTTTCCCTTGTAATTCCTGTGTTTTGCTGCTTAATAAACATCATGTGCTACAGAGTTGTGTTCTGATAGTTGTCCTGTTGCCACCTGGAAGGCCTTCCTTGAAGTGCAAGGCCATTCCTTGTCATTTACATGGAGAAAAAGCAGTTTCTTAAGCAGGTGTAGATCTGTCAGGAATCATGAGTTCCTGCATCACTGCAGAGTCCCTAATCAGTAAGCAAATTACTACCATCCCAAACAAAGGTAAAACTTGGATCTTCTCAGGTTGGTACTGCTAATGTAGGAGTTTCCCTGTGGGGAGAGCCAGCTACACCCTGAGAAGTGCCCAGACTGATGCTCCTGCAGTCTCTCCTTCCTTCCCCTGGGGATTTCTTACAGAGGGGTGGCAGTGGACAATGATTGCTGCTTTCTTAGTGGTCCAGAGCACTGTTGGAGGTTGTTCTGAAACATTGCCTGATACATAATAGGCTTTCAGGCTGTGATCAGTGAGATGCTTCAAAAGGACTTCCTTAAAAATAGAAGTTAAAAAAGGGAAAATAAGCTGAAAGTACAGGTAGTCCCCATTTTATTATGGGGTTCCTTTCCTATGACTCTATTGTAATTTGGTTCTGATGTGTCAGATACTTCTTTTTTAGTTTTCATTACTATTACCTTTTATCAATATCTTTGTGAATCCAAATTTGATAAGTCTTTGGGAATTAAAAAACGTTACATATAAGCTTACAGCTTCAATATCGGCACTTCCCTGCTTCTCCAGTTATATGGACGGTCTTACGTGTGGCTCACCCTAACTTCAGTGTGTTGTAAGTCAGGGACTAACTGTAATGTAAAGCTGAGGAGCCCTGGTGGCACAATGGTGAAGCACTCTGACTGAAAGGTGAACAGTTCAAATCCACACAGCAGCTCTGTGGGAGAAAGGCCTGACAGTATACTCCCATAAAGACAGCAGTCTAGGAAACCCTATGGACCATTTTACTCTGTAATGTATGGGGTCGCTTTGAGTCAAAGTTAATTGATTCAGTGGTACCTAACAATAGCAACAATGTAAAACTAGATGATCTAGCTTATAAGATGAATTAAGTTTATTCATTTGCTCAGGAATGCCTTTTGTAACCCCAGCCATGAAGGAATAGCCTCACAAACACCTAGATTGGTAAAAATGTATTCCCAGTATAAAGCCAAGAGAAATAGTCCCAGTTCCTGCTTTCAGAACCAGCCTTCTGAATTTCTTTTCTTTCTCAGAGCCTCTGTGAATGATGAGGGTCTGAACATATGTTTGCTGATAGGGCTGTGGCTGTTCAGACCAAGGACAGCATCAGACCACACAGGGATCGCCGCAGCTGTAATGAGACGTGCACATTCACGTGTATCAGGGGATCTGCGTTCAGTAGTTTTGTTCCTAAACCATTGCACAGGCAACAGTAGTTATTGCTGTTTAGATGATTACTTGTCTTTTTTGGAGGAGTATGTACATTTAGAGCTATTCACATGTAAGCAGCATATAAATTTAGAACCTCTAAAAATTCCCTGGGCGTTCTGGTAGCATAGTGGCTAAGACACTTGCCTGCTAACCAGACGGCTGGCGGTTCAAACCCACCAGCCACTCCTCGGAAGGAAGGTTGGGCAATCCTACTTCCGTAGTGATACTGCCTCGGAAACCCAAGGAGGGGTCGCTATGAGTCGGGTTTGACTCGACGGCACATAACAACAACAACAACAACAAAAATTCCCTAATGAAATAGATGTATAAAATCTGTCACCATTCATACAGAGTTAGTTATATCAGATATATACATGGAAATGGCCTCTTCACAGAACAGAACGGTGTTGTGATAGTCATAAGATGGAATTCTTCCCAGTGTATGTATGGAAAAATACATTAGGGATTATGACCTAACATATTTTCATCAAGAGCAATTCATTTTTCTGTTAATGCACCTTAAGCTCTGATTATTTATGTTAAATGACTTACTGATATAAGTACTAACATTTAAAAATTTTTTGTTTCTTGTTTAAAGAGTAGCTAAGTATAGTACTTGGTTGGTCAATTCTTGGGTAGTGGCTTTTATTTTTTAATTGCCCAAGGACAGTAATAGCTAAGTGAGATTTAATCTTCTAAAGTAAAATTAAAGTAGAAGCCAGATGTAACAGTATTAATAGCTAGAGTTAGTGTCAATCTCAGCCCTCTTCTTCTAGTCCCCAGCAACAAAGGACATTCCACTGTATATGTGATATTTAATTTTAATATTTTTAAATCTTAGATAATTGGATTAAAACCTAAAGGAGAACCAAGGATAACATGCACTTCAAAGGTTAGTATTGTTGAAAAAATAACTGAGCCTTACGTTAAAGCTTTGGTATTTCTTAAGAATACTTTAGAATTCTAATGAGTTTTGTCACATTTTCCTCCCTGTCACATTTTTGACATCCTCTAGTGCCATTCTCAGAAATGTAAAATTCCACCAAACTTTGGCTAATGATAATTCAAAAAAGTTGTTTTCTGTGTCTGTTTGATTTCACATGCATTGCCTTTACATTTACTTGTGCCATATTTCATCAATTCTAAGAGTCATGTTTATTTTTCCATCTAATATTTCAGAAATTCCAATTGGCCTTATCATTGATGGTATCTTAATAGTGTATCATAAGATTATTTTTCCTTTCTTAATAGTACATAAATTGCAATGCTAACTATCAATAGCATCTGAGATTCAGTGAAATATGGTACATTTTCCTTGAGATCGAGACAAATTTTCTCCATTATCTCTGTTTTTTCCAGAGTTCTGTGCAGTTTTCATCTCATAACTTGTTTTGTTTTCTCTCCATGCTGCAAATGCAGCTAAGACAATTATGTAAATGATGGGTAAGAGTTCTGAGGAGAAACTGTTGAGTTCTCAATTTAATTTATCATTGTGGTAAATATTAACTCGAGTTACATGTATTTTGCTTGAAATCTTATGTTGAAGTCACTTTTAAAGCTGTTTTTGAAGAGAATTGTAATTGGCCTTTAACTACAAATAGAGTTCTCATTTGGGCAGAAACTTCTTGCTCAGTGATTCTCAAACTTGTTCAAGCACCAGGATCATTTGGAAGGCTTGTTGAACCCCACAGATTGCTAGGTCCCATTCCCAAAGTTTCTGACTCAGTAGATCTGGAGTGGGGCCCCAAATGAACATTTCTAATAAGTTTCCAACTGATGTTGATGTTGCTGGTCCAGGGCACAAATTTTGAAGAAATGCATATAAAAATGTTGCTTTTTATTCGTACACTATTCACAAAGGAGTAACCAGATGGAAGGCATACATTTTAGAGGTGTGGCCTTGTAGAACAGATAGAATCATTTACTGCATGTAATCATAATTGTTATTTGCCATTAGATTTATCAACGTCAGTTATTTTTTTTAGTTTAAACTCCTTAGTTTGCTTGTGTTTTATGAGTACATGTATCTTTTATTTCATCTTGCATTCTTAACAGTTTGATTAGCTCTTATTGTTTTCATTCCAGTTAGACTTGAAAATACAGAAACATTGTTGACGGAGCATAGTCTTAGGGGTGGCCTTTTAATTTACATTGATTTATAGAATCGTTCTGTACAAGATGTAATAATTCATATTTATGTCCTTAGTTTTTTTCTACTACAAAATGAATCCTATTCAGTTTAGAAAATTTAGAAAAATGCGTAAGAAAAATTCTGTGAATGCTACCCAGAGATAACTATTGTTTAGAACCTTACTACAAAATGAATCCTGTTCAGTTTAGAAAATTTAGAAAAATGCGTAAGAAAAATTCTATGAATCTTACCCAGAGATAACTATTGTTTAGAACCTTTTTGGTGTGTGTTTCAATTTCTAAGTGTACATTTTCACAAGAGGTATAAAAGTTAAAGAAAATGCCTGCTAACATGATGGATTAGGTTTAAACCAAGATATTAGTTGAGATATGTCATACTTGAGTGATCTTGAGCAAGTGACGGTGAATCTGAGCCTCAGTTCCTGTCTGTGTAGTTGATCCTGCCCACCTAAGGGCTGTAAGGCCCAATTGTGGTGTAAACAGAAGTTAAATGTGGTACTTGGTAAAAAATAAACACTCAGTAAAGTGTACCTCTTATTATTAGGTTGGAAAGATAACTGCATTGAATTTTTCCTTTGCTTTTGAAATTAGTTTATTATAAATGCCTTCCTTTAAACATTACAGAAAGTCAGCTCCAATTCCTTTACCAAAAGAAAATCTCTTTATTTCAGGGACTATTTTTGTGTGTTGGTATGAATTAAGCTCAAATATTGAAGAAAAATAGTTTCAACGGAGGTCTTGTGAAAATGATTAATTTCCTTTTAATACACTATTTTAGATTAAAAACTTTTTAAAATTAAGGAGCACTGATAAAACATGGTGTAGATCAATGATTAAAAAATGGCTTTTACAGTTTATCTTACTCTTGTTATCTCCTATTCTTTTCAAATATCCTTGATTTGGATCATTAGAAATTGTCTTTCTTTGTTAGAGGAGTCCCTGGAGGGTGTAAACAGTTAAGCACTTACCTATTAGCAGAAAGGTTGGTGGGTCAGTCCCACCCAGAGGCCTCTCAAAAGACAGTCCTCCCCATCTGCTTCTGAAAGGTCACAGCTTTGACTTTGCTCTGGAGCAGTTCTACTCTGCACACATGGAGTTCCATGAGGCAGTATTGACTCAGGGGCAACTAACAATATCATTCTGTGCTTTGCCTCTGGTCTGTGTATTTCTCCTTCCCACACCATACACGTGCAGCATCGTGATCTTGACATTAAATAGGCAGTGAGTACAGCCACTCTGTAGAGCAGATTTGTAGTGTTGCTGTGCTGTTTCATAAGAGCTTTCAAAAATAAAAATTCGTATATTCGTATCTAGTAATGTTTTGTTTTTATTAGCACAACAATAAACCTGCCCCTTGTTTTAATCATCGTAGTCTATTTACTAGGCATATAACAACAACAACAACAGCAGTCTATTTTACTGTCTTTCTACTCAGTATGTATTATACTTACTAGAATTAGGCCGATTTAGAGGGTATTACATGAGAATTTTCATAAATTGCTTATTTATATTAAGAAGAATACTAGAGATAAATAATAACATGAATGGATTGAACCATAGGTGTTTAATTAAATTTGTGTATTTATAGTATTCATCAGTTTTTCTAGCTGGAATGTAATTGGAGTAGACCCACAGTACTTGTTGATTTATAAATATGTTCGTAGAGTTATTCATAGGAAATATGTGGTATTTAAATGGATTACATAGTGTTCTGCTTAGGGTACCCTGAATTTTCTG
This sequence comes from Orycteropus afer afer, assembly GCF_000298275.1. Taxonomy (NCBI): domain Eukaryota; kingdom Metazoa; phylum Chordata; class Mammalia; order Tubulidentata; family Orycteropodidae; genus Orycteropus; species Orycteropus afer. The sequence goes on from NW_006921775.1 coordinate 6,059,280, forward strand.
TTGATGGCATCATCGTTTCCTTCTGAGGTGTTATCTTGGTTATTGGTCACATGAAATTCTTGGACCTGCTGCTCCTGGGTCTGAGTGCGACATGTAGACTGGTAACTTGTGGCAGCTATTGCTCTTTAGTATGGAAGTACAATACTCATTTCTGGAAAACTTCGCTCCCAAACCTGCTGCATGCCAGCTTTCAGTGCCCAGAGAACCGGCATGTGGTAGCTTGTGGGAATAGGTAGGATTGTACAGGCGCAGTGGCTATGGCTATGAGTTATAAGGGACTCTCAGGAAAAAGGCATAGGGCTATGACAAGAAATGTAAGAACCAGGGTTGTTTGTGACAAGGGTTTAATTACATAGTATTTCCAATGAAGAAGAGCAAGTCTCTTCTCAGAAATACACTTGTAATTAATATAGTTACAGCAGCATTATAGTTTCTTCGTATTCATAATTGATACTGCTTTATTATAAAAATGTTTGTTTTTTTTTTTTAATTTTTCTTTTTTTTCTAACCTAAAAAGATTCTCTTTTGCTTTCAACTATAGAATGAACAAGTGGCATCTATATCAACTTATCCTACCACAGGACTTATAGACTTAAAATATTTTCCATATTATGGGAAAAAACTGCACGTAAGTATTTAGAAATTCTTAAGTGGTGCTGAATCTTTTGGGAAGTTAGCACATCTGTATTAAAATACCACTAGTCTGGACTGGACAGACACATGCCCCATACATCATGCATCATTTTTCCTGGTTTTTAAAAACATGATGATGGCAATGGAGAATCCCACGCATGGAATCCAGAACCCAAGCAGATAAAGCAGGCTTCATTTTAAAATACCATTTTTCTTCCATTATAAAATTAGCGTGTGCTTACTTAGAGAATGTAGAAAAATATTAAAGAAGTAAGAAACTCATTGTCCAGAGATACCTTTATATTCTGGTGTACTTTTTCTCTAGTTTATTTTTTTCCTTAAAAAAAATTAGATAGATGGTGCTCCACTGCTAATGGAAGGATTGGTGGTTCCATCCCACCCAGTTATTCCACGGGAGAAAGACCTTTGGTGATCTGCTTCCATAAAGATAGCAGCTTAGAACACTGTGTGCCCTAGTATGGGGTTTCCATGAGTCAAAAATCAACTGGATGGCATCTAATAACTTATCCATGTGTATATATATACATATATATTAAATAGATAAGATCATACTTTATGTACAGTTTTCATTTTGAATATATTTCAGGTTTACTCTTGAAATAGACAAAAACTAGGAACATTGGGCAATCTACTTCTGAGGTGATACCACCTCGGAAATTGAAGGAAGAGGAGTTACTATGAGTCAGATCCGACTCGAAGGCAATGAGTTTTTTTTTTATGAGAGACTAAAACAAAGAATTCTCTTCTGTTGACCCTTTTATTCAGATTTGGATTTCCCAAATTTTACCTTATTTCACTAAGCTATTCTCTCTTTTTATGTGCATATTTGGTTGTGTGTATATACACATACCCCAAAACCATTTAGAGCATTATGTTACATGTCATTGAGGCTACAGATTTTGTTCAGATTTCACCATTTTTCCCCTTCGTTGTTGTTAGGTGCTGTCGCGTCAGACCCAACTCATAGTGACCCCTCCTTGGGTTTCCAAGGCAACATCACTACGGAAGTAGATTGCCCCATCTTCCTTCCTAGGAGTGGCTGGTGGGTTTAAACCGCCACCCTTCTGGTTAGCAGTTAAGTGCCTTAGGCACTGCGCTACCAGAGCTCCTTTGTCCCCCTTAGTAATGTCCTTTATAGCAAAAGAAACAGGCTTTTGCTGATCCAGGATATCACATTGTTAGGTCTTTAGTTTCCTTTAATCTAGAACAATTCCTCAGTCTGTATGTCATGTTCCTATACTCCTCAAAAATGAGTACTGATCCTTTTTTCGGTTTCTTTGTTTGTATCTGTTAATTTGAGGGTGGGTTTTTTTTTTAGGATTAGGCTTAGGCTATGCATTTTTGTCAGGAATCCCTCAAAAAAATTTTTGTCTTCCCCCTGATACTGTATCAGAAGGCACATAATGTTGATTGGTCCCATTAATGGTGATATTAGCCTTGATGGCTTGGTGTCAGTAATTACCTTATGGGGAGATCTTTGAGAGTCTGTAAATATCCTATTTCTCATCAAACTTTCTCTTAAAGTTTTACAATTAATGGAGATTCTTGCCTTTATCAGTATGATTGATTGCAAATGGTAGTTTTGCTAATTCTGTCTTCTAAATTTTATTTTGTGGTTGTTGAGAGTACATTCAGCAAAACATATACCAATTCAACAATTTCTATATGTGTACAATTCGGTGATACTGATTACATTCTTCAAATTATGTGACCATTTTCACCCTCCTTTTCTGAGTTGTTTCTCCCCCATTAACATAAACTCACTGCCCCCTAAGGTTCCTGTCTTTCAGGGTACTGTTGTCAACTTAATCCAACATAGATAGATTTTAAAAGAGCATAATGCTTAAGGCAGACTTTTCTTTTCTTTTTTTTTACTAGTTAAGCTAAACTGCTGCTTGGTTTTAAGAAGACCTCAGGGACCTTTTTACATTTATTAATTGGCATTCTACTCTTAAGGGTCTTTCCTTTTCAGTATCAGTATGTATTCTTACTAATTCAGGGGTTATAATCTATTAAAATCATTTAATTTTAATAGATGCTAAAATTGGCTCAGACTTGTCCAGTGGAAGGAATTCTGGTAGTACTGTGGATAAAGTATTGGGCTGCTAAGCAAAACGTTGGTGGTTCAAGCCCACGAGCCACTCTGGGAGAAAGATGAGATAGATAGCCTTGGAAACCCTATGGAGCAGGTCTTCTCTGTCCTTTTGGGTAGCTTTGAGTCGCAGTTGACTCAATGGCAGTGAGTTGGGGTTTTTCTGTTTTGTTTTTGTCCAGCCATGGACCTTCAGGTTGGTTCCTTTGTCTTTTTGACGTGCTTTCATAATTCTTTGAGTACATCCTTGGTTTCTGGCACCAGATGTTCCATTCTCATCTTGTGCTTTCCCTGCTGCAGCCCTGTGATCAGCCCTGGTTCCTTTTTTATAAAGAGTTATATTCAGAATCCACAATAGAGCTAAAACAACTATGAATATGTATGTGCGAAGTTACCCAGCAACCATAAATAAGGATATAGAACACATAAGTAACAATCTGGAAGACAGTTGAGTATTTATCAAGTGTTATGCACTGTAACAGACAATACATGTTCTCAAGCACGTATGGAATAATCACAGCAATCATGTATTAATTTACAAAGAGAACATCCTTCAGTTCCATAAAGTAGAAATCTTTTGTAAATAATAATTTCTGATTGCAATGCAGTAATGTGATTTGGGTGAAAGTTTACAGAGCAGATTCACTTTGCATACAGCAGTTCACACATGTCTCATGACATTGACTACAATTTACCCCAGTGCAACAGCTCCCCTCCCAGTTCCTCCTGATAGTTATCTCTTCCCTGTGTCCATTCCTCCATGCACTCCTGCCCCCTGAGCTGTCTCCCAGTGCATAAACAGCCCTTCTTTCTCCTAGGATTGCTCTCTCCAAGCAGTGTATCCGCCTCAGGTAAATGTTCAACTCATATGCCTGTCTTTTGTTTGGCTGGAAGCCACAGGTGTGGATTCAATTCCAGACATGAAGGGCGGCTAGAGACCATAGGCTCAGTGGTTCCACCAGGCTCTTATCAGACCAGCAAACCTGGTCGTTCCCCCCCCCACCCTTTTTTTTCCCAAATGATTTTGAGTTTTGTTCCACATTGTTCTCCCTCTCTATCCAGGATCTCCTACATAGATTCCCCTTCAAGTGGTTGACAGTTGTAGCTAGGCACCATCTAGTTGTTCTGGTCTCATAGTCGTATAGGCTGAGGATCGATCGCATGGTGTACCAGTCACGAGGATTAATTGCTTCCGTGAACCATTTTTTTCCATTAACCCCGTTTCCTTGTTTTTCATTTTGCATTTTTCCCATTTTTTTCTTCATTATTCTCTTTCTCTGCCTTTTTCTCTTATAGCCCTATCCCCAGATATGCAGATTTTCTTGTTTTTTGGCTGACCTTCTTGTTTGTCTGGAGGGTACAGCCATTTTGATTGTTTACATGTGGCAGCCATTTTGAATGCTTACAAGTGGCAAACATTTTGGATTTTAAAGTGATAGCATTCTCATTTGGATTCCAGGGACCTAAGAACAAGCAGCAAGGCGGGAAGCAGGGAAAGGACAGAAAAGGCAAAGGGGATTGGAACAGATCGAAGAGTCAGCCACAGGGACCCAGGTGAAGGCATGGAAGCCAGGCCATGCCCTACAAGGAAAGCAAGGGGGATAGGAACAGATCGAGGAGTCAACTGCAGGGAGCCAGGTGAGGAGAGGGAACCCAGGCTACCCCCCACAAGCAGCGAGGCAGGAAGCAGGGAGAGGACAGAAAAGGCAAAGGGGACTGGAACAGATTGAGGAGTTAGCCGCAAGGATCCAGGGAAGGGTGGTTGGAGGGGTTTCCAATAGCTAAGGGAGACAGACTTGTCTGTCAGTTTGTCCTGCTGTGGTGACGTGTTGCTTTGAGTCTTGAGGCTGTGCCACTGGTGTTTCAAACCCAATGGAGTACACTTGTTGCACAGGTATCAGCCTGGCTTGCAGACTGAGACAGACTAGGAAGAAGGAGGAGGCAATCCCCTTCTCAAATAATTGGCCAGAGAAAACCTTATGAATAGCAGAGAAACACTGTCTGATACATTACTGCACAACTTTTTTTTTTTTTT